>NW_027526385.1:142784844-143127344 GCF_048455015.1 Haemaphysalis longicornis
AGAATGGTTCACTCGAGATCTGCCAGGCTGGCTTAAGGGCGGAGAGATCCAACAACATCAACTGGTTGCGTTGGAATCATATGTTAAAGATGTCTCTTTCCATAACAAGTATTGGATAACAGTTTTCCTCGATTAGGAAAAGGCCTATGACACTGCCTGGCGGTACGGCATCTTGAATTACCTTTTAGTCATTTGGTGTCTCCAGCTGAACACCATCGCTAGCTACATGTCAGAAAGGACCTTTCAAGTGAGGGTTGGTAGTGCTTTTTTGTATGTATACGCATCGGAAAATGGCGTCCCTCAAGAAGGGATATTGAGTTATACACTATTTATTGTTAACGTGAACTCGCTCCGGAAGGCCTTGCCCCCAACCATTTCCTAATTTGAGTACGTAGATGACGTCCAAATATCTTTTAATTCTTGTAACTTTTCAATTTGTGAACGCCAAATCCAGCTTGGGGAGAACAAACATGCTGGGGGGGCGGACGCAAACGGTTTTGAATTGAACCCTGTAAAATGTACTTGTGTGGTGTTCTCACGGAAGGCCGGTATTCATGCGGGCCCTGATATTTCTATTAAAGGAGTAGTATTCCCTGTCAGAGGGGAAAAGAAGTTTCTGGGACTAATATTCGATATTAAACTCACATTTATCCCTGGCCTGAAGCAGTTAAACAAAATTGGCTGAAAACAATGAACATTCCTAAAATCCTGTCACGCCAATCCAACGGTGCTGACAAGCAGCCCCTCCTGCGCCTTTATAAAGCAGTAGTAGGATCTCGCTTGAATTATGGCTGTGTCGTGTATGGGTCGGCGACGAAAACGGGGCTAAAAATACTCTGTATTAGCACATCAGATGGGCTGAGATTAATTGATCGATAGTGCTAGAGATACCCAGTTTCTCAAGTCTCTGTATTCGTCCAATATGGTAGGCCCCATGCCTGCCTATAGCATTTCCGTATAATGTTTATCTCATCAGTTTCACGAGCCGAAACACGGAGGTAAGGTGTACTGTAAATGATTCGGGTAATTGTGAAGGCATGGGCAATTCTCGTTATCTCCGCCTTTGTCGTACCATGATTTTTCCTTGTGATTCTCTTGAATAACTGAATTATTTGTCAGAATGCGTTCTTGCGTTTCCTTTTTTTTTCGAAGGAAGGGAGTTTTCATTTCGTGGTCTGGATGGCTTTTCTTGAAGTTTGCCTCTATGTGGGAGTCCGCCTGTGTTTTCTGCGATCCGTACACTGAGAGCTGGCCATACGCTCGAAAACACACGCAATAGGGCAGTTTGATTCGTTTTAAGTAATTCTGATTGTCAACGTAGCATGAGAGAAAATAAAAGTAAACTAAGTGGTAACGCGTAAAGATCGCAGACGAAACTTTAAGTTTAACATTTTTTATAATATCGATCATTCGAAAACTGGAATCCGACAGTAAAAGACACATAGGCAATATAGCAACGACAAGTTGTGGGCAGTGTTTAATAAATTATTTTGCTGTCAACTGATGTTCATGAATGAGCAAGGCTCCGATGAATTCTGAACACCTGGTAGTGTCGGGCTGAGTGACATTGATATGGGTGCACTGGACCCAAATGGTGGGTTTGTGGTGGTGCACAATGCGACTGAGTCATCTGGTTGCGCTGCTTGCAGTGGTCTTCCACCGGCCTGAGTAGGGTAGCGTACTATGCTGAACTCCAATGCCCGTAGGATAGCCGAACTTCCTGCAGCTTTAGACCGGCTAGAGTGCCATGACCGCATCTCAGGTTTCCTCCAGTGGCAGTATTTTAACCACACACACAGGTGGCCTTCATATGGCCGGAGCACTGCGGCTTGAATCTGGACCTATGAGCGTAAGCCGGTCGACTCGCAGACGGAGTGGTCGTTGAGCACCTATGGGAGTACGGCCACGCACGGCCAAAATTCCCCCATTTGGACGCGGGACGAATATGTCTGTCGGAAAAAGGCCACACAGAAACCCACTGGCCAATGTACATGGGCTTGAGTGAGGCTGAACAGTCCTATGCTGCCCCTATTTGTGCTCCAACCTTGGTGTACAGCTATGTGGCCTAGGCGGCCAACCTCCGCCCTTTTCGTCATCTGCACAGAGATTCCTGCGCGAATTCAAATCCATAGACTCAACAATCAAACTTGATGATGAGAAATGTACATCTGCCCTGGGCATCAATGCCTTCATTACACTGTCCTCTATGTTCATACGCAGCCATCCGACGCTTTCCCCCCTGCAATAGACGCGTTTCAAAATCCACGCAGTAAACAAATTGCTAGCAAAGCAAAGCTCGTTTCAGTCGTAATTCAATTAGCGCCAAAGGTTTGTAAGCCTGACGGCAACTACTGCTCTTGACAGCAGCACTGACAAAGGCTTACTTTTCGCCATCATCCATACCGAGTGCCACCACGTGAGCGATATGTTTTCATGGACAGAAAGATGGCACGCGTCGGCGGGATATAGCCCGAACATCGCAAGTCCCGTAATAATAGCCACGAGTGCTGCTGTGGCGTATGTGTTCTTGCGGCGTATGGGGCGTATGTTTTCTTGCATTCACTATCGCTGGGTTAAAAATGTGATCCGAATAGACATGTAAGCCAGATGCCCTCCAGTGCACGCTACCATCCTTTTCTCATTACAATACCACTCAACCATTTCACAAAGAAATGCCAAAATCTAACTTACTTAAAACAGCGTTTTATACTGATTCTAACATTAAAATTGTATTGATGTGCCATTTTACTTTACATAGCGCTAGCAGTATTTGAAACGAAGACTTCAAATGTCTTAGGTAGGCGTAAATGGCACACGTTGTGTGGTCTTTGGATATGGTTTCTTCAACAGATTTATATTGTCTTGTTCTCTGGTGCAAACAAATATTTACAAGCTCTAGAACAGCTGGAGTACAAGCCGCACTGAAAAAATGGAGCTTTGGAGCCCAGAATTTACCATACAATGCCGAATTGCGTCAAAGAACGGTGTTGTACCGAATTCGACCTATTTGCGTACCCCTACAGGGTTTTCGTACCAGGTGTCTGTTAAAGCCCTCTGCAGTTTTATCGGTCTTCGTCGATACTTTAGCCAGAATGGCCATTTTTAACTCTATTTTAACACCTTTCTTAAGCTTGCCGGGCACGTCCGCTGATCTATTTGCATTTAGGCAACCTTGGCACCTGGCCTTTCCTAACTTAAACTGTCGTAGACGTCAGCAATTTTTCTGTGGTGCTTCAAGTCCACCGCTTCAACCGAAACATGATTGATTGATTGATTGATTGATTGATTGATTGTGGGGTTTAACGCGCCGACGCAACGCAGGCGATGAGGTGCGCCGTAGTGGAGGGCTCCGGATTAATTTTGGCCACCTGGGGATCTTTATCGTGCACCGAAATCTCGTACACACGGGCGTTTTTGCTTTTCGCCTCCATCAGAAAAGCGGCCGCCGCGGCCGGGAATCGAACCCGCGACCTCGTGCTCAGCAGCGCAACGCCTTAGCCACTCAGCCACCGCGGCGGGTTCAACCGAAACAAAAAGGACGCCAGTGCTAAAGCGGAGGTCGTACAAATTAGTTGGAGCGCTTCTTTATCACTAATTGACATTCGCCTGCCACCGTACTGATAAAAAATCCCCTTTCTTTTGCCCTCATTCTAGGGAAAGTTCCCTCAGTACAAAAAAATTTTTCGCCCCTTACTAAGGAGAGTTAAGAGAAGTGTAAAGCTTTATACCATCAAAATGGCGTCAAAACTGCTTCATAACATTCCCTTAAAGTGCATCCGACCTTCGCAGAAAGGCCGTGCAATCAATCGTCCAAATTTCGAACACTGAAATTTGAAACGGAGAAGGAACCTTCGCGGGAAGTTTTTTCTCGCACTAAGTAAACGCATCTACAAACGATTTGAATGTATGAGTAAGCCTTGTTATGAAATGAATGTATCCTATTGTAGAGCTTCTGCGTTCTCTATGTGTGTTGTCGTTTGTGGAAGATTTCTTTTTCCACAATTTTCAAGCAACCATTTCACTACAAGGGGAGCCCCGTTTCACGCAAGCGCCATGTACCAGAAAAACTGAGGGCTTTCGGTCAGCCAACTGTTCCATGGGGAAAGGCTCTAGCTTTTTGACAGAACGCCATCGCTTCTACTAAGAACGCTTTCGCTTTAAAACAAAAAACAATTGCAAATGAAAAAAAAAACATCAAAACAACATAACCAAAAAATCTCTGTAGAGGATCTAAACCATTCTTTTTGGACTGCTTATTTCAATTAAAAAAACATTATTTCTCTTCGATTAAGTTTTTGAGTTGATGATGATCTGTGGATATTTTTTTAATTTCTGGCATTGTTACCTTTTTGTAGCACGGAAAGCATAACTAAGTCAGTTTTCACGTCCCAGCGGTGTAGTCCGCATTGGTAGGCTGCATTTGCAATTACTGGTTAACAAGCCTGCTAACTTCAATTGCTACATATTTACATTTGACTTGTTGTGTCCTCACTTGTTATGGTATTTTTAACTCTCAAAAATAGGTAAACCCACAGACGACATGTGATACATGAGCACTTTGGGTAATCCCAGAGCACGAGACCAATTTATTCTGTCAGTTAAGTGGTGGTATGATTTTCAAACATGAGAAGTGGCAGACCATACTCCCAAAAACATGCAGTATACACGTCAGAATCCGTCTGTCATGGCCCTCGCCATTAGGAGAGAAAGTTATCAGAAAATGGCTTGAAACAATGTTCCACAAATAACAGTTAAAAACATATGCGAGCAGCTTGGTGCAGATAGCTAACAAAACCCTTTTTCGTTAGTTTCGTGCAAGACAATTTCGTGCAAGGCATAAGTGAGGAGACATTTTTTTTTCAAAAAGCAGCGTTTTGAAAAAAAGAGCAAATATTAAGGAAAATAACGAAAGTAATATTTCCTCAGCTTTTCAAGTCACCATCCCTTCGATGTTGTACCTTAGTACCTGACTTAGTAGTTGTGACCTTTAGTAGAGAATTCACGCGCCATATTGTTTTCGCTATGGACATACTGGAAACATTTCTGAGCTCGCGTATCGATTTTCAGTTTCTTTATTCCAATCCACTGAACTCGTCGCAGTCAGTTTGGTCTTCAAGTTATTTTTAGTTGACACAGATGCTGAAACTATTGCTACTTTTTCATTTAATGAGTGATGTCCGACAGGTAGTCTACTAGAGCCAGAATGTTTTTTTTTCTTTGCGTAATGCTGACATCAGCCCGATGCGAAATAATTTATACACCTACCTCCAATCTTTAGGACTTACAGGAAATCAAAATAGGTATTTATTGTTTCTGTTGTTTCACCTACGCGCATGAATATCCTTGTGAATCGAAAAATTGTAAAACTGGGCACGGAAAGTGACCACGGTGTGATCACGTTTCCGTGCGTGAAAAGCATTATTGAGACAGGGCATGCATCACATTGCAAATAGGAGCGATATGGAAGTTTTCACAAATTTTTAATTCGATCGCATACTCGCCATTTCAACGCTAGTGGCGGTTATATAGTGCAGGGGTGAATAAAAAAAATAAAAACAACTAAGTGCACTGCCTCCGACGTATGTCGCACCGTATGGTCACACTGTCATTAAACTGCGCGCATGCGTTGTTCGTTTAGAGCGTTTGACGGAGTGGCCTACTGTTTGGGGAAATGTTTGATAACAAAGAGACGCCGGAAATCTTTTTTGAGCTGTTTTTGCATTCTTAGCTGCCACCGAGCATCCTGCTACCTACTACTCTGGAGCCAAGCGCGGAAATGGCAGATTGCAGCTAGCGTGGTGATCATCAACAATATCCTACTCTGTCGTGACGCAGACTAAAAAGGCGCCTCAAAATAAATGACCGGCACCGCTTCTTTATCAGGCATTTCCAAGAAATGTAGGCCGCACTCTCAAAGGCTCTCGAAGAAGTGTGCATGCGCGCAGTTTAGTAGCACAGTTTAGTTTAGTGCAGCATGCGTCATAGGATCCACGCTCAATTAGCATTTTTTTTATTCCCCCTGTACCTTTTTGACGTTCCCCATTCGAATCTATTTAAAAACCCCTTTCAAGTATATGTCAAGTTGCTCTAATTTTTTTTTTTGCATTGCATTACAGCAAGTTAAGGACACGATTCGTTTTATTCAAACGTATCTGACGGTAATCGCCCAAATAGATTACTTTTTCACGTTCAATAGTACAGTGCATTGAACCTTTTTTTGATTAGACACGTCCACCCTTACTGGAAATATATATTTTACATAAATATGGTTCGCCAATTTTTGCACAACGCACTTCTGCATTTTTGTTTTTCATAAAGCTTCGGATAACGTAGTAATTTGAAGCGAATTTGTTGTAAATATATTATTCCTCTCATCTTAGGAATATTTTGTGGCATGTCTTCAAAGTTTGATGTAGACCGAAATTTATACAATTCGGCTTTAATTTTTTCTCAACTCATCTACTGCCCTGGCAGGGTTATTAAAAGTGCCTAAAGTGATATTAGGCGGAGATTTACCTTCCTTGCTTGGAATGAAAGAGATTGGCTTTCTCGTGCTTTCATGTTTGGTGATTTAGCTATCATTAAAGCTTTAATTAGGATTTAATAGATATAGGGGAAACTTTGGCAGTTTTTTGACGCTGCCAATGAAATATATTTTTACACCTGGCAGGAGGCGTGAGGTAATGAGTAGAACATTTTAAAAAAAATCTCCGTGAAGCATATAAAAATATGAAAAACTATTCTCTGCCAAAGCTCTTGTAATATGCTAATTTCTCAGTGTAACATTTGCACGACAGAGATTTTTGTGTGGGCCGATAAACCACCACGCATTTTGTCCGAAAACAAGCAATGCCACTTCAAACAGACAGGTCGATCACGGGAAATAAATGCAAAAAAATGTCATTTACGCCGATTTCATATTCCGAACGTAAAAAAATTTAACTAAGAATGGATGGAGGTTAGAGATGTATTGTGGGTCACCAATGATGCCAATGCAACCAATTCTGTTACGGAACGGGAGCCATTGCGTCATAGTAGGGCTGTTCTTCCTAACAGTACTGCACCAGGAATATCAGCGTACATATTCAAAGTAACAGTTACTCTCGAATATTCTGGTTCCCTAAGTTATAGAACAATTGCTGAAGTTGGTAGAAGATTTATACGCAGCGGAGTATTGCGAAGATGCGTGTTACACGAATAGTTTTGTTACACGAAAAGATTTGTTTACGGCGCACTGACTGCCATTTCAAACGCATGTTGTGTCCAGCCTTTTAAACCAGGAATTAAAACAACATTTAGCTATATTACAGTGGCGTTAGGTGGTAACACGAGCAGCCTCTACATTATGTAGTATCAGTAATGCCGGATAAATTAAAGGCCATAAAATTACTCTCCCATAAAACGCCACAAAATGGTACCTGTACTTCCTGCATGCTAGATGCGGCGCGTTTTGTGTGTCCTGAGTTTAAATGTTTCAGTGGTAATCTTATTTCTCTGCACGCGAAGCAATATTCCAAGCCACTAATAATTTGTACACAAAGGTAAATTCCACACAGTCTGTCTGATAAGTATAAAGATTTTTCGATTTTCTACAACTTCTATACGACAAAATTTCAACTTTAAACTACGACATTTTTGCCCTCAGCAATAGAATGGAAGGTTTACTAGTACGTTTGGTAGGCAACTATTACCACTTCTTTCGAGTTTATTTATTCGACGGTTTACTAGTACGTTTGGTAGGCAAGTATTACCACTTCTTTAGAGTTTATTTATTGAAAGAAAGTTTAATATTGCTATACCCTTTTACAGAAAACAAAGAGCAGCGTCGGAGCCTGGCCGTCCTTGGTCCATGCTCATGTGTACGTACTGTCATACGAAGAATAACTGCATAATGTATTGCCAGGCGGGGTGTGCACTACGCTTTTGAAACAAAGGTGGTCGCCAATGCGATGCCATCGAAAAATATACAAATTAAGCCGTTGCTGACTATTTTCACAAGAAAGATTTATTGCCGTAGCGTGCCTCGGTCCACTGGGAATAATTTTGTGGCATTACGCATGTATTTTATAGTAGGGGCTGGGATCAGTTGGTAGGTCTATTTTGCTTTTGCATTACTGAATTGTTTTCTGAGGGGAGACATCCTCATTGTGCTTTTGTCTTAGGCGCATTGCCTTTAGTGCACATATCCTTGCAGAACTGCTAAAAGCTCAATTAGCATTTTTTATCGTGTTCACTTAGCAAAGGTTTTAAATTAGGCACAAATATTTGAGTAACATAAATTTTGCAACTGTCGTTTATTTTTATGAACATCTTGCACGGTAGTAATCCTCGTCAGCACGTATTGTTCATGCTGGATGTACTAACCCTAACACCGCTCAGACCTTCTGAAAAATTTATTGTGACAATCAATACTTGTCTCTAAAGGAAAGAACATCAAAAGGGGGAACAAGAACTTCGCAGAACACTCGAGCTTATGTAGTCCATTTTTTTACACGTACGAATAAACTAGATTCATAACACTCGCAGTGCCTCTTGATTAGTTCCAAACACGGTGTCAAGCCACTACTCCAATTAAAAAGTTCGTATTCCCCATATTGCACCTTTATTTTTGTTGTGGACAAACATACAAGATAAAAGGGTGTCTGTTCAATATTGCTGAGCGTGTTGTGAGCAGCGGAGGGTGCAGTAATTGCATTTTCTGAATTATTTCAGAGTTTTTATCCCAGAATGCACAGACAATGACACGCTAGTTTGTAGGTTCGGTTTATAAGAGGCACCAACCATTATGATTACGAGGAACTTCAATGTTTTTCAGAATTCTTTCACCTTATACAAAAGTAATATGCTGCTATTTTATGCATTGCTGCAGCACGAATTCCGCCTGTTGTGTACAGACGGCATTCGGCGTCACAATAGTTTCAAGGCAGAAAACGAAAGTGTGGATATCTATGAGGACTTACGGAGAACAGCGCCAAACAAGACGCACAAACTGTAGCAGTGCATTTTTGCCATCTTCTATTTCTGAGCTACCGGCACGACGTCGAATGCACTCTCTTTTAAGTATGTTTTGAAAACTTGCCATTTGCAATCATCATGTTTAAAAATGCCATCGAGTGTCATGTGCTGGTGTTTCCAAGAAACGACTACCATTCTCTTTCAAATGCTGGGTGAAAAGTCAACGATTCAGTGGTTTCAAAATTTGACGTTTTCCATCTTTCCAAATATCGAATTGTTATGACTTCAATTGGGTGTTCCAGAAATGGTGCGAGTAGATAAGTAGTTTTCTTCGTTAACCTAACACTCATTTTTTATCTATACGAATTATCTTCCAACTGAGAGTATTTACAAATAACGCTGTAGTTTTTATTATCTATACCACTAAGGACTAACATTTCTTTAACTATGCACTAATTGTTACGATCTTATAAATCTGCAAGCGAGTAACGGTTGTCTCTCTCAGTATTTCGGACAAAACAAAACCATTGAAGTATTGTTCCTTTAGAGAAACAAATCTTCTTAGCCTAGTTTAGTAGAAAAGTATTTTATCATTTTATTGGCTAGTAACCTAAACGAACCGTGAGGAGCTTAAGGAACCTAATAAAAGTTGATGGTTAGCAAGCACACGTTGAATACTTGCCTTGAACAGAATATGTTAGCAATAGCTCTCATAAAAAGGGAACATAACACAAACGTCTCCAGCTCGCTGGCCCACATCTCAGTATGCCATGCTGGGTACTCGATGCAAACAACCGCAAGAAAATTTGTCGTAGCTTGATTTCCGGCAAACGTTGCCGCGTCTGCCACAATCTCTTCGCTATGTTTCCTCTAGAGGGTGGTCACATAGAGATTGACATTCGGTGTTTGTTTTTACTGGGGCTAGGAACGTATGAATTTCTTGGGTGTTTTTTTCTTTTGTAGAAGAGATAATTATGCAACAGATAATAACACAACTGCGCCTGCGATCCACCACTTCTTGAGTAAAACTTCTTTTATTTTTCAAAACCGATACTTCCTCGACAGAAAAAAGGTAGCAATGAAATGGAAGCATAGTTTCAATACACAAGTTGACGACAAACGCCATACAAACAAATCTAAAGTTGGTGTGTGTACAGTACAAAGACTAAACAGACTAATAAGCCGCACTGAGCATGCAGAAGACAGAAAACACGCTTGTATCAGCATTTCCTTTACGGTACACGAAGGATAGAGGATAAAAGGTCTGCTGGATAGAGGCTCCGGCTTACCGGTGTCCACTTACTTCTTAAATGTGCGGAATATGATGCAAAAACGCGGAAATAGCTGCTGAGGAGGCACATACGCCGAATTTACTGCACTCAGTACATTTTTCTCCTGGCAAACCTAAGTTTTCGTATAAGCTCCTTTAGAGTAATAATTTAACTAGGTATATCTGAAGACCATCTCGTGTACGCCCTAATCACACCTTGGTAATCTGTCATGGGGACTGGAGGGGTTGCTTAGTAACATTACAATCTTCTGCTTAGTTTTTCGAAATAAAATAATTTGAAGAAAACTTTTACATAAGAGAACCTGTAGAAAAGCGGCCTTAAAGAATGCTGAGTAGCCCTTACTTGTGGCTATCGACTTAGCCCTTCTGACGTATTTTAAAAGCAAGCAGAAAGCAAGAGAATAAAACTGTAAATTGTAGATTTACATACCATAAGGAACTTGTAACATGGCGACCGCGAATACTCATTATTTCTCTTCGAGTGAATTCTCCGCGTGGCGTCGCTTCGAGGTTTCCACTCCATTACACCGTGGAGTTGTTAAAGATTTTAGTTCCGGCGTGGAGCGTTCCCAGAAAATATTTTCATCGATGAAGCCGAGAGAGTGAAAACGCTAGGCAAAAAAGAGTAAAGAAAGAGACGACGCGGCAAGGAGCCTGCGAGCAGCTGTTGAGTGCGCGCTTCTGAACAAAAACTTGCAGCTAGGGAGGTTCTGGCAATTGAATTCTGTACCTTTACTCCATGACTATAGGAACCAAATCTCTGCGCCGTCCAAAATACCCAAGGAGTACAGGATTTTGCAGACAATTGGAACGAAGGAAAATTTTGTGTTGGTATTTGTGCGCTACAACTGGAATTACAAAAGTGCCAGGTATAAATTTTCCTAAGTATTCGTGAAAAAAAATTATTTTGAAGCAGAAATCTCCGTCATACATAAACCTTACAAAACATTTCATCTAGTTTTCATAAGCGTCTCATAACTAGACGCGAAGGCAAATGCGCACGTGGGTTTGGTAGATTGGAGATAAATTTCCGCTCCCCTCCACAATAATGCAGGGCAAAAAAGTAGGACACGACGATCCCATAAAACAAAAAAACAACGAACCAGGGAAACAATAAATCCCTGGTTGGAATCTAACATGGGTACCTCGATTAATAAAAATGGCTTCTACACGAATGCGTTTGGGGCGTGACCTCTCGCGTACAGTTCTCCTCACCCGTTCGCGCGTTTTGGCTTCTGAAATTGGGTGCACAGACGCCGAATTCATGACAGAGTCGCCGAGGTCGTCATGCCGGTTGCCGCGGGCTCTGCTCGTGCTAAAGTGGTCTACTTTGGGACATACGTCAAAGCCTGCAGGCAAAACGATTAAGGTCGGCCAACAATGGACAACTTACAGCGCCAAGTTGGATATCCGTGTGTGGTCGGATAGCCTAGACTCCGATGAAGGGATATGTCGGCAAGGTATGATTTTTGATGCCTTGCAAGACTAGTGCAAGCTTCTTCATTTTTTCGAGGCGAAGCATCTCATGGTCGGGGCTATGCCCTCTCTTGTCGTTGTCGTTGTTGTTGCGGCGTCCACACCCCCAATGCGCATGCTCGGCTTGCTGAACGCCCGGTTCCGTCTATGGCTCCTGGAGCGACAGTGTTTACGCGGTCTTCCTGGGCCGACACGAGACGAGCACGCTTCACGCGCCTTCGACGTTTCATCATTGCCGGCAGCGGTGTGCGTCGGCGAGTCTCTGTGGGCCGTGATTACAAGCAGCTCACATCCATGCGGGGAAAGCGCATCGACCTCATCGTCAACAACTTTAGGTTCATCCACAACAACAGCACTTGACTTCACATTTCGCAGAGAATAAGGCAGTCATAACCAAACCGGAACGCAAACCACAGCTCGACGTCACCTACGGTGACCATGGTGATGATAATACTTAAATAATGACAAACTGATACCACGTATAACGTCTCACTATCTCTCTTTAATGCCTCTCCCCTCTAACACTCCCCTGCAATAAAATCACATCATCTTCTCTTAGGGGAACCCCGAGTAGTATGCGAAACAGCCGTGGGGTCAACGCAATTTCCCAAATCTTAGTTACAGTAACTGAAAAGTGTGGTAGTTACCATGAAAACCAAACGGTAAAAATAATGGTAGGCTCGTACCTCAACCTCACGGAAACGAGGAACTGAAAACTACTGGGCACTTGAATCAACCCTATGCCTGATTCGCATACTACTGAGGGTTTCCCTAAAGGAAGATGGTGTAATTTTTCGAACGCACTAGCTCCTGAACGCGGGCACCACTTTCAAACCTGACAATCGTTCGTTGAAATAGGAACCCGGCTCTACACACCAGTGATATTTCTCATATAATATATGATATGTACAATGATTATAACAGTTACCTAAATCATACACCGAAGTAACCACCACAAAGTTGTCATCAATCCTATACTCTTTGTACGTATTTGGCGAGCAGTCCCCACGAAAATAAGAAAGGAAGAACTACAAAGACAACATTATTTGTGCTCTTAACCACGCTGTGGGCACTCTTTCTCTAGTATGGTTGTGGCTGGTTGTACTTTTATTTCTGACGACGACTTTAATGCTTACGCGGATATGAGTGCATTTTGCATTTACTCGCACAGCGGACGCAAAACTAGAAGTCTGGTGGCTGTGAATAGAACACAGAATAGGGCACGCCCATCGTTGTTTGCGCTGGCAATGCGTCGCATTCGTGCACAAAAAGGGTGAATTCTTGTGGTATTGCCCATCGAACTTCTCATCTTTGCGAAAAATGTTTTGCTGGCTTCTTTCAAAATCACTTTCCAGCTTGGTTTTTTTTCTATCTCAATATTGCAACTAGTTGTTTGCCGTTATACGGCAACTGCTAAAAAAACTGCAGCCGGCAGCTCAAGACCTTCAGAGAGAACCAGAAAATTTTAGAACCTCGTTGAAGAATTGTAATTATATTATGAGAGCATAAGTAAAGACTATTGCTTCAATACCATTCCAAGTTTTTTCTTGTGCAATGCATGTTATAACACCAGATGTGCTTAAGCTCTTTGTTCCAGAAAGCTCTTTGTACCAGAAACCAATCATCATTAGCGAAGTGAAGAGGGTGCAAACACAATACCAAGAGCTGCGAGGGAAAGTAGTGTGGATGTTTGGCGCCCACGAGCAGGTGTCGGCAGTGCAGGCATCAAAAACGTGGTTACTGAAGTCTGGAAAATCGAACGAGGCACCTTTACGTCGTAGAACCGGTGAACGTGGCAATGTGCTACCCCAAAGGACTGAGGGGTACGGTGTTAGCATAGGTGCGGAATAATAACATGGACTGCAAATGGGGTCAAAACCAGGTTGCGTCGAGACGCAATGCGCAACACCTAGAAAGAAATGAGGCGAGACAGGAAATTTCAGAATTACTAGTAACCAATGAAGTATTTTTAAGCGGAAAATAAATAAACCTAAAAACAAATTTAGGCACCCATATCCTGTCAAACCCAGTCAACCTCGCCTTCCGAGGTCGCGTCATTGCGAAAGGCGTAGTCAAATGCACACATGGGTTTGGTAAATTAGAAATAGATTATGAAACAACGATAAAATTGATAACCTAACCCCCTAAATTAGGCACTACAGAAACCAATTACAACACTGTCGCCGCCGGAAACATAAAGAGGCGAACGAGGAGAAAAAACGCTTCCAGTAGCCATAATAAAATCGGGGTCGCTCTCATTGTAACACCAGGTTTTATGCCATTGTACTCGTGGTGTGATCTCTCGCAGGCGGTTATCCTCATCAGCTCACCAGCTCACGTGCGATCGCGCCAGACGTGAGCAGCACCGATGGCAAGTTTGCGACAGAGGCGCGGAGTTGTCAAAGCCGGGTTCAGCAGATTCTAGCACAGACTAAGACAGTTCAATATGAGAGAGATGTCAAAGCCTGTGGAATAAACGCTCCGGGCTTGCGAGTAATACAGTACATTCAGTGGAAGGAAGGAAGGAATAGTACAGGAAAGGCAGGGAGGTTAACCAGAATACTGTCCGGTTGGTTACCCTACTCAGGGGGGAGAGGATACGGGAAATGAAAGGGAAAGAAAGGACAGCGGTACATATTAAAGGAGAAAATGAGAGAAAGAAAAGTAGAAAAAACACAAGGCGTGACCAGGCAACTCTAAAGGCGGTACAAACAACGCACAGAACCAGAAAATGCACAAAACTAATACGGTCCACTGATAAAAGGGGCGAACTAAGGGCACTGCACTCTATTAATGTCCCTACAATCGTTCAGACAGGCCCGTGTCCTTCAAAAAGAGCAGTAGGGCTTTTATAGCCTTTTCGGCCTGTGTCGGACAGCGCCTATGGCACAAAATTGTCTGCGCCGTAAAGGGGAGGTCGTCGAGTCGGCGAAGTGTGGTGGAGAGCTGTTGCCTCGGCGTTATGAAGCGGTCACAATGGCACAGAAGGTGTTCAATCGTCTCGTCGGTGGCGCACGCATCACAAGCAGGGCTGTTGGCCATTCCAATGGTGTAGGAGTAAGCACCGCTGAAGGCAACACCTAGCCACAGGCGACAAAGTAAGGTGACGTCCGAGCGTGGCACGTTATTAGGTAGGTGGCGCTGCAAATCTGGGTCGAGCGAGTAAAGACGAGCGTTAGAGAACTCGGGTGTATTCCACTTAGCGAGAGTGATTTCCCGGGCAATGGACCGCAGCGACCTTGCAGCATCAGTGCGTGATAGAGGGACGCGGGTCAATCTTGCACTTGTGTGGACGCCATGAGCCGCTCTATCCGCCTGTTCGTTCCCAGTAATGCCGCAGTGGCTTGGGAGCCACTGGAAAACGATATCATGTCTATGCCTGACTAATGTGTCATATAAGCACCGGATTTCAGCCACAAGTTGTTCGTATGGGCCGCGGCGGAGGGCAGATTGGATGCACTGAAGAGCGGACCTCGAGTCGCATAGCACAACCCATTTTTCTGGCGATTCCTGCTGGGTGAATAGAAGGGCCTCCCGAATAGCTGCCAATTCAGAAGCGGTTGACGTCGTCGAGTTTGAAAGCTTAAAATAAATTTCGGTCGACTTCTGTGGTATCAAAACAGCGCCGGCAGAACTGGACGTGGTGACCGACCCATCCGTGTAAACATGGACCCGGTCTCTGTATGCCTCATGTAGAAAGAGTAGGGATAGCTGTTGAAGACCGCTAGGTGGAAGGTCCGCTTTCTTTTTTATTCCCGGGATGTTTAAGTGCAGTTGTGGCTGTGACAGGCACCAAAGTGGCGACGAGGGCCGAGACGGAGGTGTATAGCTCGATGGCAAGCTCCCACTGTGAGCGGCAACCACCTTACAAAAAGATGCCTGCGGTCGTGTTGGAGGCAGGGATGCAAGGTGGTGATGGGGCAACCGGGTGAGTTGCCTAATGTGTGCCCTCAGTGTCTCCACTGCCATGTGGGTTGTGATCGGGTGATCCCTTGCAACGCAAATTGTTGCCACAGTTGAGGCGCAACGCTGGAGACCGAGACATGTACGAAGACCATGGGCCTGTATGGCCTGAATTGCCTGTAGGTTGGTTTTACATGTGTTGGTTAATACAGGCAGGCTGTAACGCAAAACACCGAGAAACAGGGCATCGTACAGGCGTAACATTGAGTGCACGGAGACACCCCACGTCTTTCCGGCCAGAAACTTGAATAGCTGGACCACTGCGTTTAGCCTTTTTTTCAGGTATGAAACCTGAGGAGTCCATGATAAATCCCGGTCCACGATAACTCCCAGAAAACGGTGACTTTTGACGTAAGGAATATGTTGTCCATTTAAAGAAATCTTATCCTGCGACATTTTTTTTGCGGGTGAAAGCAACCAGTGCACATTTCTCCGGAGATATTTCCAGCCCTTTTCGACGCAGGAACAAAGACGTTAGCGTTGCGGCTTTCTGAAGTCGGGCCCGAATCTGACGGCGTGAAACTCCTGATGCCCAAATGCAGATGTCATCAGCATAGATGGAGAGCTGGACGTTGGTTGGTAATGCGGTGGTGAGTCCTATCAACGTGAGGTTAAACAATGTAGGGCTAAGCACACTTCCTTGCGGGACTCCATGAGAAACAAAGTGCTGTGATGTTGGGCCATTTGAAGTCTAAACGAAAAAAAATCTTCCTGATAGGAAGCTTTGGATCCATCTAAATGTCCGTCCACCGACTCCTGCATCTTGTAGGCCGCCCAGAACGGCGTCGTGTATTACGTTATCGTACGCTCCTTTTATGTCTAGAAACAAAGCGGCTGTCAAACGTTTGAGTGATTTGTTGTGCTGTACCGATGTGACAAGGTCAATTACGTTGTCGGTGGATGAACGTCCGCGTCGGAATCCAGCCATAGCATGGGGGTAAATTTTACGGTGCTCAAGGTACCATTCCACACGACCTAAAACCATCCTTTCTATTAATTTTCCAATGCAGCTTGCAAGGGCTATAGGACGATATGATGCCGGGTCAAGGGGAGACTTGCCTGCTTTAAGAACTGGGACCAGGCGGTTAGCCTTCCAATCCTCAGGGACCAAACCATCTTGCCATGACTGGTTCAGCCGATACAAAAGAGTGTGACGGGCTTCTTGGCCGAGGTGACGCAGGGCGGCGTACGTCACTCCGTATGATCCTGGTGAAGATCTACTTCGGCACAGAAGTAACGCCGCATCGAGCTCTTCCATTGAAAATGGGACGTCCATGCAGGAGTCGCGTGATACGGGGACGACGCGTATGTCCGCTTGGCTGGTCGAAGCTGGACCATTGGCGATTCTTAAGCAAAAGTCCTCCGCTACGTCGACCTCTCGGCGTTTCTGATGAAGCGCCAAAGCACTGAAAGGCCGACGTTGCTGTGTTGTTTTTCGAAGGCCCCTGACAGTGTTCCAGATGTTAGATAGAGGTTTCCGAGGATCAAGTTTCTCGCAGAACGATTTCCAGCGCTGTGCTTGTACTTGTACGATGCGACGTTGAATTTTTTTCTGTGTACGTCGGGCCTCCTGATGGTCATGAATAGACTTAGTGCGCCTGTATCTTCGTTCTGCACGACGACGAATAGCTCTGAGATGTTCTAGCACTTCGTCAAATTCTGTAAGCTTGAGATGCACCCAGAAAGAACGCATGGAATCTTGCGCAGTGCTGGTTACGGCACTTTCAAAAGTCGAGGAGAGCCCTTCGCAGCAGAGATCTTCCATGCGAGATTTAAACCTCTTCCAGTCTATTCGTCGAATGGTTTTCCCAGGAAGAAAACCATCAAAGCCCTCGATCCTCAGGTATGTTAGAAGGTGGTCACTTCCACGGGTTTCCATGTCTGTGAACCATTGAATACTGTCAATGAGACTTCTCGAGTCAGTGGCAATCTTTAAAATCTATGCGAGGAAAAACAGCCGCGTCTTTAACGAAGGAAGCTCACGGGTTCGATTCCCGGCCGCGGCGGCGGCTTTGCTGATGGAGGCGAAAAGCAAAAACGCCCGTGCGTACGAGATTTCGGCGCACGTTAAAGATCCCCAGGTGGTCGAAATTATTCCGGAGCCCTCCACTACGGCGCGCCTCATCGCCTGCGTTGCGTCGGCGCGTTAAACCCCCCCCCCCCCCCCCCATCAAATCAATCTTTGACGAATGGGGAGGGTCCTCCAGCTCAGCTGTTTCGCCAGTCTTGCACAACCAGTGTGAGGTGCGCTAGTTTTTGTGTTCAGTCGCTTAATTACTTCTCAACAACCATGACAACAAATCAGTCGAAAAATTATTGCCAAAGCTGAGAGGGCAAGCTATGTCATTAAAAATGGTCGAAATACCTTGTGAAGATAATGGGAAAATTTTTGAGTGCCAAGCCTATTAGTTTTTGGCATTTTTGTACGCAATGTAACCAGATGAAGTATTAGAGAGCACAGTGCAGAACCGTTGCAACCTGCTGAAAAGAGCGAGTATTCATGGTATGGGATGAATCGGAATACTAACAGTAAGAAAAAACAGGCGCCCGCATCCTGTACTCAACGATTCCTCCGCCTAATTTATTATTTCGTTGAAGGCTGTCTTCAATAAAGTATCGATTATTTTTAAGGTGGAATTGCCAGAAATTACAATAAAAACCATGCCGGCCAACTTCGCGGTGCACCTATTAGAATGAAATGGGCAGGATCATGCGGAGAGTCGTGAGCCTTTGTACAGCAGGGCTACTGCTGCTGCAACGTGTGTCAGACCACTTATCATGCAACTTGCTCACAGAGTTTTTCATAGCTACTCAAGATTCGGAAGTTTCAGCACTGCAGTGTGTAAAATGCTTTTTTGTCTTTCATCGCCCACCTGAAGGAAGAACCGACGTTTCCTTTTCCTTTTTGGAGAATTTTTTTAGCTTCGTGACTGTGAATGAGCTGCACCTTATTGTGGGCGAAGACCTAAGCATAATTTCTGCGGCAGATAATAAAATCTTGTAAATTACAACTGGTTATCGAATAAGTTTGTTTAACAATGCCATAAGACAATCAATAAAATAAATAATGTTTAGGAAAGAAGGAGATGACCAGCTTGTGTAGTACTATAACAATCATTGCATAGAGAAGAAGTGGAATAAAAGGTGTTCTGAGCGGTGCCAAGGCCTGGGGCCCAGTTCCTCAACATTTAATGCCGTGAAATCCCGAGGAACGGCTCAGTGGACTGCATGATAGCGCAGCACATCTACGAGGCTCGCGAGGCCTGGGAAACTCCTGGTTGAGATACTTCGTGATTCCCTCATCTCGGAGGGCTAGCCTTGGGCAGCGCCCGCCATGGCCGGCTGCTCCGCGCTCCACACCACCCACACTGAACCCGGAGACGACGCAGAGGACGTGGGCCAACTGCTACGGCTCCGAGACACCCTCCGAGTACAGATTTCCGACCTCGTCAAAGCGGCATACCGCGCACTGGAGCAGCGCCTTGGGAAACCAGGTACGCTGAAAACCCTCTACGAATCCACCCACCAAAAACAGATCACCCTCGTACAGCTCGACAATCAAGTCAGCAACCTATGGGATATTGATGACTAAACAACAAAATAAGAGGAATCTGATTGATACTTCGGAATAATTTTTCGAACTATTCTCGTGCTTCGAGACACGTTATCAAAAAATAGCTACGTTTGCACAACCCCCCAAGACAGTAAAGGCAAGACTTCGTGGAGACCCCCTGAAACCGTAACTAAAGGTGGATTCCTCCGAACGACAAGCAGTTCCACTCGGCTCTCCAGTTGCCTTTGAAGAACCCTTTGTCCCTGCCTACGCATAGCTGACAGCACCGACCAAGGAGGAAGCCTCTAAGTCTTCGGAATTCGTCGTGAACTCTGCACCTTGTGTCACGCAGCATCAGCAGACCCAGCTGATACCACAGGGGGGAGAGGCCGAAGAAGTCGGAACAGATCCCGTCGAGAATGTGTAGGAGCATTCAGTTGCGGCTGCTCTGGATTCAGACAGTGCCGCTGTAAACACGAAATCGAATTGTCGCAGGACACAGAAGGTTATGTACGGGGACAGAGGACAATATATGAGTGCTCGAGCTGAGGACCCTTCGCTAACTGCAGGTGACTTTCAACAACGAACAGGGCAACCATTCTCACGAAGGAGGGCGATGCACTCTACTGTTTACTCGTACCGAAGGAAACGGGGACCGAATCACGTGGAACCAAAGTAAATCCGGCGTTGCCAAAAATCCCGACACAAGATAGCCCAGTATTTATCCAAAGCCCCGGATCCATGTTTTGACGGGCTTTTTTTTTACCCGCGTTCAACAGAGCCGTTACTAGGAAGCAACACCACACCTCAAAGCACCGTTGGAAAAGGAAGTGGCTGAGGACATGAGACCGACCGGACAAAACGATCACAACTAGAATTCTCAACTAGAATGCAGTTTCATCTGGAAATAAAAATTGATTAGATTTGAATGATTTTTATTGATTGCTGTGATTTGAATAGGTACTGCTTTTTGAATGACAATGTGTTTTGCATGATTGACAGTTGTTTTCTATAAGATTATAAACGTATACTCCCATTTTACATGTCAATAAATGTAATTTACGGAATCTCAGTTTTGCCTCTCCGTACAAAAGAGCTACAACCACCTCTACATTGTAAAGAAGAACCCATTATAGGCACTGATCATGAGAAGCCTTTTTCTGGCTTGAAGATGGAATTTAAAATTCGTAGAAATAAAGTATTTCGTATTTTTAAAAATTAGGCAGTAAGAGACGTCACCATAGCAGCCATCTATAACCCCTAAACAATAAAGTCTGGATAGGCTGTGTCGCTTAAGAAAAACGACAGACGCCGAGATAAAAAGACGTAAGCCTAGCAGAACAAGTATATGACCCCTGCTTCTCCACTCGCCAGAGACGCCTCACTCGTGGGATATGTTATATGGAGTAGAACACCGATTTTACCATTTCATGGCGACCGTAAACAAGCATACTAATGTTGTGGCGCCATGAATCCCGAGCAACAACAACTACGCGTACACAGTCAAACAAAGTCATAGCGAACTGCAACATGCGCTACGGCTGGTTCTATGTATCCGATAGTTCGAAATAGCCCAACGCGCCTATAAAGAGTTTTTTGTAACGAGTTCGCAATACACGCGACCCCTCACCTCCAACCTCCTCTTCTCATCCCCGCATGCAAAAACGACCACAATAAGTATTCCGTTACCATACACAAACTATCTATTTATTGCAAGCAATAAAGCTACTTGCCGCTGTGACAGCCTACTTTCCGAAAACAGCGGTGATTCTTCTGTTCACGTTCGTTTCAGCGGCGTCACCTGCACAGCATTCTCTACATGAGACATCATTTGCATCAGTTGCAGTCCGTGTCCTTAAAAATCAGAGCAATATTGGTAAAGCACATTTAGCCGAAAGCACTTCATTAAGCACCGGACGGCTTTCACTCGCGAAAACCTCCGCCTCTTCGGTGCCTCCAGCAGTGCCAGCAGCCATGACATTGGTGACGATGTCAACGTCCGAGGCACTCACAGTGAAGGCAACGTAGTCGCTGACACTCATGAAATGCACGAAGGGCACCCATTTCAGCACAAAATCATGAACGTTAGCTAGTTTTTTCACAGTTCATTGATCCTTCCATCTTTGTCCGGACACACTAACTCGGACGATTAAATCGTGAGTCAGGCGTGTCGGAAACTGTTACGGAAAGCGCCAGGAGTCACGTCGCTCCACGGGAGGCTCAACATCTCGATAGAAGCCAAGCAACTTCTCAATCGCCGGTCCGAGACCATGTATTTTCGAGGTAACTCTAGGAGCGCCGAGTTCGATATATCAGATGTGAACTTCGTACAATTCATATGTTTCGAGTGTATTTTCATAACAAATCTTTCTTTCTTCAATATGTAGCATAATTCGCTCTATCTGGGTTTGACTGCAACAGCAGTTTCCCTGGACGCATTTGCAAATACTTCAAGGTATTCTGCAAACCACTGGTCTGCAGGGCTGGAAAACACCAACCACCAATAAAATAACAACAAAGTATATATAATGTACCGCACGATGAACTCACGCCGTATTAAAACAAATCATGCACAGTAATTTAATGCCGCGATTCACGCCAGCCAGTGCGAATCGTGGCATATGTGATCATAACGGATATCTGGGAGCCTACGACTGTCAGCCTAACATGCCGCGCGATCCGCGGCTCAGTTGGAGAAATGAACCGCTCTACTGCGCACTCTCCCTCTGTGAGAAGAGAGGCCAGTAAGACAAGGGGGAAATGGATTGTGCAAATGAGAGGGCGGCTGCTGGCGGGGTAAGAAACGGAAGATAAAACGGAGAAGATAGCTATCGTAGACAGAACTGATTGTACGGGCTCGACGGCGAGGAAACAGGCCCACGGCACTCTCAGTTTGTCCCTTGGTTGGTCGAAGCATTCGCGTGGGTATTCCGATTACGCAGATTAGGCAAGAAATGGAGACGGAGAACCGAGGATGCTATTGCATTGTTTATACGGGGAAATCGGCGCGACTCAAAAGTCGGTCGTAAAACTCTGGTTGTCGTGTAAGCCCTTGACATATATCCTCGGTGCTACTCTGGATAAGTGCATTTTTTGTAGCCCACGTGGAGAGAGGTGTTAGAGGATGACCTAGTGTCAGGGCATTAGCGAAGCAGCTTAACGACAGAAATAAAGTGCTGACGTAAAAAAATGTGAAGAGTACCAAACGAAGTGGCGAAGGAAATATTACAGCAATCTTCTTGTTGGAAAAAATTAAAAGGAATTTGAATGACAACGAATAATTGCCGAATTGTATTAAAAGCTTTAAAAAGTCGTTTCGTGTGGCAACGAAAAGGAGCAACAACCAGGGAGAAATCTTTATACACTAAGTTTCTCCTAATACAGCCGAGGAAATCGGCGCTGCCTGCGTCACGGACTTTAAAGCAACCCGCAAAATCGGCAGATTCCGACACAGCGGTTCTCGTGTTACGGTTGATACATCTGCTTAAAACAATTAGTAAACAAGATCTTCGCACCAGTAAACCGGCAACAACACTCCAAGGTTCATTGCATAATCGCAAGGATTCACGAGCACCCGCTCCATCGGCTTCTTATATGTTATGGTTCGGCCAAAGCGCAAGCCTCGTTCAAGGTTTATTATACTTGGCGAAAACTTTTATGGCAACGGAGACAAGGCTATGGGGCGGGGGAGGAAGGTTTGTGGCGGGAGCTTACTGCTTTGTGTTGGTATAACAAAGCAGTTCTCAATAAATTGGTTTCAGTTCCAGTTTAGACGTCAAAGATGCGATTTTCTACAGCTCATTTATACGCATGAGCTCCATGGTTTAGCGGACTCACCCATGGCCACCCAGCCTGCTGGAATGTTGGCGTTTTGTTAACTGCACTTCATTTGTCAACACAAGCCAACGCTTTTGCCTGAAGATTCCTACCGCCATCAGATAATATTTCGTGGGCGATATCGCCCATCGCGGTATCAACCACAAGCAATGTGCATTTTGTCAGCTCTAGAAATGTGACAGCATGCACTGGTGTGTAAACTGTTCTGGAGCGTAGACCTTTTCAGCACCCCAGACATGTGTACCCTCCTTACGTACCGCGGGTTCGGTTCACCGACAGAGAAGCACGCAGACACAAGGCGCGAAGTTATTCCCCATTGATATCGCGCTGAGTGCGTTGAAGGGTGAAACCACACTCTTGTCATTCCGTAAATTTACATGCGCTTTCAGTGAACAAACAAAGCTGTTTTATCAATGAGGGTCTTCAGTGTACCACTAAGAACCTCTGCCTTGTGCCACGTGAGATAGTTCGAAGGGTTAAAAGTTGTTCGAAGGGTAAAGGCTGTTGAAACCGCCAGGCAGTTTTTGAAACATCGAACCATGGATTGTGTCACAAGCAGAGTTTGAAACGTGTAAAGTAGAAGGATCCATTTTTATGAAAAATTGCTTGACGTAAGGCAGAGCGCGATGCTTTCAGAAGAATACGCAGTATACGGGATGTTATGTCTGCTTGGTTACGAACAATCGAAAATCAACGCGAACAAGTTCTTTGCCAGATTATATCAGATGTATATTTTAATGGCAGAAAATCTCATGATCAATCTCAATCACAGCAGCAGGGTCATCGTCAAAAACTCTTAGATGGGCATGTGCTTGAAAAGAAAGAACAAAAGACTCAAATTGTGCGGACAAAAGAAAGATAAAGATACGGTTCGTAGTACAAAATAAAAAACACCGGGAATTTTGCGGAAGCTCCAGAAAGATTTTTTCTAGCTAACCATCATCGGCAAACCTATTCTTTGAACAATTTGCACCCAATTAAGGAAGGCTTCTCACGTAGAGCATCAATATTGAAGAGGAGCAAGCACATATATCACTGCTTTATTCAAAGGCCAACATCTCCGAGATCCAAACACCATAAAAAATGAGTCGAACGATGCAGTTTAAGGTTTACCGCAAATAAATTGAGGCAATTTGCACTAACGTTTATTTATGTTAGTCTCGTTTCGATAGTGTCTTTAACGTACACGATCATTGTTTTCCGAAGAGATCGCTCTTAGCTTGTATAATGCCTCAGAGCCAATATGAACAAAGAGAGTAGGCTCTATCACAAACGCTGCCCAAACTTTCAGAACAACATCATTTGCTAAGTTACGAAAAACTCGGCCTTAAGTATGTCACAACTGGGAAAAAAGCCGCAGTGATAATGGCGTATCTAGTGTGAAACATTCCAAATTGCATTTTTTTGTATTTCTAGAAATTTTAGAGCTTATTTTCTTCACACCCTATTACGCAGCCTCAATACATCTCTAGAAGAAAAAGCTACTCCGAATATTTCGTAGAAAACAATTCGCCAAAGTTAAAGTGCTCAGAGGTGCCCACAGCTAAACAAAAGACTAAATGACAATCTCCGCAGAAAAAACCTTCGAAATAATACTTCATTAACTATGAAGAGCTGTGGTATAGTACAAATCCGAGCAAAGACGCACTAAAAGAAAACAAAATGTCTGCATGTGTCGATATTTAAAGTTAATTTAAACAAAACGCTGTATTTTGTATTTGTACACACTTTAACTAAATCAATTGAACTAGAGAAACCATAGCGACAAACGATGCACCGCCGTGATCAATCAAGTAGTAATCGCAAACGATCTTGAGAAATAAAATACAAGGTGATCACTTCATCTCCCCTAAAACTAAATTGGAAATGCTTGCTATCCCCTGTAAATAAAAAGATGGTAAGGCGCATAATTTTACTTTGTATTATATTCACTAATATATACGGATTGTATCCTTCGACCTAATTACTTTTGTACAAGAAAATAATGTAAAAAATAATTGTTTTTTTTTTATTTTGGTAACGTTGCAAGAAGTTTCCTAGGAAAAAATATTTTGGTATAGGCAAATAAAAGTGCCCGAGCTGTTAGAAACTATTTCCTACAGCGCGTGTGGCAATCTAGTTCCCATTTGATGAAAAAAGAAACGTCGCAACTGTAAGTACACTAACAAAAGTTTATATCTATTCAGTGACATCTGAAGGTATTTTCACGAAACAGTATGTGCATGAATAGCTTACCAGCTATTCATCCATATACTGTTTCTAATCCTTTGAAGTGACAAGTGCTCCGTTGTATTAAGTGTAACAGAGTACCCTGTCATATGCATGCTCTAGTATCTTTCTATTTACTCTCAAGTATGGTGTGCAAACGCCCTCCTTGGTGAACAAAGACTGCGTGCAAATTAGGTGTTTACTAGTTTTTGGGAGGAAACTGGGTAGAAAATATTGATCCACAATTAAACGGCCGGAGTAATATAGGAGTCTTTATGACACGTAAATTTCACAAAGCGTACGTTTTACTGGTCCCTATTCAAGTCCTGGCATTCGCAATGTAGAGAAGCGAAAGCCAACAATTTGTCACGATTGACTACTCTTGCCCATTTTGTGACCCCAATTTAGTGCCCATAACTTATATATACACGCGTTGAAAATTGGTTTGTTACGGCAGAGACGTAGATGAATTAGGAAAAGGTGTAGTCAGTTGTCTGTTTCAATAAACGCGCTCGGATCAGTTATGGCAGCATCATTGAGCCTTTCAAGAGTGCAATGCTAGAGGAACAGTTTTTCATGATCCCACTAATCACCACCTAAAAGGATTGATGTACTGTAGTAACGTATGTCTTAGAAGAGAGCTACAATCATACTTGAAGAAGTCTTGCTTTTGCACACTTCTCAAAGAGAAGTGTTCTATAGGCTGTCATCTCTGCTTTGTGGCTGGTGTTGTGTAAAAATATACAGACATTGTAAGTTTTGTAGGTTTAAATATTGCTATCGTTTAAATGAAATAAGACTTTTAGAAGGGATGAACAATACGAGATTGGAACGGTTGTGAAGTAGAAGTGAGCAGTAGTTCCAAGCAATGTATGAAGCATTTGACATAGACTCATAATACTCCAAATGGTGTGTTTACTTGCTTGTTATGATCAACATGTCGCAACAGCAGAATGGCGGGTGGTGTGACCTTCACACGAAGAGCAACTGTTTCGCTTTCGTTGATGACGAAGTACAGAAAAACAATAAATGCGGGTTTGAATTCCGCTAATACCACGTTGTGACGTCGCTGGGAATTTCTTTGGTCATCGTGTAAGGAAAGCGTAAAACAGGGGCTGAGGAGCTACCGCGCCTACCACTGTAACATATGAGAGTGCACAGGGCATTTACGTCCGCTGCCGTGATTTTGCGGCAATTTCCGATTGTGATCGTATGCTGGCGCGGTACAAAATAGAGGTTGTGAGGAAATGTCCAATAATTACATGACCTTCTTCTTACATCCACATGATCAGCATTACAAATAATTACCATTGTCTCCACAGCACAAGCCCCCTTGTGTGAGTATGGCCTCGACGAGAGGGACACGAGTTGTGGGGTTCAATTCCTCCTGGATTATCGCGCATATTAGTACAAAACGTCGGAATCCTGAAAACGTTGACACGTCCGAGACTTCGCTATAATCGAATATACTGGGGCTTGTGTAAACGTTGGCAAGTTGCACAGAGGCGGGTACGCCAGCAAGAATATAAGTAGCAAGTGTGTTAAAGCAACCAACGTGATGGCCTTGAGGTTTTGGAGGACGTTCGCTGCCTCTGGCATGTTCTCACCAACGATGCGGCAAACGAAAATCAAGATTTAAATGCAAGAGGCAAATGTTTACCAAAACCTTTCAAACCAAGACGTAAGCTGCTTATTGGAGATTGACAATACGCTGAGATGGCTTGCCGAAAATTTCCCAGAGTTGGTAGGTAAATCTCATGCGGTTGGGGATTCTGCTTCCTCATTATGAAATATTGTTTTCTGGGGGTCACACAGGCGGAGCACAGCTTTCCATGGTTTAAGCAAATAATTTCACTAGGCGAATCTACTGATCGGAGTCTTGTTGTCCCATCGGTGTTCCACATCATCACGTCGGCACAAAAAAAACCCTGCGAGTTGTCAAATGCTGCAGGTTTGGTGGCCAGAATGACGGGGGCGTTATTCCTGGTCTTTCGCGCTATTCTAAGCGGCATCTTCAGACCGTAATAAAGCTGCAGAAGTGCTGTCTAAAGGCTATACTAGGCGTCCGAGGTGCACCTAAACCAATTGAAGACAGCCTCAAGGACGGCTGTCACACTTGCGCTTTGCCTCCGCGACAGTGCACGTACAAAGCGACTATCAGGATCTGCGCCTGAGGCATCCTGCACAAACACGACGTTATGGGTGGTCAACTGAAAAATCTTTGATATTACAGAATGGCTCTGGTCTGCGCTAGTTGGAACAATTTCGATGGAAAGTAGCCTAAATTAAACGAACACAAAAGGAAAAGGGAGTCAATCAACATATCAATATCAAAGTCGCCGCCAGGTACTACACACACTGATTGTAAAAAATTAAGGACTAAAACTTCTTCGTAAAAAAACAATAAAGAAGAAAACTTCCATCCCAAGAATGCTGACGTACAGAATTGACAATGTTGCCTAAAAGAACCGTCAGAATTTCGAAGTGTTCAAAGTTATACAAAAACTATTGAGCAACTCATAGGGTCCATCTTATTTTAGCAACATGAGTACACCAGCACCAAGAAAGCTAGACCAATTTCATCTGAAAGACTTGTAAGAAACAAACTGAAACTCATCTTTAGCATCACGCCACCATGTCTCAGTAAGCATTACTGCATAATTAAGAAAAGAAAAACTGAAAAGAAATGATTCGGCATCGTGAAATGTGTCAAAAAGCGGCTGAATGTTAACATGAAGATATTTCACAGCGTTTTCGTGATCCCGATAGCGATATTGTTTAGTTGATGGGCGAGAAGGCATTTGCTGGCTTCATCACTGATTTAACAGGTAGGCACTAATAATATGGTGTAGACTCAAGAAACCTAAGCCTGTATATCTCCGTTCGCTCCGACCGAGGTAGGAGTATTCACCATCGATTCTGCGAAAACGGATTTTACTGTTCCTGTGCCACCCATGTTGATACCCCTTCAGTTTCGCCCAATCCTTGGTAGTTTTGAGCAGATTGCGGTTGTAGATTGTCATATTCTCCTGAATATATGCACCACTGTTTGCCTGCTTCACTTTCTGCTTGTTTGCAAGTCTCTCATCTTTGGTGATTAGTGGGATCATGAGCAACTGTTCCTGTAGAATTGCAATCTTGAAATGCTCAATGATGCTGCCATAATTGACCGGAACAGGTTGATTGAAACCGACAACTGACTACACCTATTTCTATTTCATCGACATTTATGGCGTAACAAACTGTTTTTGCGTGTGTAAATATAAATTATGGGCACTAGATTGACGTGACAACATGGGCAAGAGTGGTCAATCGTAACGAACTATTGGCTTTGGCTTCTCTACATTGTGAACGCCACGATTTTAATAGGGACCAGTACAACGTACGCTGTGTGGAATTTACGTGTCCTAAAGCCTCCTATATTACTCCGGCCATTTATTGTGGATCAATATTTTCTACCCAGCTTCCTCAAAAAACTAGTAAACACCTAAATGTAGCCTGTCGATTTGCACGCATTCTTTGTTCACCAAGGAGGGCGTTTACCCACCATACTTGAGAGCAAATAGAAAGATACTAGAGCATGCATATGGCAGTGCACTCTGTTACAATTAATACACTTGGCACTACTCCCTTCAAAAGCTTAGAAACAGTATATACATGAATAGCTGGTACGCTTGTCAGGCGTATACTGTTTCGTGGAAATACCCTGAGATGTTACTAAATAGATATAAACTTTTGTGAGTGTACTTATAGTTTCTACGTTTCCTTTTTCGTCAAATGGAAGCTAGATTGCCACATGCGCTGTAGGAATGGTTTCTAACAGCTCGGGCCTTTTTATTTGCTTATACCAAAATATGTTTCCTAGTAATCTTCTTGCAACGTAGAAAAATAAAGAAACAAATTTTTTTGCATCATTTTCTACTACAAAAGTCTAAAAGTCGAAGGATACAATACGGATATATTAGTGAATATAATACCAAGTAAAGTTGTGCGTCTTACCATCGTTTTATTTACAGGGGATAGCAAACGTTTCCAATTTAGCTTTTTTAGTCCAGGTGAAGTCATCAATTCGCAATTTATTTCTCAAGATCTTTTGCGATTACTACTTGATTGATCACTGCGGTAGATGTTTTGTCGCTATGGTTTGTCTAGTTCAATTTATGAAGGTAACGTGTGTACAAAAGTAGCCTTTTCTTCAAAATTACTATAAACATCCGCCCATGTAGACATTTTGTTTTCTTTTAGTTCGTCTTTGCTCGGCTTGGTACTAAACCGCAGCTCTTATTAGTTAATGAAGTATTATTTCAAAGTTTTTTTCTGCGGAGAATTTTATTTTGTCTTTTGTTTAGCTGTGGGAACCTCTAAGCGCTTTAACATTCACGAATTGTTTTCTACGAAATATTCGAAGTAGCTTTTCCTTCCACTGAGTTATTGAGGGTGCGTAATGGGGTATGAAGAAAATTAAGCCCTGAATTTCTAGAAATACAAACAATGCAATTTGGAATGTTTGACACTTGGTACGCGATTAACAATGTGGCTAATCTCCCAGTTGTAACATCCATTCGGGTGCATTTTTTGTAACTTAGCAAATGATGTTCTGAAAGGTAGGGGCAGCGTTTGTGATAGAGCCTACTCTCTGTGTTCATATCGGCTCTTGGGGCATTATACAAGCTAAGAGCCACCTCTCCTTTAAACAATGATTGTGGAGGTTGAGGTCACTCTCGGAACGAGACTAACATAAATAAACGTTAGTGCAAATTGCCGCAAAGTAATCGCGGTAAATCTTAAAGTGCATCGTTCGACTCATTTTTATGGTCTTGGGATGTCGCAGATGCTGGCCTTGGATTAGAGCAGTGGTATATGTGCTTGCTCCTCTTCAATATTGACGCTCTGCGTCAGATTCCTTGAATAATTGGGTGCAAATTGTCCAAAGAATAGGTTTGCCGATGATGGTTAGCTAGAAAAAAATCTTTCTGTAGAATCCGCAAAACTCCCGCTATTTCAAGTTTTGTACTTCGAACAGTATCTTCATCTTTCTTTTGTCAGCAAAATTTGAGTCTTTTGTTCTTTCTTTTCAAGCACATGCCCATCGAAGAGTCTCTGAAAATGACCCAATATGTGTGATTAAGATTGATCATAAAGTTCCCTGCCATTTAATTATACATTTGAGATAATAAGGTAAAGTACTTATTCGGGTCGATTTTCGAATGCCCTTAACCCAGCAGGCATACAATACTGTATACTGCTTATTCTACTGGAAATATCGCGCCCTGCCCAAATGTCAAGCAAATTTCATGCGAACGTATCTTTGCACATTACACGCTTTAAACTGCGCTTGTGACACGATCAACGGTTGGATGTTTTTGAACACAGTCTGGCGGTATCAACAACTTTTTACTCTTCGAACTACTGCTACAGGCCCCTGATACGATGGTCCGTATACCACGCAGTTGAATCGTCGCATAAACATGGATCACTTCAGCAGCCAATAAAATTATCCGTCGAAGCCTACACCAGTACTAAACACACATGAAGTTAAAGGGAAATGAAGCATGCGCAGTGTACGGGTTGGGGTTGAGGGTTCTCAAAGAGTGCATTGAAGACAAAGCTTTACTTAAGGAACCATCTGAAACGTTGCGAATGCCGTTTCAGTCCTGTGGCCGCTAAAAGAACTACTCTAATTATAGATTGGCCATTTTTCATTAGCGTCGCTTGGTATTCGTTCACTTTGGAAATAAATGCCTTAAAAGCTTATTCCACATAATTTCAAAGCTAAATTTTGCAAACCCTCTTTCCTCCTCCTAAGTGAATGCTAAAGCAACAAATACTTTCAGCGTTTTTGCTGCACGTAAACGCTAACCTCCATTCAACCAGGAACCAGCGAAATGGCGACAGACACCAGGGGGCAGCCTTGCGCTGTCGGCATAAAAAAATGTCTGTTTGAGGCACTAGCTGTGGAATGATGCGGTGTACTCTAGCCGTCAGCGGAAGAGGTCCAACTTGCATTGGTGGTGAAGCCAATCCCTGCTTTAGTAAGACAAACTGGAAGTAAAATTATACGCTTTGTTTTGGGCGTGGACTCCCAGGAGAATAACAGGAGAAGATTGCTTCGTGCTTGTTTTTTCTCAGTCGGGATGTGATTTATTTCCCTCAAGTTCACAAAAATGTTAAGGATACATCTGAGCAGCGTGTCGTGCGGACGCCGTTAGCTAGGATACCATCAAAGAGCCGTTTTTTCAACGCCGACAGAACCTGTCGCCTCTTCTTTGGCAGCATGTCGCTGCAAAGAAGCAGCTTTTGTAGGGCAGGGTTTTGCAGAAAAGGAGGTTTCACGATGCCGACGGCCTCTATGCTACCGCCGGACGTAGTACGCAACTTAATGGCCAGCTTTGGCGGTACAAGGGTTAGCTTAAAGACACAAATATTTTCGGCACGGGTGGAGCTCAAAAAACATAAACTTTTTTTTTGTCGAAAGTGTCAACGCCTGTATATGTTGTCGGCAGGTCTTGTTTCTTCTCAGGTGAGGGTTGGCAGTTTAAATGAATACTTTAAAATAAATAAATAGGTATACAATAACTATTGCCTTATCATGTTAGCCGTTTGCTCCTCCATCATCAGCATAAGTTTTCTTCGGTTCGCAAAGGTGAGCATCCACGTTGACATATATAATCAACATTACGATAATGTACTGACAATCCGTGGGGTAGAGATCTTAATCAAGCTATTGTATTGTTTGGATAATTATTAAATCATGCCACTGAGACAACACCGGAGTAATCACAAAATATTGCTGTCAGGTAGTGAAATATTACATTCCTTCGTTTTATTAGAACAGGGTCTTAAAACTTTCCGGTGAATAAAAGGCGCACATATTTTGTTACAATGCGATATGGAAGCCGCACTTTATTCCCGGAGCAGCGGCTGTTAAAATGAGTCATTACTTATAATGTTTTATAGTTAGTGCTCATGCAAGTGCCTTTAAAAAAATAGTGCATGGAAGATATATGTTCGGCATAAACAGAGGCAAGCGGCGCCATGTTGATAAATCCACTGGAACATCCTCGCACTCCAAAATGTGAGTTGTCATCACTATTGCCGAGTGCGGCACGACCTGCAGCGAATTGCTTTCGGCGGCCACTGTATCTGCGCAAATATTATTTGAAACATGCAAGTAAAAAACTGAGAACATTGTAATCTATATCCAGCTGCCAGATGCAGTTTTCCTGTTCCGATGCCCCTTGCCTCTATTCTCGCAGAAGATAAAATGCTGCGGGCGTTGGAAGTGTACAGCTTTGAGTGACATGAACGCGTGGTCGTGGCCTTGCGGCGCTCAGCTGCCGCACCGAGCCCGTTGCACACACCTAAAGAGCCTATGTTCTCGACGCTGTAGCAATTAGCAATAAGCGCAATTACAAATTCCAAACTTTTATAATCAATACCGGACGCTCACATAATGCTCTACAATTAACTCATTAAAACCAAGCTCGTAACTAGAGTATTTATAAATTTGGAAGCAAATTCTAGTAATTTTTCTTTCCCTTAATAGCACTTGGAACACGCTTTTTAGCGTACACCACACCACTTAATCACTTGGCTCAAGAAGAACAATAGTACCTCCCATATCCTATTATTAAAAATACTCAAAGTCTTCCCTGCAACACCCTGCATATTAGGAATAGAACAGAGCCTAACAAAGATACTGGCGGAGTACCGGATGTCTCCGGGCAAGTGTTTGATTGTTGTCGTTAACAGAAACATTTTGAGTATGATTTAGCAAGGAGCACTAACTCCACTTGATTGCATTGCTACTAAACTTAAGGTTACTGAGTTTGAAAAAAGTAGTTCATGATGAACAGTGTCAAATGGCGTTGCAATTCAATCAACTACTAATAAGAATTCTAAGGAAGAACTGAAGTCGTTAGTGAGAACGAATATTTCAGATTCACTTAAAAGGTGCTTACGAAAACCAGTTCGGCGAGCCCCGCAGTAGCGCAGCCAATTGCCAGCTCATCTCTTCGTGACGTCACAAGAAAACGCCAAAGAAAATGGCGAGGGTGCAGAGAGGACAGCATTTTCGAGTTGATTTTTCTGCTAAAATTTGCGTAAACGCGCTCAGAGTGGTCGAAATATGGCCTATGGTCCCCGGACTACAATTTCCCTAGTTATCCCTCAATGTTTACAAATCACTTAAGTGTCCCTTTATACCTTAGCATTAAAACGTAATCAAAAAATATGCAAGCTTTCAACTGATTCAGAAATGCATCGCATAAAAATGTATCCCAATAACACAAAAGTTATGATATTTTGGTCAAAGATCTAACCAGTGCATCTTAATCATGTCCTTGAACACGCTGGAAACGAAATTAGTATTACATAAGAACACAACATTCTATGGACTAATTTTACCTATCACCTGAACTGGGATTCACAAGTAGCCACTATTTGCAAAAAGCTTGGTCAAATTACTGGTGTGTTATTTCGCTGTAGACGGCTTTTTCATATGAAAGCAACACTTGAAATTTACCATACTTCGTTATGTCACATAATACTGATTGCAGGTTGGTATTGATATGTGCAAGAAAAATATATTTTAAAAAGTTTTGTTTAAAGAAACATTCGGCCACATTAGTATCCTCAAATATTTTGCTTCACCGGACAAAGTCTTGAAAGACCTCAGTTTAGTCAAAGTAGAACAGATGTACCGGTATCAAATTTTACGTGCACTTTATTTTACTTCCAGTTCTTTTAAACGTTTTTTCGGTTACGGCCTTTTTAACCATAGAGCAAACACGTTGTGTACGCAAAATAGTGATATTTGGTGCATACTTAGATTGCGTAATAACTATAAATTACAGTGACTGCCCCAAAGTTTTCCTACACTCCAATAATATAAACATGTACCAAATTTTAACTTCAACACGTTGAGAAAATATTTTTGTAAGTTATAATCATTTTCCTACAGTATTTGCCTAATGATCTTTTTTTATTGAACATTTCGTTGTAAGTGATGTTCCAGCGTTAATTTTGTTTGCTGCCACTCTTTAGAGTTTGTATAATTCTTTTAGCGAAATTTGATGTGAAATTCCTTTTGTGCTAGTATTTTCTGGTAACATTCTTTACGTAGAACTATGTATTCCACTGTATTTAGTTTCAAGTTCTGTAATTAAAAAATTTTCGCGTCTTTTCTTGCGCGTGTGGCGCCACACTCAGTGCCCGTTTCCAATGGGCTCGTTGCCAAACTCAAGGGCAAGAACCTTTTTTAAGCAGCTGCATGGCAGCTCTCGTTTCTTGCCCTATTATTTGTGGGTTCTTTGTTAAAGAATGGCGAAATAAAATCAAATAAAATGTAGCGCGAACAAACTGCACCGCAGCAGTTTTCCGCATTCTATTTAGTGGGTGCTGCAAGAACAAAAAGGTGTTTGCACATGGTGTGGTTTGTTTTTACTCGTGTATTTGTTAGCTGGTTCTATGTATATTATTGCTCTTCTAAAAATGCTTTAGAATATGTCCCCTGTTGGCAAATCAGGGAAGACGATCACCAGTTTGGGCAGAATTCATGAATTTGATGGTATTATTTCGAGATTTCTTCATTCTGCCTGGCTCTGTTTTGCGTGATAAGCTTGGCTTTTTAAATTTAGTGCTGCTTTCGTCAAGTAGTTCAGGCTGGTTTTCTATTTTTGTTGAACCTAAAGTATCCGAACATCAATGAGCTGACTTACGAAAGTTACTATTGCTGTTACTGGCTTTACTGGCTTTACCCATGCACGAGATCCTCGGGGGAAGATTCGAGGTTCCTTTATCCTTTAACTCCTGTACATGCTTGTGCACGTTGTAGAAGTGGATATTCAGACAGGGCAATAGGCAAAATGCGGAGCTATCAAAATAAAAGCGATAAATTGCTGACCTGCTGAAAAACAAGAAACAAGACGTGGGCGACCCAACGCCGCGTCAACACTGGGACAACTTACACTTGTGTCTGCTAGATATCCAGGCGTGGTTGACAGTCTACACGTGATACGAGTGAAACCCCTCTTTGTGAGTTATACTTGGGGAGCACCTTCCACGTTAATGCATGAGTTATTGATTGATTGATTGCTAATGGTACCCCCTTTGTAACGGGGTATTGACATGTCATCGGACCAAATTAATTACTCAATGTTTTAATTTTGTTCTTTTATTTCTGCGCTCCTCTTAGAGCAGGTTCAAAATACTTTTTTCTCTTACAGGTGGTGTCTCTCCTCGTCAATGTTCCCTTTTGTGCTGTTTGGGTACCAGTATCTTAATGTTATTTTAATCGTATCGACAGCCTGGAAGTTAACTCATTGTGTGCCACCATTAAAACCTCGGTCTTCGATCCGCCGTATATATTCACAATGTAGATTTGAATGGATACACTCACATTCCTACAGTATGTGTCGCATAATTTCGGCTTCTTTTCCACAGACCATGCATACCCCAATATTTTGTGTACACTTCCCCACACGGCTTTTATTCCGCATTCAACCGGCTCAAGACTCAAAAAGCAAAAACATTGCCCTGGCAATTATAGCTATAATTTTTCTTTCTGATGCCCAATTTCTTGCCCCTTTAAATCTCTAACAACATTTTCGGTGACATTTCGTTCTCACCATTTGTTTGTTTATATCTGCCTTGATTTTTTGGTTATCTTGGCTCTCTTTCACTCTCTACTGTCTTTTCCATATTTCATAGTTAGCCTTGTAGTCGTCAATGCCCACTGCGTGTCCATGTTTTACTGTACACGTATCCAAAAACCTCTGCTGTCAGCCTACGTTGATCAATTGCCCTTACCCTCCTCTGAAAACATAGTTCCCTGCCAGATTCGCAAACTTTGAATGTCGCCTGACCCATATCTTCCTGCAATAGTTCTTTATTTGTTTTGCCTGCGCTCTTAAGGCCACACTGCTACCCTTCTCTCGTTTGCTTCAAGGCATGATAGAGCGTCTGATTTAAGGCAGAGTACGGTATGTGCAAATATGAGGGTAGAAAAACATTACTTATTTCAACATTCCTCTAACAAGTTAATATTTGTTATACCTCCACAGAGTGTCTTGCTTCATTATAGCTGCGTATCGCCTTCCTTTATTCTTACGTTGCTCCTCGTGAATTCTTAAGGAGTTGTCCTCTTCGTTTATCTACACTCCGAAATATTTATATTCCTTGACTCTGGGCATTTTGTGATGTTGGAATTAACGTGCATTTTTGCTAGCGTCATTGAAAACCATTATTCCACATTTTTCATGGCTAAAATTTACCCGAAGTCTGCGGCTTCCCGGTCGCTAATATTTATGAGCCGTTCCATAGAGCCCTCGTTATCAGCGAGAAAATCATGGTCGTCTGCGTACAAAATTCCCGGAATGTGCTGGTGTACCAGTTAGCCTTGCCACTTGTGCTTTTGTTATGACCCTAATTCACCTTCTTCCAGTTTGTTTTTTACCCATTACATGTAGAGCATAAACAGTACTGGGCTCGAATGGCATCCTTGTTTACGTCATCGATCGGTGTGAATGTTTCAGAGCCAAACTACACCGTTTCGCTGCGCAGCTTAAAACAGTCAAACAAAAATAATTTCTGGGTGTACCCTAAGCATACCAAAAATATATACTCTTTATTTTCAGGCGTGAATTGATAATGTCGCTGAATGATTAACCAGAAGATATGAAACATTCTTTTGAGATTTTGGGGGTTTTCTTGGTTACGACGTTTTCTACTGGCGTCGCATAGGTTTCCGTCAAAGAAACTTTCCAGTCTTTGTTGACGGCAGATTCTTCCCTCTGGTAGCTCGCCACTTCATTTGCTGCATTGGATATTCAAAAAGCTTGGGAACCTAATGTTGTCAAAAGAACCGAAGCAAGTGGTCCGCAACATCTTTGCCAAAGTGAGACTGACGCAACCCCGACTATTCTTCGTTTCCGCATTTCGTTTGGTTAGCCTCTTTGCTGGCGTAAGCGAGCGTATGCTCACGTGGTTCAAGGCAGAGGTTATTTGTAGCACACTGAAGACCCTCAATGGTAAAACAGCTTCGTTTGTTCACTGGAAGAGCACGTAAAGTTACGGAATGAGAAGAGTGTGGTTTCACCCTTCAACGCACTCAGCGCGATATAAATTGGGAATAACTTCGCGCCTTGTGTCTGCGTGCTTCTCTGTCGGTGAACCGAACCCGCGGTACGTAAGGAGGGTACACATGTCTGGGGTGCTGAAAAGGTCTACGCTCCAGAACAGTTTACACACCAGTGCATGCTGTCACATTTCTAGAGCTGACAAAATGCACATTGCTTGTGGTTGATACCGCGATGGGCGATATCGCCCACGAAATATTATCTGATGTCGGTAGGAATTTTCAGGCCAAAGCGTTGGCTTGTGTTGAAAAATGAAGTGCAGTAAAGAAAACGCCAACATTCCAGCAGGCTGGGTGGCCGTGGGTCAGCGCGCTAAACCGTGGAGCTCATGCGGTAAAATGAGCTGTAGAAAATCGCATCTTTGACGTCTAAACAGGAACTGAAACCAATTTATTGGGAACTGCTTTGTTATACCAACACAAAGCAGTTAGCTCCCGCCACAATTCCCCCCCCCCCCCCCATAGCATTCTCTCCGTTGCCAAAAAAAGTTCTCACCAAGTATAATAAACCTCGAATGAGGCTTGCGCTTTGGCCGAACCCTAACATATAAGAAGCCGATGGACCGGGTGCTCGTGAATCCTTGTGATTATACAATGAATCTTCGAGTGTTGTTGCCGGTTTTCTGGTTCGAAGACTTTGTTTACTAATTGCTTTATGCACATCAATCAACCGTAACACGAGGACCGACGTGTCGGAATCTGCCCATTTTGCGGGTTCCTTTAAAGGCCGTGACGCAGGCAGCGCTGATTTCCTCGGCTGTATTAGGAGAAACTTCGTTTATAAAGAATTCTCTCAGGTTGTTGCGGCTTTTCGTTGCCCCACAAAACGACTTTTCAAAGCTTTTAATACAATTCCCCAATTATTTGTCGTCATTTAAATTCCTTTTATTTTTTCCAACAAGGAGACATTGCTGCAATATTTCCTTCGCCACTTCGTTTGGTACATATTCACAGCTTTTTACGTCAACACTTTAATTCTGCCGTTCAGCTGCTTCGCTAATGCCCTGACACTAGCTCATCCACTAACACCTCCCTGAAGGTGGGCTACAAAAATGCGATTAACCAGAGTAGCACCAGTATATATGTCAAGGGCTTTTACAGTAACCCGGGTTTTACGACCGACTTTTGAGTCCCGCGATTTCCCCGTGTAAACAATGCAATAAAATACTCGGTTCTCCTCCTCAATTTCATGCCTAACCTGCGTAATCGGAAGACCCACGCGAAGGGCGCGACCAACCAAGGGACAAACTGAGAGTGCCGTTGGCCTGTTCTGAGGCCGTTGAGCCCTTTCAATCGGTTCTCTCCACGATAGCTTTCTTCTCCGTCTTATCTTCCGTTTCTTTTCCCTCCAGCAGCCACCCTCTCATCTGCACAATCCCTTTCTCCCTCTTTTTACTGGCCTCTCTTCTCACCAGGGTGTCGAACCGGAATTTTTTCGTGTTCGGTTCGGGTTCGGGTTCAAGCCTTTCGGTTTCGGTTCGGGTTCGGTTCCGGAGCATCATTCCGTTCCGGTTCGAACCGGTTCGAACCGCTTCAAACGGGTTCGAACGGGATCAGAGAAAAAAAAAAGCAGGCGTGTTTTTTTCTGTTAATTTTTTCTTGTGTTCGGTTTTCGTTTCCTTCTCAGGTTCCCTTGTCAAAAACGAAGCCATAATATAGGTTTCGTTTTGCAAACGTTTTGTTTTGGCCAAATTAAAGCAAGCCTGCAACACTGTTTTCAACTTTGTTTGAAATCTTGAATGCTTGCAGAAAGTAGTCAACTAACACATCCAGTACTTAGATCGGGTAGTCAAAAAGTCCCTCAGACATAAAGTACTGCTCTGTCCCCATCAGATAACTTACAAACTTGTTGAAATATTTTTCTTTTTTCGCCAGTCTTGGCGTTCTTCTAGCGCTGGAATGACGTCATTACAGCGATGTAGCGGCTATTTTCCAGCTTTCCTTAAGTTGCGACATTAAAATGAAATCCACGAAAGCGAAGTAGAAACGGAAGGCGTATCTGCTGGGACGAGCAAATCACGCACTGCTGCTCTGTGCCGGCAATAGCTATGACTTTCGTAGTGCTTTCAGATGCGAAGATAGGAGGGAAAGCGTTATTCTAAAGTGCCGAAGAGTTCCTTTAACTGTAAAATGTGCTGCAAAATGTTTGCTATAGTAGGTCCACGATTACAACATAAACTGAAGCGAAATGAAAAATTCGCTCGGACACATAAGACTGCGTATTTGTATGAATTTGAAAGCCCTGCTCTTTATGGCCGCAAGTTTACATTGTTGATTTAGTTCCTCTCAATTTTATATTTTAATTTAATATATTCTCGGATCATAACACTGCAGGTTTACACCCCGCAGTTGTTTTTTGGGGTAGAAAATGGTGGTCGATTACGACACTCACTAATGCGAAATTTGAGTGCAGCGCGAACTTTTGTCTTCTCGGCGAGGGCGCATAGATGCTGTGTCTCAGGAAGTGATCGTGTCATTAGCTAATGCACGACGGCACGCGGTATACTCTGTCGTTATCTCGTTAGGCGTTGCCACTGTGAAGCAAGTCTCCCGCGGTCACGGAATTACGCCCTTTCCCTTACACTTTCGTCATACTTTCAACCTTCGTTTTCCTGCTAGCTCTATCTTCGGTGGCGTCTTTGTTCTCTCGGTTATAACGAGTCAGATGATGAGGGACTACGCGAAACCACAGGAGCGGGTGCTTAAGGGCTGCGCTCTAACGCATGGCTCTACGTAGCCGCTGTGCAGCCATGTGATCCACTCCCTTCGCCGACAAGTGATGGGCCGCACATCGTCTCCAAATAATGCGTTCTCGCCACAGTCTTCTTAAAGGCAAGCATGTAGCCACCTGACCAGTGGGCAGCACACCGGTGCCTCCGACGCCTCCTCCTCGGTGCATCTTCGCCAGAATCTTCTGGTAATGGGCAGCCTCACTGCAGACTGCCTATTGCCCCGCCCTACTCTAAGCAGGTGACCCGTCCGTCCACAATTGTTTTAATGCGTAGCATTCTTTGCCCACAGCCAGGACCGTGTAACACCCTTCATTTCCACAAAAATGCAGGTGTAGCGGAAGTTCCACCTTTAATCCCTATAATAGCGTCAGTGGAGATGACTGGTCGCGCGAAATTTCTGAAAATTCAAAAAAGTAATTACCGAAACTGGTGAACCATGTGACACCCTTCATTTCCACAAAAATGAGGATTTCGGGAAATTTCCACCTGTAATCGTTTTGATAGTGCAGATGGAGATATTTAGTCGAACAAAATTTAGAAATGTAAAACATTAGAAAAATGTCTAAAATGATTGCGGAAACTGGCGAAGCGTGTAACACCCTGAATTTCCACAATAAGGCAGAATTCGCGAGTTACAGATGTAATCGGTATAATAGCGCAAATGGAAATAATTGGCCGAACGAAATTTTGAAAAACTATAAAATAAGAAAAATATTAGGCAATTAAGGAAAATGGCAAACCGTATAACCTCCTGCTTTTATACAATAATAGAGATTTCCCGAATATTTCATTTGTAATTATAAAAGCGTCAATTGAGATAATTGGTCGGACAGGAGTTATAAAAACCAAAAAAAATTCGCAAGTAGAAACTCACACTGAGGACAAGCGGCATAGGGATGATACGCATAAGTGGATAATTCTTTGAATTTCTGGAAAATTTTTTAGTACCATGGAGTGTCGCCATAGTACAGCATTTTGCGTCTCCGCTCCATCCGCCCGGGCGTCTTGTGGCGGGCCACCCCTCGTCCCCAAATCACGCATCCTCGCAGGAATCGTCTTCCTGGCAGGCAGCCAGACAGGCAGGTATACTGGCAAGCTGGCAGTCTTTTTGGCGCGCAGGAGAGCCTGAGCGCCCAACATCTTTTTTGGTTCCACCAAATGTCTACGCACGCACGCGTGCATGCACCCCTGTTTTCGCATAATGAGGCAAAAAATTTTGCATTGTAAATAAATTGGTTGGTCTGTTACGCTTTTCATGTACCCCTTGTTTCAAGGGCGCTTTAGATTTAACACGAAATCATTAGCACTGCTAGAAGTCGAAAACAGTCCGGCGTCGGAGTCAACCTTCGACTGTTAAGCGTGGCTGGTGGCATTTAATGCTATTTCCTTCTGATCATCTTTCATATGCTAACCTACCACTTAAAAAGAAAAAAACGGCTTTAATAACTCATTGGACATCGTGTACAGGACAGCATTGGATACGGAACCACCAGAGATAGGCACTTGATAAATGGCACTTCAGCGACAGGTGAGAGCGGTTGGACTCTAGGAAAGATAATAGCTGAGTCACAAGCAGTAGTAATTATTCCTTATAGAGAGAGGAAAAATGAACTTTAAATAAATCCAGTAAAAGTTTCAGAGAGGCGTCGTCATTCTAGGGGTCGAATCGACAGTCCTTTCCATCAAGAGAAACTGATCTTCCAGGCCAGAGCTGGGCAAGGCTCTCTCCCAAATCTCTATGGAAACGTGTAGGTTGGGTGGATCTAGGGTGGACTTTTCGCATCCGCCTACTGTGTGTATGAGGTTCCCAGGCTCTCCACAGAAGTGACGAAATATAGAGAATTGTGTCCGGTGATGTGTGGGGTGATGTGATGTGTGATGTGTGGGAAGGTGTTAATCCGCAGGGCGCGGAATAATCTTTCCTTGTTATTCGGTAGCGATTTTTGCGGGAAGGAATACGTTCAACGAGAGAGCCTATAGTGCTAATTAATTCCCTGGTATGCATACAGGATGCATGCGCTCGGGCTCGGCTTCATCAGCGCTGGCTAAGCGGGTGAAATGTCGAGCCACGACGTTGGTGATCTTGTCTGCCAGCCATGGCAGTATGAGCTAGTGCCCATACAATCCTGGCTGGTCTCGTTGGTGGAAGTGTTGTTACATGCGATAGACCGTTGGCAAAGTTGCGCCACGCCTGATAAGAGTCCGTTATAAGACTTTTGGCGCCGCTTTGGCTAAGCGCACGTGATCGCCGCTTCCTCAGCTTGGAGGGGGCTGTGTTCGGGGTTTGAGATGCTACACCGGGGGAAGGCTGCAGAACGGTAGCACAAAGAAAGAGAAGGTATTGGCTATCAGGTGTCCTTCGCATCAAACCAATTGATCGTTCCTCTTTTTTTTCCGTTTAGTTGCTTCGTAGTCTTACCTCATATATATACACATTTGAGAACCTTTTGATGAATATAAGACATGCATTAGGCAATTAGTTTTTAACTTCGTTGCGAGATGTAAATCTTACGCGAGAAACAACATAAGAGCGTAATACCTGCATAAAAAAGGCCTTTTATAGCATTAAGGTGGTCGACACATAACTTTCCGGCTATGTTGTGCGTAACTACATTTCCTGATTGGTCGAGAAAGAGAACGCTGCGAACTTTACATATACCAAGGACCCCAATGGTATTATGTTTGGCCCGACCCTCTAATCCGCCTTAACTGACCCGCTAATTCCTCTAAATAATATTAATCAACACCGCAGTCCCACTAATTTACATTCCATCATTCACTCATTTCACTAAACCACCCCAGTCAACCCGCTAATCCGCGTTAATCGACTTAAATTCATGCATCAAAATGCTATCGCATCTACTTTAAAAGTGCAAATGAGAAGGCTCCATTTTTTTCAGTTCTCATGTTTTCCTAGGGCAGTAACCAAAGGACACAACGGCACTGTACAAAAAAAAGTGTTGATGACGTAGAGAACTGTGAGTGTTTGTATCTCAGTGCTGCTTTTATATAAGTGCCCACTCAAACTAAAATAAGTGGAAGATGTGTATTTATTGTTGATGGTGTCCCTGAAGGCCTTCACAAGCGGACACAGATGCATTTTAAATAACAACATAAAAACTTCACACGATTTTAAACACACTGCAGATAGAAACCGTAAAGAATACACCATCATATGTTGCCACGAAATATGCGTTCTAACTTAAGTTATTTTAAATGTAAATAGATAATGGGAGGAGATGCGCAATACCTAATTCAAACTAATAGTGTACACGACCTTTACAATATATTTGCATTATATTTACATTATATTATGCACGGTAATAATAAGATGAGAACCAACGTTACTAGAATCGTTGATGAGAACCTTACCGGCACTGGGAACTGCAGACTATGCAAAATATTTCGTGGTGCCGTCTGGCGAATGGTAAAAATATCCTCAGGCGCAAGGTAGGGTACCCAAATAGAAAACTAGAAATTCCAGTTTTGAGGCCGCGAACCGGTTCAGAACGGTTCCTTTGATTCGTTTCGGTTCGGGTTCAGTACCAAAATGGCGGAAAAAATACGGTTCCGGTTCAGTTCCGCTTCCAGGCAAAAATTCAGGTTCGGTTCCGGTTCCGGTTCGACACCCTGCTTCTCCCAGAGGGAGAGTGCGCAGTAGAGCGGTTCATTTCTCCCACTGAGCCTTGGATGGCGAGGCACATTATGCTGACAGTCTTAGGTTCCCAGATATCTTTGTTATGACCACGTATTTCACGATTCGAACTGGCTGGCGTGAATCGCGGCATTAAATTACTGGACATGATTTGTTTTATTACGGCGTGACTTCAACCTGCAGTACATTATATGTATTTGTCATTATTTTATTGGTGATTGGCGTTTTCCAGCCCTGCAGACCAGTGGTTTGTAGAATACACTGAGGAATCTGCAAATGTGTTAAATGAAACCGCTGTTGCCGTCAAACCCAGATAGAGCAAATTATGCTATATATCGAACAAAAAAGATCAGTTACAAAAATACACTCGAAACACATTCCTTATACGAAGTTTACATCTGATATAACGAACTCGGCACTCCTAGAGTTGCCTCGAAAATACATGGTCTCGGAGCTGCGATTGAGAAGTTGATTGGCTGCGATGGAGATGTTGAGCCTCCCATGGAGCGACGTGACTACCGGCACTTTTCGTTACTGTTTCCGACGTGCCAGACTCACGATTTATACCTCCCAGTTAGTGTGTCCGGACAAAGATGGAAGCATCAATGAACTCTGAGAAGAACTCACCAATGTTCATAATTTTGTGCTTACATGAGTGCCCTGCGACTATTTCCTGAGTGTCGACGACTTCGTTGCCTTCACTGTGAGTGCCTCGGACGCCGACAACGTCATCAATGTCATGGCTGCTGGCGCTGCTGGAGGCACCGAAGAGGCGGAGGTTCTCGCGAGTGAAAGTCGTCCGGTGCTAAATGAAGCGCTTTCGGCATTAAATGTGCTCCACCAATATTGCTTCAATTTTAAAGTACACGTACTGCAACTGCTGCAAATGATGCTTTATGTAGAGAATGCCGGGCAGGAGACGCTGCCGAAATGACAGTGAAAAGAAGAATCACCGCAGTTTTGGGAAAGTAGGCTGTCACAGCGGAAAGTAGCTTTATTGCTTGCAATAAATAGATAGTTTGTGTATGCTAACGGAATACGTATTGCGGTCGTTTTTGCTTGCGGGGATGAGAATAGGGGAATGGAGGTGAGGGGTCGCGTGTATGGCGAACTCGTAACAAAAAACTCTTTATAGGTGGGTTCGGATATTTCGAACTATCGGATATATAGAACCATTCGTGGCGCATGTTGCAGTTCGCTATAACCTGGTTTGACTGTATACGCGTATATGTTGTTGCTCGGGATTCATGGCGCCAGAACATCGGTATTGGCAAATGAACGCAAAATGCACTTATATCCGCGTAAGTAGTAAAGTCGTCGTCAGAAATAAAAGTACAACCAGACACAATCATAGTACAGAAAGGGTACCCATATCGTGTTTACGAGCACAAATAAATATTGCCTTTGTAGTTCTTCCTTGCTTATTTGCGAGAGTACGGCTGGCGAGATCCGTCCAACGAGTATGGGTTTGATGGCAACTTTGTGGTGGTTACTTCGGTGTATGATTTAGGTAACGGCTATAATCATTGTACATATAATATATTATATCAGAAAAATGCCTAGTGCGTAGAGTCGGCATCCTGGTTCGCCGAAAGATTTCCAGGTTTAGAAGTGGCTCCCGTGTTCACGAGCAAGCACGTTCAAGATAATTACACCCTGTTCCCGTAAGGAAAGCCTGAGTAGTATGCGCAGCAGGCATGGAGTCGATTCAAGTGCCCAGTATTTTTCAGTTCGTCGTTTCCGTGAGGTTGAGGTACGAACCTACCTTTATATTTACCGTTCGGTTTTCATGCTAACTACCACCCTTTTCACTTACCGTAACTACGAAATGGGAAATTGCATTGACCCCGTGGCTGTTTCGCATACTACTCAGGGTTCCCCTACTGGAAGATGATGTAATTTTATTAGAGAGGGGGGTGCTAGAGTGGGGAGGATTAAAGAGAGAGAGAGAAAGAGAGAGTGAGAGAGAGAGAGAGAGAGAGAGAGAGAGAGAGAGAGAGAGAGACGTTAAACGTGGTTTGATTTTGTCTTTATTTAGGCATTATCACCATCACGCGCTGTGGTTTGCGTTCCGCCTTGATTATGACCGCCTTATGGTCTGTGAAATGTGAAGTCAAGAGCTGTTGTTGTGGATTAACCTAAAGTTGCTGAAGATGACGTCGATGCACGTTCCCCTGATGGTTGTGGGCTGTTTGTAATCACGGCCCGCCGAGACTCGCCGACGCAGAGACTCGCCGACGCCGAGACTCGCCGAGACTCGCCGACGAGACTGGCTGAAGCGTGCTCGCCTCGTGCCAGCCCAGGAAGACACCGGCAACGCTGTCGCTCCAGGAGCATTCTTAAAGGAAAGCGTGCTCGTCTCGTGCCGGCCCAGGAAGACAACGGCAACACTGTCGCGCGCAAGAGCCATAGAAGGAACCGGGCGTTCAGCAAGCCGAGCATGCGCATTGGGGGTGTGGACGCCGCAACAACAACGACAACGACAAGGGAGGGAGATAGCCCCGACCATGAGATGCTTCGCATCCAAAAACTGGAGCAGCTTGCACTAGTCTAGCAAGGCTTCGAAAATCAGAACTTGCAGCCCCTCTCCCTTGATTGGAGTCCCGGCTATCCGACCACACACGAATTTCGCAACTTGGCGCAGTAAGTTGTCAATTGTTGCCAAACCTTAATCGTTTTGCCCGCAGACGTTGAGATATGTCCTAAAGTAGACCGCATTAGCACTGGAAGAACCCGTGGCAACCCGCATAAGGAACTCGGCGACTGTATCATGCATTTCGCGTCTGTGCACTAAATTTCAGAAGCCAATACGCGCGAACGGGAGAGGAGAACGGCACGCGAGAGATCATGCCCCAAACGCAATCCTGTAGATGCCATTTTCCTAAATCAAGGGACCCATATTACATCCCTACCAGTGGAAGCAATTTTTCCCCGGTTGGTTGATTTTTTTTTGGTGTGCTGGTCGTGTCCTACGTTTTTGTCGTGCAAAATGTGGGGGGTTATGTACGCACATTTCGTTTGTGCAATATTTATCTCCAACTTACCAATCCCATGTGCGTATTTGCCTGGGCGTCTCATATTGAGGCGCCTGGGAAAACGAGATGAACTGTTTTGTTAGGTTTATTCGTTGTTGGGTTTAGGTATTTTTTAGCTTGAAAATAGCATTTTGTCTCGAATACTTGTGAAAATTTCTACCTGGAATTTGTTCATTTTAGGTGTAGCGCACTACATACCAGTACAACATTTTTCTTCCTTCCAAGTGGCTGTACATGTTATTGTTAACCGCCACTTCAAATCCTGTAGCCATTGGGTTTTTGGGACAGAGCAGTTATTTGTTTCCTGTTGTCACGGAGTAAAGGTCCAGAATTCAATTGCTGGCACCTCTGCAACTACGTTTTTTTATTCAGGAGCGCGCACTCAACAATTGCTCGCGGGCTCCTTGCTTCCTCGCAAGTTTCCCTAGTCTTCTTTGTTAAGCGTTCTTACTCTCTCCACTTATTCGAGGATAAATATTTTCTGGCAACGCTCCACGCCGGAACTCAAAACCTAACCAGGAGTGGAAACCTCGAATCGACGCCACGCGGAGAATTCACCCGAAAAAGAGAAAGAATAAGTATTCGCGGTCGCCATGTTACAAGTTCCTTACGCTATGTAAATATACTACTTACACTTTGATTTTTTTGCTTTCTATTTGCTTTTAAAGTACGTCAACCGGGCCAAATGGATAACCGGAAGTCAGGGCTACTCACCATTTATCAAGGCCGTTTTGTACAAGTTCTCCTAATGTAAAAGTCCTCTTTCAAGTTAGTTTACTTTAACATACCTAAGCTCAAGATTCTAATGTTACTAAGCAACCCCTGTAGTCTTCATGACGGATTACCAAGTTGTGAGTAGGGCGTACACGTGACGGTCTTCAGAAAAGCCTAGTTAAATTATCACTCTAAAGGAGCTTATACGAAAACATGCGTTTGCCAGCAGGGAAATGTACAGAGTGCCGTGAATTCTGCGTCTGTACCTGCTCAGCAGCTGTTTCCGCGTTTTGGCATCATATTCCGCACCTTTAAGTAGTAGGTGATCAGCGGTAAGCAGGAGGCCGTATCCCGCATACTTGGTCTCGTGTACCGTAAGGGGAATGCTGATACAGGTGTGTTTTCTATCTTTTACGTGCTCAGTGCAGCTGTATTAGTCTATTTTTTTCTGCATTGTGCATACACGCAATTTAGATATGTTCGTATGGCGTTTGTTGTCAACGTGTCTATATAAACCTTGCTGTCATTTCTTTGCTTACTTTTTCTGTCGCCGGAGTGTGGGTTTCTAAAAAATAAAACAACGTTTACTCACGCAATAGTAGATGACAGTCGAAGTTGCGTTCTGATCTGTTGGATCAAAATCTCTAATACAAAATGAATAACCACCGAGAATATTCGTACATTCATAGTCCCAGTAACAACAAACACCGAATGCCAATCTTAATGTGGCAACCCTCTAGAGGAAACATAGCCAAGAGATCGTGGCAGATGCGGCAGCTTTTGCTGGACCTCATGCTACGACAAATTTTCTGATGGTGTTTTCTGCATTACTCTCAGTATTACATTCCGAGATGGCGGCCAGCGATCGGGAGACGTTTGCGCAATGTTCCCTTTTTATGAAAAGTATTGCAAATATATTTTGTTCACGGGAACGTTTAAAAGTATGCTTGCTACTGGTCAAGTTTTGTTTAAGTTTAAAACCAACTCATGGTACGTTTGGGCTACTAGCCAATGGAATGATAAAATACTTTTCTGCTAAACCACGCTGAGAAGATTTGTTTCTCAAAAGGATCAATACTTATATGGTTTGCTTTTGTCCGAAATGCTCAGTGAGACAACTGTTACTCGTTTGCAGATTTAGGAGATCGTACCAATGAGTGCATAGTTAAAGAAATGTTAGTCCTTAGTGGTATAGATAATAAAACAAATACAGCGTTCTTTGTAATCTTCTGAGTTGGAAGATAATTCTTATAAATAAAAAATGAGTTTGGCGTTAACGCAGAAAACTACTTATCCACTCGCACCATTTCGTAACGCGAAATTGAAGTCATAACAATTGGAAATTTGGAAAAATGGAAAACGTCAAATTTTGAAACCACTGAATTGTTGACCTTTCACCCATCATTTGATAAAGAATGCTACTCGTTTCCTGAAAAGACTTGCACATGACACTCGATGGCATTTTTTACACATGATGATTGCAAATGGCAAGTTTTCAAAACATACTTAAAAGAGAGTGCATTCTCCGTCTTGTCGGCAGCCCAGGAATAGAAGATGGCAAGAATGCACCACTACAGTTTGTGTGTCTTTGTTGGCGCTGTTCTCCGTAAGTCCTCTTACATATCCCTGTTTAACCACACTGCGTTTTTTGCCTAAAAACTATTGTGACGCCGAAAGCCGGCTGTATACAACAGGCGGAATTCATGCTGCAGCAACACATAAAATAGCAGCATATTACTTTCTTGTAGGGTGAAAGAAATCTGCGGAAAAATTATTGAAGTTCCGCATAATCAGATTGGTTGGTGCCTATTCTAAACCCAAGCTACAAATTAGCGAGTCATTGTCTGTGTATTCTGTGATGAAAACTTTGAATTATTCAGCAAATGCAATATTGCACCCTAGTGTGTTTACAACGTGCACACCACTATTCAATAGACACCCTATAATCTTGCATGTTTGTCCACAGCACCAATAAAGGTGCAATATGGGGAATACGACCTTTTTAATGGGAGCAGCGGCTAGACGCCATGTTTGGAACAAGTGAAGACGCGCTGCGAGTGTTATGTATCTAGGTAATTCGTCCGTGCGAAAAATTTTATTGCATATGCTGAAATGTTATGCGAAATCACCTGTTGCCCCTTTCGATGTTTTTTTCCTTTGGAGACAAGTATAGATTGATAGAATAAAAATTACAGAACGTCTAAGCAGGGTGTTGCGGTTACCACATCCAGTATGAACGTTATGCGCTGACGAGGATTACTACCGTGCAATATTTTCGTAAAGGGATAAACGATGGTTGAAATATTTACGTTAATATAATATTCATGCCTAAATTAAAACCTGTACTAAGTGAACCCAATAAAAACGCTAATTCCGCTTTCAGTGGTCCAGTAAGGATCTGTGCAATAAAGGCAATGCGCCTAAGACAAAAGCACAATGAGGATGTCTCCCCTCAGAAAACAATTCAGTAATGCAATAGCAAAATAAACCTATCAACCGACCCCAGCCCCTGTGTGTTGATTGTGGGGTTTTTTAACGCGCCGACGCAACGCAGGCGATGAGGCGCGCCGTAGTGGAGGGCTCCGGATTAATTTTGACCACCTGGGGATCTTTATCGTGCGCCGAAATCTCGTACACACGGGCGTTTTTGCTTTTCGCCTCCATCAGAAAAGCGGCCGCCGCGGCCGGGAATCGAACCCGCGACCTCGTGCTCAGCAGCGCAACGCCTTAGCCACTGAGCCACCGCGGCGGGTACCCCAGCCCCTAACATAAAAGACATGCGTAATGCCACAAAATCCTTCCCAATAGACCGAGGCACGCTACGGCAATAAATCTTTCTTGGGAAAATAGTGAGCATCGGCTTAATGTATATATCTTTCGATGGCATCGCATTGGCGACCATCTTTGTTTTAAAAGTGTAGTGCACACACTGCCTGGCAATACCTTATGCAGTTATTCTTCGTATGACAGTACGTACACCCGCCAAATTTTTTACCAATATCACGGGAGCGTCGACCGTTGTGTTGATCAGCGCCGTATGATGGGGTGATACGACGAACTCGGCGAGAGTAACCGCATGCGCACTAAGCGAAAGCCGCTGCTGCCGTCGTCTGCTAGGCTGTTGCAAGAGCAGACAGCCACCCCATACTGCTGTTACCACTCGCTTTCACTTGCCCTTTTCGCCCCGTTAACGGCGGGTTAGAGGGCAGTGTGATAACCGAATAAAAAAATCGGGGGTGGTTGTCTGCTCTTGGAACAGCCCAGCAAAATATTATAGTAGCGGCCTTTGCTTAATGCGCATGCGGTTACTCTCATCGAGTTTGTCGTATCGCTCCATCATACGGCGCTGATCCACGGAACGGTCGACGCTCCCGTGATATTGGTAAAAAATTGGGCAAGTGTACACATGAGCATGGACCAAGGACGGCCATGCTCCGACGCTGCTTTTTATTCTTCTGTAAAAAGGTTGAGCAATACTAAATTTTCTTTCAATAAATAAAGTCTAAAGATGTGGTAAAACGTACTAGGAAACCTTCGATTCTATTGCTGAGTGTAAACGTCTCGTAGTTTAAAGGTGAAATTTTGTCGTATAGAAGTTGTGGGAGATCAATAAATCTTATACTTTTCAGCCAGACTGTATAGAACTTACGTTTGTGTACAAATTATTAGTGCTGCAGTGGCTTCGAATAGCGCTTCGCGTTCAGAGAAATGGGATTGCCAAAAAAACATTGAAATTCAGGACACATAAAATGCGTCGCTTGTAGCATGCAGAAAGTACAGTTACGGTTTGGTAACGTTTTATGCGAGAGTAATTTTATGGGCTTTAATTTATCCGGCATTACTGATACTGCACAACGTAGAGGCTGCTGGTGTTACCACCTAACACCACTGTAATATCGCTAAATGTTGTTGTAGTTTCTCGTTTAAAAGGCTGGACACAGTTTTTGTCTTTGAAGGGGCAGTCAGTGCGCAGTAAACAAATCTTCCTAAACACTATTCGCGTAACACGCATTTTCGCAATACTCCGCTGCGTATAAATCTTCTACCGACATCACCAACCGTCGTATAACTTAGGTAACCATAATATTTCAGAACAACTGTTACTTTTGAATATGTACGCTGAAATTCCTAGTGCAGTACTGTTAGGAAGAACAGCCCTACTATGACGCAATGGCTCCTGTTCCGTAACAGAATCGGTTGCATTGGCATCATCGGTGACCCACTATACATCTCTAACCTCCAGCCGTTTGTAGGCAAATGTTTTTACGTTCTCTGGTGGTTATTTTTGCGCTGTCTATATGTAAATTGAAATAAAAATCGGCGTAAACGACTTTTTTATGCATTTATTCCCCGTTATCGTCATTTCTGCTTGTTTTCGGACGAAATACGTGGTGGTCTATCACCCCACACAAAAACATCTGCCTTGCATTTGTTACACAGAAAAATTATGATATTACAAGCGCTTTGGCAGACAACAGTTTTCGAGTGTTATTTTATACACTTTACTGAGATTTATTCAGCATGTTCTGCTTATTACGTCATGCCTCGGGCGAGGCGGAAAAATATAGCTCTATCGGCAGCCTCAAATAAACAATGCTCAATTTTCCTCTGTATAATAAAGCAGGAATATAGCTATAAAAATAGCTGTATTAGCAAAAATGAATGCATGAAATGGCCAAATTCTTTTACTCGAAGAAAGGAAAGTAAATCTCCGCTAAATACCACTTCAGTTACTTTTAATAACCCTGCCAGAGCAGAAGAAAAGTTGAGAAAAGAATTAAAGGCGAAGTGACAAACTTACGGCCTACATAAAACTTTGAAGACATGCCTCAAAATATTCCCAAGATCAGAGGAAAAATATATTTACAAGAAATTCGCTTCGAATTTTAATGTTACAGGAAGCGTTATCGAAAACGCAAATGCAAAAGCGCGTTGTGCAAGAACAAGCCAACCATGTTTATTCAAAAATATACATTTAAAGATCAGTTTCGACGTGCATATTTTAAAGGATTTTCAAGGCACTGCACAATTGAACGTAAAAATATCTATTTGGGCCATTACCTTCAGATACATTTGAATAAAGCGAATTATGTCCTGAACAGTAGTGTTTGTTGCTGTAATGCAGCTGCAAACAAAACCTTCTAGAGCAAGTTGAAATAGGTTCTTGTGGTCATAATCGTAGGAAAGCCGATAAGATACAGGGGGTATAGGAGAAATGCGAACAATGGAGCGCAGCTCCTCCCACGCATGCTGCACCATCTGGCTGTAAAGTTACGGAACTGCGCGCATGCCCACTTCTTCGAGAGCATTTGGGAGTGCGGCCTACATTTCTTGGAAATGCTTGATCAAGAACCCCGCCGGTCATTTATTGTGAGTTGCCTTTTCACGCTGCGTCGCTGCAGAGCAAGACGATTGATCATGCTAGCTGCAATCAGCCGTCTCCGCGCTTGGATCCTGAGTGTAGTAGGCAGCAGAATGCTCAGGGACGGCTAAGAATACAAAGACGGCGTAAATAAATTAGTGCGTGGCTTCTTTATCACAAATTTTTCCAAACAGTAGGCCGCTCTGTCAAACGATCTAAATGGACAACGCATGCGCGCAGTTTACTGACAGTGTGACTCTAGTGCGACATGCGTCGGAGGCTGTGTACTCCGTTGTTCTTATTTCTTTTATTTCCCCGGTACTGTATAACCGCAGCTAGCGTTGCAACGGCGAGCATGCTGACGAATTTAAGATTTCTGAAAACTTCCATATCGCTGTTTTTTATAATGCGATGCATGCTCTGTCTTAGTGATCCTTTTCCCGCAAGAAAACGTGATCACACCATTATCACTTTCACTGGCCTGGTTTACAATTTTGGATTGACAAGCATATTCATGCACGTAGGAGAAACAAAAGAAACAACATACCTATTATGATGCCATGTCAGTCCGAAAGATTGGAGGTGGATGTATACATTGTTTTTGATCGAACCGATATCAAAATTAACGCAAACAAAACAAAACATTCTGGCTCTATTATACTACCTGTCGGACATCGCTATTCAGCACTCAATAAACGAAACATAAGCAATAGTTTTTGCATCTGTGCCACCTGAAAACAATTTGAAGTCCAAAATGGATTCGACCTGTTTCAGTGGGTTAGAACAAAGAAACTTGAAAACGATACACAAGCTCAGAAATGCTTCCACTATGTCCATTGCGAATTACCAAAGTAAAATCAGAAAATATTTAAAATTTTTAACAAGCCTATGCAGTTTTGAAAACAGTAACTTTTGTATCAAATTTCGGCTGCAAGGGAAGCTTATTGGCTTTTTTACCACAGTGTTTTGAATAAGTTAAGCTGCAATATTAACGGTATGTTTACAATTAGTGCAGGTCTTCTCGGCATGTGAGCGTGGACACATTGGCGTAACAGCAAGCAGTTTTGGCCCGAATGCTGTAAGTTTTTTTTCATTCATAGGTTTTACTTTCTTTAAAGAGTGGTATGTAGTAAAATATTTCTTTGTTTGGCGCACATGCGGGGAAACAGTCTGTATGAACCACTGATGGTAGATTAGGCGCCAGCCTGATAAACGTAACGTCGCCCTTACCGCAGTGATCTGTTCTCTGGTCCTCCTTAAACACATCGTCCAGCCCGTTTGTTTGAGTTGCGATTATTAAGCTGAATGCGGCAGTCGGAGGATGCATAGACGTGGAGAGAGATACTTAAGCCCTGCAATTTTGATCACAAGGAGAGCGGTTTTTCCAATCTTTCTTCAAAAGTGTCCGCCTGTAACAAAGAAGTTCAAAAGAAAAAAAAATACGTCCACAGCTTACAAGTCGTACCTTTGTTAATGGATTTGTTACACCGTACCCTGTACGACACAGATAACAGAAAAAGAACTTTTACTTTGTCAGTGAAAACACCCAACATCCTAATAGCTCTTCAGTGAGATTGCTTAGGTTTTTGACTACAACAAAACTTTTAACTGATGTGCGCATTTGTAAAAAAAACGGCCAAATAAATTTGAGAAAGGTGTGTACAAACGAAAGTTAGGTAAAAAATCATGAACCTGGTTTTCCTCATCCAATACCCGGGAAAATTGAATTTTGGTTAAGCAACACATCAACTTTTCAGAATTTCTTGCGCGTGGGTGTAGGTGTCGAGACTTCATGAAAACTTCTGAAGTAAACAATAGTTATATTATTAGGGATATAAGCGATGACCCATGGTCGTGAAGCACACTCATGGAAAGCCTCGTAATATTGAGTAACATTAAATATAAATGCTTTGAAAGAAAAATTATTTTGTGTGAACGGACAATTTTCATTCGGTTTTTACCCAAACACCTTTTAAACCAAAGTCCCCATGACTACATATACAGTCGCCAAGACTTGATGTGCAAGGTTTGATTTCATCGTAAAGTGCACATTATAACACGGCTGGTAGAATAAAATAATTGCAATGTAAAGGTTTCTTTGTTGCATATCTATTAACCGTCCCTATTTTTACGTGTTTTCTTCATGTTTTAAACTTGTCTGCATCTGTCGAGATCATCAGCTAGACTTCGTGACATGCCAATATGTTCGCTTTCGACATCCTACATTGTACAAAGGGGCGAACAAGCCACTTCTGCAAAGAATTAGGTTTGGCAAATCATAAAGTGTGTTGAATGCATAGTTTAATAGGTCAACTTTTGTTTGTCCCGGGCAACCTAGTCCAGAGTGGCAGGTCAACCAACGGCGGCCTTCGAGAGTACTCACGCAGCCCATGCACGTGAACAGAAAGTAACCTTGCCTGACACTTAAAAACAATGGTTGAAGAACCCGCCTCTTGAAGAAATACCATTGCGCCTGCACCATTGAAATTCGGGTGGTGGGGGGCCGGTACTACGGAATGCCACCGTTGGTTGCAAGCTTTCAATGGGGGATTGCGTCTTGTGTGAGCTGGAAAAAGGTTGGTGTTGTTGCGCATAGCGGCCTTGATGTCTTTAGGCATGTCGCTGTTTAATCAGACAGTTGCATCTTTCTTGTGCACCACAACCATCTAACACTCCGTAATATGAGGTTGTGCATCCTACGACTATTTATCTTAGCCTCTTATATAATTTGCTTAGTTTTCTCATCCCTGGTGTTTGTATGATGAGAGGTGACGGCAAGTACTCCCGAATAATGAAATGTAGGCTAACTCTGTCACTCAACATAAAAATATGAAACCAGTGCACACTGCCGCTGTTGACATACCGAGCTGAAACTTGGCGCCTTACTCCACTCAAAAATTAGGAAGCAAACTTAGGTCTGCTCAACGGGAAATAGAACAAAGAATGTTAGGTGTAAAACTCAGGGGCAGGAAACGAGCTACCTGGTTCAGAGACCAAACTAAAGTAGAATATTTCTTGCTGAAATAAAGAAAAAGAAATGTACCTTCTGCTGGCCATGTAAGGAGACTACCGACAGTTGGTGGACATTTAGTTTAGCAGTGCGGACACCAAGGGACGGGTCTAGAAGAAGGGGAAGGCCATTAACCCTATGGTGGGCTGGAATAAAGAAAATTCAGGGATAAAGTATACAGTCGAGGAGGGCCGGACAAGGCCGGTTGGAGGTGAATGGGAGAGGTCATTTTACTGCCGCGACCTGAGTAGGCTGACGGTGATGATGGTGGCGGTGATGGTGAGGAGTGTTTGTGTCTTTTCGCAAGATCTTACGCTGCTTGTGAATCATTTAGGATTACACCTGAAGTGTATATTCACCCCATCAATGTCCCTTATACGGCGGCTAACCAGACTCGGCGCCCTTCCATAAATGTTGTTCCGTCTGGAAGCTACTTAAACAATTGTTTCTTGAAAAGTCTTGCTCAGAGAACAAATGTAATAGTGTTCACTCAGTGGATAATTTACCATATTCCCCAGGGTTGGACAAGATACTTCTAAATTTTTTTTTTCAAATGCTGTGAAGGTGGAAATCTGCCTCCTATATTTCGGTTAGTTCAAGCTACTTGATTTACCTCGGTTTTTGGATCATGGAGGCTGTGGTTATTCTATATGTTGCATTAACTTCCGCGGAACACATGCAGGTACGAGGAAAGTGAGGCGCCAAGAGTGTGTGTTGCTAAGGTGACGTCGCCACCTGGTGTCACTATCTACATGGGACTCTACAAAATGGCGGTACCTCTCCTTGCTGGCGCCCGATAGAGCTCTGCACATGGCAAAAGCAAGAGCTGTTTGATGTTCTAAATGGTGTTCCATGGAACGCCAAGAAATATCGCCACGCCAAGCACTGCTCACTGTCCTCAAACATGCACAATCTAGCACATCATATAGGAGTGCCAACGAACTGCAGCCTTGCCCCCTTTCCCAACTCAACGTTCGAGCAGTGGAGGGCTTGCCTCGTCAGCACAGACCCGTATATCCATTTTAAACTGGTGACCCCGAGCATGAACACCCAACTGAAGTCATGGCATCCCGGACGAGGGATGCCTTCTACGGGGCGAGGCCCACACGTCAGCCTCTGCTCAATGAAAAAAATATTTATTCTCTCTCTCTCTCTCTCCGTGAAGCACCCTATGATCTACATATCGCCAGACACGTTGACGATGTCGCATAAATAGACATAGCAGACAAAACTTCGCAGTCCACATAGGCGTAAAAGTGCGTCTTGACGGACCACTTCGCGTGCGTATGCTAGTGTATGCCTATCATCCCTTAAAAATGGGTCACCTGTTTGAGGAGAGCCACAGAAATACCGTGGCCGAAAGTTTTGCAGTGCGTAAGCCAAGCTCAGGAGATTTGTACAAAGGCTTCTTATGAACCGCCGGCGCTTATGCTGAGTGTAGAGTGCGAGCACCACACGGCTTAGGAGATGCCCTCGGGTGCATGAGCTGCTACGTTACCGTCATATCTAAATAGGCACACGAGTGAAACATTTCTCTAAAAACATTATCGGGTTTTTTTATTCAACCATGCATTAGAGCAAAATTCTGCCGACATTCCTCGTCGCAGGCGTCTGGAGTATCTGTGTGTCTGCGTCTGTCTGAGTGTCTGAAGTGTCGGCGAAGTTCCCGATGACACCGATACTCGCTACAACATAATGCGAGTGCGAATAATAATATATCTTTTGACACTGCCGCCCAGAATCGGGTTGAAACGGGGCAAACGGACGCCGTTGTGTTTTTCTCAGAGAAGCGGGCGCAACCCACATAGACAGGAACATCGGCCAGACTCATGGCTGTTTCCAGTGTTGTCGAGTGAAACAATAGCCCGATAAACTTTTCAGAGAATACCATCTAGAGTACCTGTTCTGGAGCGTTAAAACTTTAGGTAATGAGCTTTTTGCGGTGCTCGGTCACCGAAACAGCGGCTGGAAAGCAAGCGGACCAACGTCATCGTAAAAATGACAATGCATCCTGTGTCCCTTTTAACGTATTCAAAATATTACTAACTGGGTATCTTGCCGCTCTTTTATAGGCAGACTAATATTTAAGATGAAAAGTTGAGGAAAGTAACAATGAACATGCGAGATATACAGATGAGAAAAAAAAGAATTCAGAGCCCTTCCATTCTGTCAAGAAAGGTCGCGTGCGAAGCTGCAGTTTTGTTTGTATTTGGCGGGTGACAATTATTCCTAGCCAATTAGGTCAATACAACTTGGAGGAGCTACACTTGTATTCGAGCACATAAACATGGGAAGTGTGTCTTCAAAAACACTCGACCACAGAGGACCTATAGTGGCGTCGCATCCGGCGATGAGACGTCCACGCTAAAATTTTTCACCAGAATAACGAGCCTGCCATCGGTAGGAGCATGACGCGTGGCTGCGAATGGGCGCATCCCCCTCATCTGCTAGCATAACCGGAAGCGACTTTCGGCCCCCGAAGATGTACAAGACCGCCACTTCCGTCCCGATATCAATCCCTAAATTATGTTATTGGTATGCTGCCCCATCTATACCGACCTAGATTACACTAAACCGCTTCTATTAACCAAATAATGCAAAAATTTTGGCTAATAATAAATTTTGCAATAAAAGTATTCACGGTTCTTACTAAAATCATAACAATGTTCTGTTTCGAACCCCTGGGTGTTCGTTTTAAAACGGACGATTCTGCACTACGAATCGGAGGCTATTTTCTTTATCACAGTCTTAATGCAGCGAAATGAAACAAAACACCATACCACCCGCTAATGCCAAATAAAAGCCCTAAAAACCTTAACCGCTAGTACGGGTGGTTGATATTAAAATAATTACCGCACCTCCAAGGAGTGAATCATGACGAGTGGGCGACGCACTGGGGATCGTTCTTACCGTAAATCACAGGTTAGATTTTAAACTAATTTATCACCATTACTATCCCATGAGAATAGAAGGGAAGAACCTTTTATTTGTCCAAAATGATTACCCTCATGAAGACTTTCAATATGATACCCAATGTCCCGCCATGGCATCACTTTTTTTTAACGCAATCGATGACTCCCCATGACTATGTCATGATTATGACCAGGAGGAATTTTTTGTCGTACGTGATTTCCCTCATTGAGACCTTCAATTTGACACCCGACAGGCACAAGCGCACATCACTTTGAATGTAAACCATATCTATGACTCAGCATGATTATGTCGCGATTATAACCAGGAAGTATTTTTTTATCCCGCGCGAATACCATCACCGATATCTTCAATTCAATACGCCAGACATACTAGCGCCATTTTAATGAATTTTAAACCCATCTATGACTAACTTTGACTATGTCAGAGATTACAAAGAGGATGTATTTCTCATTCGTCCATCGTAAATTACCTAATCAAAACCTTTATTTCAGACCCCAGACACCTACGGGTCATCATTATGAATTCCAGCTTTTATTATGTCTCACCATAACTTGTCCCGATTATGACTACGAATCATTTTTCGTTTGTCCTATATGATTTCTCTCCTCGAGACGTTCAAGTTATACCCCACATGCCCTAGCGGCACATCACTTTGAATTTTAACCCAATCTGTGACAATCCATGACTCAAGGGCCCCAGCACAGCTTCGAGTCTGGACCCCCTGTGTCATGAACACGAACACACAGCCTACATCTCGAGTTAGGTATCCAATATATACGTACAATTACCAGCAAGCAGCGCTACTTATTCTGGCAGGCAGGTATAGCCTTTATATATATGAACGAAAATTGTATCCGACCTCACAGGAGTGAGGGTATTATGTCGTATCGAAAGCAAGAGTTTGAGCTCACAAATTTGGCCCCGTCTTATTTTTCCCACGCGGGAATTTTAAAATTCTGAATGGTTATGAAATCTGAGTTCATCTGAGTCGGAGTAAATTTCTAGCCTGAGAGAGTTGAGTCCAAGTAGGTTCTGAAATCATTTGGAGTTTTTAGTACATTTTGAGTTCTGAGTTCATTTTGAGTTCTGAGTACACTTTGTGTTTGAGTACATTCTGAGTTTGAGTACATTTTAAGTTCCGAGCCCATTTTCAGTTTGAGTTCATTTTGGGTTGTGACTACATTTTGGGTTTGAGTACATTTTGAGTTCTGAGTACATTTTGAGTTCTGAGTACATTTTGAGTTTTCAGTATATTTTGATTTTGGGTACTTTGTGTTCCGAGTACTTTTTGAGTTTTGGGCCCGAGTGAGTTCTGAGTTTGGCGCACACTGTGAGTTTGAGTTTGAGTGAGCGCAGATGTGCTGCTCAGTAATGAGTCTAAGTTTGAGTGAGTAGTGATTCGAAAATAAATTTGTCAGTGAGTTTGAGTGAGCCGCGCAAACTTTTCCGAAGTATGTATTCACCAACCAAGCGCGTAGCACGCTGATTGCAGCTAGCATGCTGCCCTTCAACGATCGTCTGGCTCAGTGGTGATGCAGCGTGAAAAGCCACCTCAGTACTGTAGGCTCCGATGTGGTCGTGCGGCTGACCCTGCATTTATTTTCCGATCAGTTTTGTAAGCAGCAGAATTCCGCGAGTCGGGGGGCGCCCGTGGGATGCGGCAGAGCAGCGCCGAATCCTAGGTGTTCTGTGGCGCGTGGCTCGTCGTGCATGTCCAGGCCATGCGCTGCTGACGATGGAGGTAGCGGCCCATGATGATGATGGTGGGCGCTTGCTGTCGGTGACGTAGTGGCCGCTACAATGTAAACGACCGGCGCCACTCTCTATCAAGCATTTTCATGGAACGGAGGCCACATTCTCAAGCTTCTCGAAGAAGTGCGCATGCGCGTAGTTTACTGAATTTTCATCATCCAGATGGTGCAGCATGTGTCGGATGCTGTGTGCTCCGTTGTTCGCATTTTTTTTAATTCCCACTATACCTCGCGTCAGTTCTTTGGATGCTTAGTCTGAATGGTACTTTCAACTTATGTGAAATTGGCGAGCCCAAACTTAGCCTGCTTTTCGTCGAGGCTGGGATTTCCCGCAAGAGGGTGGTAGAAGGAATGAGACAGGAGTGTTTAGATCACGAGGAACAAATTGCAATACTTATCGACATTGTGCACGTCCAAGTTTCTTATACGATAAAGAGAAAATCAATAAGGCTTTACAACCAAATAAGCAAAACAGTGCAATAGCCAACCTTGCAATCATTCCAGAAATAACAGGTTATGCGGCTTGTTTCTTTGATTACCCTTTAGGAGCGAGTGTCGTGCCACTACGCTGTTGGTGCGAGCAGCGTCGATGTAGAAGACGGAAAGCCCTGTTATGTACGTACAATTACGTTTTTGTTAAAAAGCTTTTAACTGCATATTCATCAATTTAACAGAAAGCTTATCTCTTCATTTGTATTTAGGTCAAAATTCTTGTAATGTTCATATAAATTGCATCAGAACTCAAATTATTCCACTTTATTGCTACCATGAAAACGCGTCGTAAAATGCGGTTGTCGCAACATATGAACAAAAAACACGCCTAGAAATACTCTGGACAATTTTTGCAAGACTGCCTCCATTTGAAGTACAATGCTTTGCATGCTCGGAAACGCAAACTTCTAAAGAAAGATACTGTGTGATAAGTTATGCAGCGCCGTTTGCAATCCCGCTGTATAAAAACAAATATTTTACAAGAGTGCGTTGACGCGATTCCCGTCATCTGGTGTGAATCTTACCACACACGATCACGACAAGCACACGTGGAAGCCTAGGCCGGTCAGAATACCTTCGTCGGCGATTCACAGCTGAGCTGAAAAAAAAGAACACATGCACACTGTCCCAGCCACAGCCGCACCCTAAGAGGGAATGCAAGCGAACAGAGGGGAGAGATTTGGAGCAAAGGAACGGGTAGCGGCTTAGGCTGAGAGTCATTAAATCGGACACACAGGAGAAAGCTATGCTGGAGATAACCGATGGAGAGGCCTCAAAGTGCGGGGAACAGAACCACGGAACTTTAATTTTGTCCACGGGCCGGTCGTCCCGTGCGCGTGGGTAGTCAGATAACGCGGGCACGCATAAAATTGCGTCGGATAACCGAGGTTTTTATATCATTGTATATACGGCAATTTCGCCGCTACTCCATTACTCAGTAGTAAAACTTGGGTACCACATAAAACGGGGGTTCTACTGCATTCGCGAAATATCTAAAATATCCTGCACAATGTCACTTGTCGTGTGGAACATATATTTTACTGCGGCTTACACTGCTTTTTTTCATTTTTTAGCGCGGCGACAATAAAAAAAATGGAACTTGCCGGGATGGGGTCTGCATTACTGGTTAAAAATAACCCACGGGTTCCCCGTCTGCAAATAAGGACAAGGCACTTTTCTGGGACTTGCTTATCTTTACTGATATGCAGGCCTGTTATCAATCATAATAAAGTACTATTTCTTGCCTATAGTGACCACGTACTGCTAACAAAAATGTTTGAAATAAAGGATGCAATTTTTAAGAACGGCTGAAATAGTTTAGTTCTAAATAAGTCCAACGTACTTGGTTTTCGTTGTTTCTTTTTTTTGTGCTGCCGGGTTGTCCTTTGTGGTTCCCATCGTCAGCTTTTGTAGATCACTGTCTTTGATGTTTATGTAGAAGTGCGCAAAGGAGACTCATTTATTCCCCAATTGGCCTTTTTACGTTTTTCAAAATCTGCTCAGAAGGCCACGTGAGAAATAACAAAAGATTTTGGAACTTTGTAGCACGTATTTGGCAGAATATACTCGGTGAAGACGAAAATTTTTGTTCTCGAATAAAACGCCCATAGTTGTAAGTGTACCTCCACTCCTACAGTTGCGTCGACATGGTAAAAATCCCTGCAAAATAGGAGCATTAGTGGGAACCCCTTAACTTTACAAGTTTACACCTGGCAGCCTTGTAGCTAACTACAGAAAATTGTTTATGGTGAGCCGACTTTGCAAACACATGTCTGGGTAGACGCCGATCATATTTGGAAATGGTATTGATGGAGGCGCCGAAGAACGGGATAAAATAGTCTCAGTAGCGATGTTACAACTATTTCTCTAGTTTTGACACTGCAAGTGCTACAATCTTTCATTTGTTTTACACATTTATCTTTCACAACCGTTATTTTCTAAGCCGTGGCAGAGAGGTAGCGAGATTTTTTTGTGAGGTGTTGATAATTTAAAGGCCAACTTCACTGAAAGTTTCGACAATATAAAAATAAGGGCCCCTGATGGTACACTTGAAAAGAGGGCGAAATGCACAATACTACGTTGCATACAATTACGCGAACGATGGAAACGGCTCCCGACATTGGTGTTTTTTGGAATCGACACTGCATAGAAAAGGCTGTCATTACCATCTTCAGGACCCCACGCACGTGATGGAACGGAAGCGGCCACGCTAGAACCGTGGATCACGAAGAAGCGCCTTAAAATTCGGGGGGTAGCGTCGCGTTTCCCACCGTTATTTGTAAAGAAGAACTCGCACTCACGCTTGCCCATTATAATGGAGTTAGACGCAATTCCGACATCGCGTTGCTATCAATCAATATGAAGCAGGCCGTACGACAGTCCTTTTTGCACCTGAATAACTGTCTGAGTAGCAGTCCATGGCAGTAAAAAAGGGGGTTCTGATTTACAAAGGTAGTTGCTCGTACAATAGTGACAAGCAGCTGTGGTAAACCGGTTCCTCGGCTGTCACATCGCTCTCCTTGAAGGGAAGAAACTGCACGCGGGTGGAGATAAATTACTATTTTTCTGTACATTACGTACAAACAGCTTCGTGAATGTCAGCCCAGTATTTCAGGCCTTCCTGCACATCGAGAACCAAGATTAAAAGGTATATAAATTATAAGCCATCTCCCACAGCTAAATGATGCTTTAAAACACAACATTTACCATCTACCTCTGTTTTCTACTTTCTCCTGAGAGATGGGCTGTTGAAAACATTTTAATTTTAAGTAAACTAAATCTGGCGCTCTACAAAAGTAAGTACTTCATGCGGGAATGGAAAAAAAGTCTAGTTCATTGTTTTCAGAAAGGTGTAGTTTTGTTAGTTTTCGCACTTCGCAAAGGCGACGGCCGATATTTATGCGCATGTATTTGTAACCATGAATATGGCTAATTTTGATTCACTTATCGAGTGAGGCAAAAGTCGCACAATGTTTAAAACCACGTGCACAACAACTCCAGTGATGTCATAAACTTTTAAGAATGTCTAAGGGATAGAGGTGGCGTTGGGCCAGCCCAAATATAAAAAATAGTGGATGCGTAAGGGCAACTGGCCAAGAATAAAAAAATCCTGTGATTGATGCAATAGTATTGACAAATGTAAGGCAAGTGTGTGTGTCATAATATTTGTTTTTAGTAAAAATATTACTTTCAAGTAAATAGGGTTTTCCTATTTCCAGAACGTTCTCAAGTGCGTGAATAGATTGCAGGCTTCTAATCTCTTTTATTCCACTGGAACAAACAGCCGGGTATTGCTGCCTATGCGGTTAGTGTGAAACATGTAATTGCAACCGCAGTACAGCGTGGTGGTGTAACAGAGAAACCACGACCGAACGCGTCCCTGTGCCCGGCGGAGAGCGAGCTGCATGGGACAGGTTCAGCAACCACCGTCACAGGCCGCTCGGAACTTGTTTAGGCGACTTTTCGAAATGTGCAAACGTCGTCTGCGTGGAGCTACTTTGAGCGACGGTACCTGTGTGCTTACGATTTCTTCATGGCGATTTTAGGAGCATATATAACTTATTTTTATCAAATTTAGACAAAGCAAATAGGAGTGCACTTGTCCTTCCAGACGTTTCCAGGGTAAACGCTAAGCTTCATGTGGTATAGGCTCCATGTGGTATTTTCACGCCCAATTTCACTGCAATCTCCTTGATTCGTTTGCAACCCGGCTGAAAATGGCAGAACTTTTCTCAAAACTTCTTTTTTCGTTCTTCGCCCAGCAATTTACATTCAGGCACAGTTGAAGCTTCAGCTTGCAGAGCCCCAGGATCTTCTCAGCTACTTTTCGCTCACGCCGGGCATCATAACTGTGCTTCATCTTGCCTATCTCGTGATAATTAAAAGTGCAAGATGAAGCGCAGGGTGAACTTTTGGGCATTTCTGAGTTTCCTTGTGTGTATCCATAAAACAAGTTTTGAGAGCCTTCTGCAGTGTACCAGAACAACAGGATGAACGTCTGCAGAAACTTCCTATAATAGTATGCACTTTCAGCTGCAGCCGCCGTGCGGCAGTCAACACCTCCGTCGTTATGCACAGACTTAGGAACTGAGACCATTTTTTCCAGCAAGGCCAGAATGGCCACAAAGTGCTCGAATCGCTGGATATAGGTGATCTGCTCGTGGAGGCCCTCGTCAAATCAAAGAATGAGCTCTTGTCTTCTTTAGTACGGAGGGGCAGTCCGCAGTAGGTTCGTGAGCTCTGTCAGGCCTAGATGCATGGCACGCTGCCGCTCCAGCCTGGACGCGGAGCTTCAGCTCCATAAGTGCTTGCTTGATTTTTAGTCGCGCCATAACCCGGTTATCGTTATCTCGATCTCCCGCCGTCGCATGCCAGTCGACCTGCGAACTTGCTGCACGTTCAGCTGCCAGTTTAACTGCCCGTTTTACCGCGTTCTTCTGGCTTAATTGACGTAGTTTAGGGTCACGGAGTCCAAGCCTCCTGCCAACAGCCGTATGATTTCTGAGATCTATTTAGTCTCGTCACACACGGTTCCAGAGCAGCAATATAGGAATTTCTAAGATATTAAAGTACTCTAGCCGGGATCGCCAAAGGGATACAATCGCGCGCGGGTGAAGAGCAAGAGACGGATAGGAGATGCCGCTGTTGGGTGGACACCCATTTACAAGACCAAGACAATTGATGGGTGAGACGCGGCACCCAAAATGCTGAAAACCGGCGCAGAAGTTACACGTCGCCCTGTATCATGCAACAAATCTTTCACACATGTAGATAAAAACCGAGCTCCTAGTTGTGCAATTCTGCAGCACTTCTTATATTTGAAGCAGAAGTATGAGTGTTCTGAATTTTATAACGATGCCTCTAAAACTACCACCTCTGTGTCCTGCGCTGCCCATGAATCTGGCCTTAATGTCACTAAAACTCTTAATAGTAGTATCTTTACGGCAGAGGTTTATGGTGCACTTCTTGTTTTTAATCATAAACTTCAAAGCCACATCCCACAATCCATTGTCTATACAGATTCCCTCAGTGTCGTGCGGGCATTTTCGTGAACGACGTCTGAAATTCCACGTTGTCAATCTGATAGTCAAGTGTATTATGTCTGTGCATGTCCACAAATTTGAACTGGTTCTGTGCTGGGCCACTGTGGTATAGCCGGGAACGAAGCCCCAGATCCAATGGCTGCTGGTGCTACACTCTTGAATACAGTAGACATAACCACAATAGCCTACAACGACATGAAGCCACACATCAGACAACTTCGTAAAACATGGCAAGCACACTGGAGTGAAGAAACAGACAAGTTCTACGTAATAAAACCACACTTGGGACCATACACCGCCGACACACGTAATAGGTACACAGAAGTCGCCTTGGCTAGATTACTGATATGGCACACACATGCAACGAACTCGCACATTCTCACTAGATCGCCGATACCTCGGTGCGCCAGGTGTGGAGAGGCCCTATCCGTGATCCACATCCTGATACAATGCAAAGCACTAGAAAGAACATGACAAAGACACTTGTTGCAACTATACAGACAACACATTCCACTACACCCATCGTACTTTTTAGGGGATAAGCCCATAATCACCCACAAGCGTACTTTTAAGTTTTTAGCAATGTCAAGTTTTTACATTCTCATTACTTACCATGCATATTGACACCCTGGCCTTTTACGCCAGTCATCTACATTGTATTTTATGTTATCTCACGTAATTATTAAGTAGAATGTTTTAGATATACCATCACCTCGTCCTCATAAAACAACTCTTCCTTGGCGCTATTTGCCCGTAGTCGGAATTGCGCCATAAAAACCTAACCATCATCATCATGAATGTGTGTCGAAGAAACACATCTGAGTTGCACACGCAGAAATATCTTGAACAGTTATTTGGTATTCAGAAAGGACAGGGTTAGCTGCACACGCTCATAGGGCGATATGGCAATAATCACCCGAAAATCCTTAGCATGCCACTCTATCACCTTGAACACTGTCCTTGAGCATGTAGGAATTCACACAATAATTTTTATGGGTTGACAACGGTATGCTCCATTTTCATTCCTTCTGATTTTTCCCTTTCCACCGCTGACGTCGAGGCGCGCGTTGACCATCTGCCCGGACCATACATTTTCTCAGGCGACCTGAATGCGCACAATTCTCTTTGGGACTCTTCTCTGACGGTTGCCCAAGGTCGTCTGATAGAGAAGTTTCTAGAATTCTCTTGAGCATGCATTTTCAAGAAGAGGCAGCCACATACCCTAACGCTGGACACAAAACACGCTCATACCTTAGAGTGCTTCCGCATGTCTCGTTCATTGTCTTGAGTGGGGTGTGGGCACAGTCCTATATAGTAATAACCACTTCCCCACTTTACTAACATATATGGGTAAAGGGCTTAGCAGTTTATCTTCCTATACTAGGTTCAATGAAGCAAGAGAAAACTTCCAATCTATATAGAAACATCCAAACTATGCCTCATATTTATAAAACACCTCCTCGTGGAAGAAGCTACGCAACTCACGGCGCCCTTCCTTGATGCCTCCGCAAGTCCATTCCCCATACTTCTGGTGCACCACGCAACCAAAGGAGGCCGTGGTGAAATGAGGAGTGTAGGTGTTCACGAGAGTCCCACAAAAAGGCGTGGGGTATCCTCCTTCGGTCCCCTACGTCGGGCTACGTTTTATTGTTGAAACGGGCAAAGTTGTTTGGAAAACCTGTGCGCCCTAAGGCAACACGACATATTTGGCCCTTATTCAAAACGTCAATATACATATACCCAGACACACGCAAGGTATGGATTCGAATACGTAAACTTAAAGGAAAACAAACACACACCCTGCCTCTCGTCAACACAACAGGGGACACACTCCAAGATCAGGCTGGTCCACTTGCACAACACTTTCAACCTCTGTCCATTTTCGCATACTACACAAACAATTTCAGAAAACACAAACTCTCGGCCCAAAAGAAGCCTTTATGTCGCACGAAGGATGGACCAGTTCCTAAAGCTCCGTGTTTTCTCTTCATGAGCTCAGGGCTGCTCTGAGTACGTGTAAACTTTCAGCGGCCGGCCCAGACCACATCACGTATATGTACAATGATAGAGCACCTACACGCAGACACTCTTGTAACACTACACCTTTGCAAAAAGATATAGCTTTCCAGGCCAATCGCAAAGTCTTGGAAGGAGGCCATCGTTGTAGAGTTCCTGAAAGAAGAGAAGGACCCTTTTTCTTCTGCCTGCTATCGACCCATCGCCCTTACAAGCTGCCTGTACCAGCTTCTTAAGTAGATGATCAAAAGAAGACGTGTACTTTGTAGAGTACAATGGTCTCCATGAAAGCTGCCAGGCAGGATTCAGGGTGTGCGCGAACAACCAACGCGTCGCCCTTGAGTCATGCATAAAGGATTCTTTCAGTAATCAGCACTTTTGTGCAACGGTGATTTTGACCTCGGGAAGGCGTAAGACACCGCTTTGCGCTGGGGGATCTTCAGTGACCTGAAGGCATACAGTGTTTCGGGCCGTATGTTAAACAGCTTTGGCATTTATGTGCAGGTGAGAAAATTTAGTGTGAATGTTGGTAATGCACTCAAAAAAGTTCACGTTCAAGAAAACTGCGGGCATAAAGGTGACGTTTTCAGCTACACAGTCTTTATGGTCGAGATGAACTCCCTTGGGAAGGCACTGCTACCGAAAATATTATACCCTGTATGTAGAGAACGTCAAAATATCTCTTAAATCTTGCAATACGTTAATGAGTTAACGTGAAGTCCAGCATGCTCTCAACAAACTTGCCAGCTGGGCAGAGAACACTGGTTTTAAACTCAATATTTGAAAATTGTTTGTGTTGTGTTCTCTAGAAAGTGTGGGGTCCACCCACTTCGCAAGGCGGCGTCTCGATTCCTCCGAGGCAGCACAGGACTGTAGGGCCTAACTCAAGTCGGTGTACTTTGGCCGGTGATTTTCTCTCCGTCCTTTTTCTGGCAGACGTGTTCGGCCCGTGTCCAAATGAGGGCCTTTTGGCCATACACGGCCGTACTCCTATACCTATCCAATGGCCAGTCTCCGTTGGCCGGTCGACCGGCTAACGTTCACACGGTCAGATTCCCGCCGTAGGGCTCCGGCCATTCCAAAGCCACCCGTATGCGGCCGAAGTACGGCCACCAGAATACAGCCGAGATGCGGTCGGCGGCCTCTAGGTGGAATAAAGCTGCCGGAATATCGGCCATGCTGCGGGTATTGGAGTTCAGCCACAGTACGTTAACTGTACTGAGGTCGGTGGACGACTACTGCATGCAGCGCAAGCAGGTGACTCAGTCACGCTGTGCAGCAGCACAAACCCACCATTTTGGGTTAACTGCGCCCACATCAAAGTGAGCCCGCATGGCACCACCAGCCGTCCAGCCTTCAGCGCAGCCTTGCTTAATTATCAGCGTCAGTTGACAGCAAACTTCATTTTTAAACAGTGCTCTCCAATGGTCGCTCCTTTAATAGCCGCGCCTCTGTTACTGTGGGATGCCGAAAATGTTCCTTTGTTTGCAATGCTGGAATAGATGTATTGTCCAGGACTTGATATCTACTGTTGGATGGCTTACCTGCAATAAACTCGGAAGGATTGGGGGTGGGGTGCGGGTGGGGCTGAAGGTGGATACTTTAGTGAGTTGAATTTCACAAAGATGAAAGTGTCGCTTTTAGCCAGTTTCTTTTAGGATAATCTTCCTGGACACTTCCATGCTCTGACTAAATCAACCATTTTACAACAGTTCCTTGATCGGTTTAGTTGTATATAAAACATGCGCGAATGCATTTACGAAGCGTTTTGGTATTCCACAAAACACTCAGGAGCATCGAACAAATTTTCTACTCGATCAACTTTTCTGATGATCTTTCACAGGATGAACCTTAGAGAGGTGGAACATAAACTCTCATTTTCAATCTATTTTTGATATTGTTTTCATGAGTTACGTGGACACCACTAATAGTCCAAAAGAACTTCATTTTCCTCTAATGTAGTACTTCGTTAAAAAAATTGTAGTCGCGTTGCAAACGACGCCCTGCTTGTGGTGGCTGCAGTTGTGTTCGCGCAAGAAAAGGCGTAAGACTAGAGTTTCATAATGTATTTCAAACCGATAACATAGCAACGTAGCATGCATACAGCAAACCCTACATACAGCAATAAATAAAACAATTAATATTTAGTTGGTTGAGTTTGAATACATAAGGCTCTCAACCTATCGCGGCTCCGCGGCTCCGCAAGTTTATTTATTTATTTTTTGATTTATTTATTTATTTATTTTTTATTTGTTTGTTTATTTATTTAGTTATTTACTTATTTATTTATTTATTTATTTGATATCTGCTTCGCCTCTGCATGCTTTACAGCAGGGAGGTACATAATACTAACCATCCAATTTTAGACCAAATAAAATAAAACTACAAAGTGTGGTAAAATTTGTCATTATAAACTGTGGATAAAATTATACATGGGAGATAATTACACTGTCCCATTGTTCTAAGATAAATGAAATCAGGCAAGGCGTCAGCTTTAAAGGAATGTTTATAATTTGCTTTAGGATTGGGGTGCCACTTTGGAACATGTACAATGGCGCTTGGATATACTTCTCCCCTCCGATTCCAGTTTTCGAATAATAGATATTAGGAAAAAATTTCAGCCTCAGGTTTCGTCGGTGATCTTGCACGTCTTACCATTTAAGTTTACTTTTACTTTCCCTCATGCTAAGTTGACAGTTGCAAATAACTAATACGAATCGCACTGCCCCATTCCGTATGTTTTCGAGCGTACGAACAAGCTCTTCGGTGTAGGGATCACAACAAACACATGCCTACTCCAACACCGAGCGCAGGTGAGTGAAATACGGTGTTCTTTTATTTAAAATGGAGGTTCGCTGATATTTTGCCCCAGAAAGACAGAAACAGATGCAGGCGTAACTTTTATGTTGTGAACGTGCCTTTTCACCTTTAACCTCTCGTTACACTTCTCGTTAGTTATATTTCCGGCCGTTCTTAAAGCAGGGTAATTTACGGTATACGTATTCAATTGGAATAAAGGTTTTCTTGTAAAGGTGACGTTAACACACTTTTTAACATACAATGACTCTTCTGAATCAGCACAGTAGGATAATAATAAATTCGAATTAAGCTACAGGTATTCGGAATCACGTTCATTCGGTACCACTCTCTACACTACGCGGTCATTCGATACCATTTTTAACAAACATTTGAGGCCAACAGTAATTTTATGTATGTAAAACAGAAATAAACAGGGACTGCAACTAAGCCTTGGGGAATTCCAGAAGACACGAGAACATATCCGGACGAACAAACATTGAGAGCAACCGACTGCTGTCGTAGAGAGAGATACTGGGCTATCCATTCAATAACCGATTCATTCACTGTATAGGCCACAATGTACTAACAAGAAGCTCATATAGAACACCGTCAGATGCTTTTTTGCAGTCCAAGAAAATACAGTCAATATTTTCAGCTTATGAAATGCTAGAGCCAAATCGTGCCTGAACTCAACAATCAGCGTTGAGAAAGAAAAACATGACGAAATCCGTGTTTGCTACCATGCTGACGAATATGTTGAACCAAATTAGTCATATCCCAAGTGTCGCTGAGCTCGCCTTCAACACTGCAACTAAACTAACATCCTGGCTTCGTCATTGACAAGGCTCTGTTGTTATCGCAAATTGAAAATGACTCTTGTTTTTAAATAGGCAGTGATAAAATCCGATGAAGTAACAGTGCAGAGCACCAGCTTAGCTTCTTCTATGTTTATCACCAACAAAATAATGCAAATTGTTTTTCGCAGTATTTCCGCAAGAACAATAGCCGAAAACTCGCACTTCTGCGTGCCCTCGCCTTTTTTTTGGTGGGGAGTCCTTGAGATGGCACCTATTAAGCTCCTGCTTGATGGCCGCTTGCTTGACGCCCTTTAAGGCCTGTTATTTTCGGTGAACCACCGACATCTTGGGTCGGACATCTCGGCTGGGTTGATGTCTGAAATGGTCTCCATTTCTTGAGGGGGCGAATAGCCTCGAGCCGATGCGTCGACGAAGCCGGCTGGCGAAGCGGGGTAGTGGATATGACTGGCGAGGCTTAGCTCACCCGTTCATGTGGCACAGTCTTTTTGTGGCAATAAATTGCATTCCGATGGCCTAAAAGGTTACCTGCTAATGTCCAGCGAGTCCTTGAACCTTTCCCGTTCACCTATAACCACTCATTAGTGTTTGACAAACGAAGTTCGTGGATTTAAAAAGTAGAAACAGCGAGCGGATTGCACGCGACTGCATCGCTAGGCTCCCGTAACGGCTTTTTCCTCACCAAAAAAAAACGATTCACACTGGCGAGTCTCCTTCCAAACACGTCTGGTCTTGAATGCTCAGCGCCCAGACGTGTTCCGTTTTTTGGCGGTACTCCTCCTACCAAAAGAATAACGTATACCCTAAGACCTTACGTCGGCTGGTCTCCTCCTGAACACCGGTTGTCAAACCCAGGCGGCACAGAAAGTGTGTCCCCAGACCGGCCCGTCAATGGCCGGTTTCTGGCATGTCCGGCCAGCATCCAGGTTCTGGTATCCACTGATCATACGGCGAGCGGCCAGCATTCGACAACCAGAACTTCGGTATTTCTACGGCCGCCCGTGTTCAGACGCAGAATGGCAGCTGCCCGACTGCCAGCTATTCAGTTCACTTTCGGCTGCCGGTGTTGAGAAAGAGAACGGCCGAAGTGCGGCTTTAGGGCATCCGTTTTTTCTTTGGGAAGCGGTGTCCAGCTGAATGACGGCAAGCGACCTGCCACAGAATATCCGTATTCTTGTGGCAGTTGGTGTTCGAAAGGAGACCGGCCGGAGCACAGCTGCCTCGCATTCGCTGTTTCAACGGTGAACCGCACGTCCGGCGGCAGAATATTCGTTTTCTTCGGGAAACCGGTGTTATACAGGAGACCAGGCGACGCACGGCACCAGAATGTACATTTTTACTTCGGCTTGCGTTCCTTGGCCGAATTACGGGAAGTGAACGCCCACAGAATTTTTAGCAACCGGTGTTCAAGAAGAGACCAGCCTACGTAAGGTCTCAGGTTATACGTCATTCTTTCGGTAAGCGGCGTACATACGAACAACGGGACGGGTCTGTGTGGGCGCCGAGAAGTCATGCACAGACGTGTTTGAAGGAGACCCGCCGGTGTAGGCCAGTTCTTCCCTTGATGAAGAAAGAGCCGTTTCGGAGCCGAATGACCAGACGCGTTTTTTATCCGCTCGGTGTTTCTACAGTTTAAATTAACGAACTTCCTTTGTCAAACAATAATGAGTGTTCTAGGTGAACGGGCAAGGTGCAAGAACTTACTGGACATTACCAGGGAACCTTTTATGCCATCGGAATCCCATTTATTGCCACAAAAAAACTGTGCCACACCGACGGATGAGCTAAGCCTCGCCAGTCATAGCCGCTACCACGCCTCGCTACCACGTCTCGCCCGCCGACTTCGTCGACAAATCAACTGGAGGCTATTCGCCCCATCAAGAAACAGAGACCATTGGAGAAACCGACCCTACATAGATGTTCTACCCGAGTTGGAGGTGGTTCACCTAAATAAGTGGTCTTAAAGGACATCGAGCAAGCGGCCGCCACGCAGGGGCTCAACTGATGCCATGTCAAAGACTCCCCACCAAAGAAAGGCAAGGGCGCGAAAATACACAAGTTTGCGGCTATTCTTCTTACTATAATACTGCGAAAAACAATGTTGAACTATTTTGTTGGTTATAAACGTAGAAGAGGCTAAGCTACTGCATTGGTAGGCTCAACTTCGTGCCCTGCTTCATTGGATTTTATGACTGTCTATTTAGAAACACGTGTGACTTTAATTTTTCCATAACTACCGAGCCTTGTCAATGACGAAGCCTGGATGTAATTTAGTTGCGGGGTTTAATTTAGATTAGCTACACTTTGAATATGACTCATTTGTTTAAACATAATCGCCAGCATTTTAGCAAACATGGATTTCGACGGGTTTTTCTTGCTCAACGCAGCTTGTTGTGTTCACGCACTATTTGGATCTAGCAATAGATAAGCTTAACTTAGACAAATGTATTTTCTTGTACTGCAAAAACGCATTTGGAGGTGTTCCATATCAGCTTCTTGTTAGTATCTTGCGGGCTATAAACAATGAACCGGTTATTGCATGGAGAGCCGAGTACATCTCGCTACGACAGCAGTCCGTCGCTCTGAATGATTGTTCGTCCGGATATGTTCCCGTGGACTCAGGAATTTCTCAAGGGTCAGTTGCGGGCCCTCTTTTGTTTCTGTTATATAGAAATGTTATTACTGTTGGCCTCAAATCTTTGCTCAAAATGTTCGCGAATGACTGTGTAGTTTACAGAACTATAGCGAATGAAAGTGATTCCGAATACCTGCAGCATGATTCTAATTTATTAACATCCTGTTGGGCCGACTCACAAAAGTCGTTGAATGTTAAAAACTGTGTTCACGTCGCCTTTACAAAAAAACCTTCATTTCAATTGAATACGTATACCGTAAATTACACTGCTTTCTTGAACGGGTGGAGAAGACAGAAAACTATGAGTTTTTTTAACGAGAGGTTAGAGGTTAAATAGGCACGTTCACAACACAAAAGTTAGGGCTGCACGTGTTTTTGGCTTTCTGAGATAAAATTTCAGCGAACCTTCCCCTACCTTAAATGAACAACTTTATTTTTTGCTCACGTGCGTTCAATGTTGGAGTACGCATGTGTTTTCTGGGAACCCTACTCCGAACCCCTGGTTGATACGCTCGAATACATACAGAACTGGGTAGTGCGATTCGTATTAGGTAATTGTCACTGTTAACATAGCATTAGGGAAAGTGAAAGTAAACTTGAATGGTAAGACGGAAAAGATCAGAAACGAAACCTGAGGTTGAAATTTTTTTGTAATATCTATCATTCGAAAACTGGAACAGAAGGGGAGAAGTATATCCAAGCGCCTTTCTACATATCCTAAAGTGGGACCGCTAGCTTAAAGCAAATTATTAACTTTCCTGTAAAGGTTACGCCTTGCGCGATTCATTTTATCTTAGATGAATACGTGAGTGTAATTATCTTCCACGTAATATTGTACCAACTGTTTATAATGGCGATTTTCATCGGGCTTTGTGGAAATATTTTATTTGGTCTTATATTTGATGCTTAGTGTTATATATGTCCCTGCTGTAATGCATTCAAAGGCAAGGAGGTATTAAATAAATAAATAAAAAATAAATAAATAAATAAATAAATAAATAAATAAATAAATAAATAAATAAATAAATAAATAAATAAATAAATAAACCTGCGGATCCGCAAGTTCGCCTCCGACGGGTAGAGAACCTTACGCATTCAAACTTAACCAATGAAATATTTTTTGTTTTATTCGTTGCAGTATTCAACGTTTCCTGTATAAATACTACCACTGCTACGTTAATGGTTTTAAACAAATCATGAAACTCTAGTCTTACGCCTTTCTTTGCGTGAACACACTGGGATTCAACTTCAGCCATCTCAAGAAGGGCGTCATTCGCAACGCGTGTAGAATTTTTTTACCGTAGTACGACATCAGAGGAAAAGTACGTTCTTTTGGGCTATTAAGTGGTGTGCACGTAAATCATGAAAACAACAAAAAAATAGATTGAAAATTAAAGCACTTGTTTTGATCTCTCCTAGGATCAGCCCTGAAGACAGATCGTCAGAAAAGTTGATTGAGTAGAAAATTTCTTTGCAAGAAAAATGGATAAGTACTGGACATACGCTTTGTGTGAACAAAATTACATTGAATGCTCCTCAGATTTTCTGGAGTACCAAAACGCTTCGTAAAGGCATTCGCGCCGGTTTTATGTACAAAAAAATTGGTCAGGCAATTGTTGTAAAAATAGTTGATTTGGTCTGAGCATTAAAGTGTTCAGGAAGATTGTCCTAAATGAAATTGGCAAAAAGCGGCACTTTCACATTTGTGAAATTCAACAGCCTCCCGCCCCACTCAACTCCTTCCCCGTTTATTGCAGGTAAGCCACCCCACAGAAGATATCATGAAATGGACAATACATCTATTCCAGCTCTACAAAGAACTGAATATTTCCTGTATTCAACAGTAAACGAGGCGCAGCAATTAAAACAACGACGATTTGTGAGCACTGTTTATTAATGAATTTTCCTGTCAACTGGCGCTGATAATTAGGCAATCCTGTGATGTAGGCTGGACGGCTGGTGGTTCCGTGCGGGCTCACATTGATATGGCTGCATTAGACCCAAAATGCTGGGTTTGTGCTGCTGCACAGCTCGACTGAGTCATCTGCTTGCGCGACACGCAGTGACAAGCCTCAGTACAGTTAACGTACTGTGGCTGAACTCCAATGCCCGCATCACGGCCGTATTTTCGGCAGCTTTAGTACGGCTGGACTCCGACGACCGCATTTCGGCTGTCCTCCGGTGGCCGTACTTCGGCCGTACACGGGTGGCTTTGGAATGGCAGGAGCCTTACGGCTGGAATCTGATCTGGCCGTATGAACGTAAGCCGGTAGACTGGCCGACGGACACTGGCCGTTGGACAGCCATGGGAGTACGGCCGTATACGGCCTAAAGGCCCACATTTGGACGCGGGCCGATCATGGCTGCCGAAAGAAGGCCGGACAGAAAATCACCGGCCGAAGTACGCCGGCTAGATTTAGGCCGAACAGTCCTGTGCTGCCTGGGAATATCCAGCGGCCGTTCGCTTGCCGTAATTCGGCCGAAGACCGCTAACCGAATGAAAAACGTACACTCTGGGGCCGTAAGTCGGCCGGTCTTCTTCATAACACCGGTGTCCAAAGAAAACAAATATTCTGGTGTTAGACGCGTGGTTCACAGTTGCAAGAGCGATTGCGGGGCAGCCGCGCTCCGGGTGGTTCCCTTTCGAACATCAACTGCCACAAGAATGCAAATATTCTGGGGCCGGTCGCTTGCCGTGCTTCGGCAGAACACCGCTTCCCAAAGAAAACACGGATGTCCTAAGGCCGTACTTCGGCCGCTTTCTTTCTGAACATCGGCAGCCGAAAGGTAACTGAATATCTGGCAGCCGGGTATTTGCCGTTGTGTGTCTGAACACGGTCGGCCGGAGAAACGCCGAAGCGCTGGTTGCCGAATGTTGGCCGCTCATCGTGTGATCAGTGACTGCCAGAACCTGGATGCTGGCTGGACATGCCTGAAAGGAGCCATAGACGGGCTGTGAACAAGGAGTCCACGTTTTTAGTTGTTTTAGGCGAAGAAAAGGTTAAATTTATCCCAGATAAAATACCTCAAATTCAAATGTCAAACACCAATGAATAATATAAAGGTCCTCCCGCACCAATCTTATGGTGCCAACAAACAAATGATGTTGCACATCTAGTCTGCCTTGGTAGGGTATCGGCTTGACTAAGACTTTTAGCGTGTAGGCGAGAAAGACTAAGCGTGTAGGCGAAAAAAAACAGCACTGAGAATGGTAAACCCAGCGCTGCATCCCGGTCTTCGCCTTTCATGTGGTGCTTTCCGCATTAGCCCTGTCGAGAGTCTGCATGTAGAATGTGCAAATGTTGCCTGGAGCATCAGTGAGAGTACGTTGACGGTGTATGCATCTGAATTCGTGTCGCTCACCAACCACACTTTTAAACCTATCATTACGACACATCACAATTACATTCTTTTTAAACAGGCAATAAATTTTGTTACCTTTCCCTCTTTGAGGGAGGCAAAACGCTTCTGAACTCCAGGTCCCTCTTTCTCACAGGTACAGGACACCCATCCATAGTTTCAAGTTAAAAAAATAGGGTATTCCAGAATGCGATTTTGCAGCACTTACTGTTTCTGCAGGACAAGTACATGTGTGCAGAGTTCCTCGGTGAAGCGTTGAAAACTGCTTCTACTGATTTTGCTGCAGCAGAGGGACTAAACTTTTGCACCAGTGAAACAATGAATTTGTTAAACAGTATTTCATGTCAGAAGCATATAGTATCTTACTCACTTCGAGCCACATCATAAAAAAATTCAATAAAATTCCCAAGTACATCGCGTACTCAGATTCCTTGAGCGTTGTGCATGTCCTGTCATCAGGAAAGCCTTCTAAAACTATGTGATCAATTTTCCCTTCAAGGTTTTAAAGACTCCTCCAGCCCCAAATCTTGAAATAACTATATGTTGGGTACAAGGGTACTATGTGATCCCCAGCAATGACGCCACCCAATAAATTGCGGTTACTGCACCTCTCATGACTGCAGTTGACTGAATACCAGTACCTTACTTCGACCTGAAGACATATTTCAGACGACAGCTTCGTAACACCTTACAATCAGACTGGAGTATACAAACACAGACAAGCTACAGGTTATAAAACAACAATTAGGACGCTATACAATTTGCTCACACAACCGAAACACTAAAGTCGCACTGGCTAAACTGCTAGAATGGATAGACATGTAGAAGTTGCATATTTTACGCTAAGGTATTTATTTCAGGAGTTTGTGTACTGTGCACTTGATAATATAGGACGCTCTTATATTACACGCACGTAATTGAAACTGCCGCAGTATTTATACTAGTGCGTTAACATCACTTCGAAACAAAACAAAACTTTAACATCAAAAACCCGAGGAAGGTTTACGTATTTCCCCACACTTCAAAATAGACAAGCATGTTACACATGTAGTTGTGTGGCGTGAGTTAGATATAAAAGTCTATACCTAAAAGACATCCTCTCCCTATAAGTGTCGATAAATTGATTACCTTTGCCGAGACGTGCCCGTGATTGTGTTTTTTAGTTTTGGTTATCATTTAGCGCTATGTGGGTGACTGAAATAAGAAGAGGAGTGATGTTTTTATCAAAAACAAATAAGTTGAGTGAGCAGTGAGCTACCATCCGCTTCACGCCAATTTGTTTACCTTGGTTTTTGTTCAGATCCGTATCGATGAATATTTAAGAACTCTCCCAGCACACTGTCCTTTTGAAAAAAAAATAATGTTTTATTATTTTTTGTGCAGCAATAAAATGTCAGGCTGTTATGTGAACACGCCTATCAATTATTTTCTTTATTATGTTTAAAGAAGCTGTGTGGGCTAGTTGTTCCATCGCCAAGAGCATCATGTTCAGCTCCATGGGAACCATTACTTCTAAGTGCGCCTCGCATGGGCCGTGCGGCACCATCCTACATTCCTTTGGCACAACGGTTTTATTTCACAGTACTCTCGTTATCGCCATTTATCAGTGCCTTCTTTGGTTTCTCATTTCGCCATGCTGTTTCTTTTCCCTGAATAAAAAGACAAGTATACGTTGTCTATAGAAATTTTTTACAGACTGTCTCACGAGGGTATTTAGGAAGCTTGAATAGGATACGTTCTGTGCAGTAGTTAACACGTTCTGGTTTTGGTCGATTTTGAAGGTGGTTGACACCTTCTTCAAAAAACAAAGAGCACTCGAGTAAAGATCTATTCAGCAGTTCCACCCAAAAATATGTGTCATAGGGCAAACGAAATAAATTTATAAATTGAACTTGATGTAAACTCATATGCGAACTGCTTACCCATCTCCAAGATAGTGAAAGGTTTTGGCGAGGTTGGTGACCTAATTGTCATTTATCCTTGTAGTCACCAGAAATGAATCCACCGTAGAAATACCGAAAGAGGAGAGGTATTATTCAGCACATCAGGCAACTGTAGCATACAATTTCTGCGAGAAAAAATGGTAGACAACTAGTTAGTAGCTACTGGGTTGACTTATGAAGGGAAATTTGGCGCATTATTAAAAACCTGGGATAAATACTGAGGTCAGCCCAATGAGAACGAGAAATAAAGACGATAATAGTAAAGTTTATGCATAAAATATTCATATTTTGCCTCACAAAATATTTAGTAGAGGACATCAAATAAAGAACAAGTGAACTCCGGTTCGCTAAGTTAATTATAAACTGAGACGCGGTAAACAACCAAGAGAAGAAAGGTGGCAGAATGTGGGAGAAACAGTCAGTCAAGGAATATATTAGTAAAATACAAGGCGTAAGATTGCAGAGCTATAAAAACGAGAAACGTGGGAGGTTCAAGAGTAACACTTTCACTCCGCATTGAACTAAAACGTGCAGGAGACGATATAATGATGGTGCAATTATGGCAGCTGCATTGGTGAGAAATGGTAAGCTGCTGTGACATGAAGTGAGCGTAGGACAGCAGCTATAAAGCGATCACTGCAACCTTTCATGCTTTTTAAACAGTACCTGGCTGCTAACTACCCGTGGACCATTCCCACTTTGTAATCACCTTTGGGATTGTTATCAGAACTCCGTAGGTCATAATTGTTGGGGCTATCGTAAGCAAGCCATGAGCGTTCGTGTCCCATTATACCACGCGTGCTCCAGGTAACTTCGCCGGAATCACCGGAACCGCGGCAAAAGGATTGAGCAGCGTCGTTAAACTCACCATTGTGGGCCTCTTAATAAAGGCACCGTGGAACACTTTCGATAAGCTATTTTCCTTTTTGTTTTGTGTTTGGGACCACCAGGAAAGCTATAGTTTTCGCCACCACGGAGCGGCACTGCGTGATTGGCTCGTCGCACCATATACTCCTTCTATTTCTCCTTTGTTTTTGTGTTTTTTTAAATTTATATCGAAAAGTATTCATAGCTGCAACTGAAGGAAACCCGGCCAAGAGCTGCAACATGTTCTTAGTGACGTAATTCGAGCCATCGAAGAACGTTAGACAGGGAAAGACATAACAAGCTTTGGAGGGAATTTTCAAATTATCTGATGGGCATTGAGTAGTAATTTTTGGCTGATGCACTTGCGACCCCCTAATGTAAAAACACGGTGCGTTGAGCGACTAAGCTCTGCAAGCCTGAAAGATCTAAAAAAAAATTGAAAGAACTGTTGCAGGGTCCCTTTAATTAAATTTCCTTTCAACGGTCTTGTCTGCGGGCATGCGACCGCAGCTATAGAGCGGTTACTGAAACCTTTCCCGCTTTTCACGCAGGCTATTTCCTTTTTGTCCACTCAAAGCGTTCCAAAAAATGTCTTTATCTCGTCGCTGTACCATAAGTGTTTTTAATATTATTCGTTGATTTGTTCCTGTACCAAATTTGCCATTGTCTGGTGACATGAAACTTTTTCCCCGGCCTACTATGGAAGAAATACTAGGTGCCATTTAAACGCTATCCACGACAATAGAATCGCGGCACGCTGAAATTATCTCTTACCTTATGAGGTGATAACTAGCCAAAAGTTGCACAAAGAAAACGTGACTGACGTTAAGGTCAGTGTTGGGGTTGTAGAATCGATCGTGTATTGATTGAAGGGTTTAACGCGCCGGCGCAATGCAGGCAATGGGGCAAGTGGTAGTGGAGGGTTCCGGATAATTTTGACCACCTGGAAATCTTTAAGTTTCGCCGAAATCTCCTACACATGAACGTTTTTGCTTTTCACCTCCTTAAAAATTTGCCGCCATGGCCTAGAATCAAATCCGCGGCATCGTACTCAAACGAATCGAAAGTTGAAGCCTCCAAGACTCTTTGAGCGCGTCTCAGCCTGTAGCTGAGGATATCAGGAGTCAGAGGGCTGCGCCTAATGCTCGCTTGAAGTTTTGTGATTACGAAGACCAGTTCAGTCGGGAAAGCCTAATTATTTGGTATTGAAGATGTTCGGACAGAAAAATGGGATGAGACTGAAGGAAAGGCGCCCGCAATTCTAAAAGACTGTTTTTTACTTGAGCTACCGAGGGAAGGCATATCGCGATCGCACAGGCTCGGTTCGTTTGTTACAAACAAGTGTCGTCCTGTCATTGTTAAATTCACTGCCTGTTAGGTCAAGGACAACATTTTGTCTCAACGAGCTAAACTAGGGGGGACTGATAGATGTTTAGAAGATCATTTCTGCAAAGGAACAAGTCTAAGCCCGGAAAAGCCCTCGGACGTTGGTAAAGAAAGCGGTCACACATGCTCATTGCGGTAACTTAAATAATACGCAAGTAAGACGTTCTATTGTCTACTTCCGTGACAATGAGAACGTACGCGAAGTGGAATAGTTTATCCCGTCATCTCCTGAGGCCAGCACGTCAAGATCTTCGGGCTCTTTGCCGACGGCCTAGCCGGTACAGCAAAGCCGCAAGTTTACCTCTTATTCCTTTTCACAAACCTAAAAAGCCTTGTCAACAAACGAGATGCTCCATACAGCTTGGTCGACATATGTTCTGAGGACGTTATTGCGCTTACAGAATGGTGGCTCTCTGAGAAAATGCTAACGCTGAGTTGTTCGATTGTCAGAAAAGTTCTAATGTTCATTGGTTAATTGTACTGTTATCTTAGGTAGTGGTATATTGATTGCGCTGTCTGATCCTTTAGCACATTTTGACGTTCCTGTTTTTTCATCTTCTCTTCAATTTTTATGCACTTGTGTTCCCTTAATTCATTAAGACACGCGGTTTTGTGTCTGTAATAGCCCGCCAAACGCGCCACCAACATTTTCTGATAACCCTTTGATTGTCTTCGCCATGTAGCAAAAGATACCGGAATGCCCCTATAACTTCAATTTTCCTCCAATCATGTGGGACGACACTGGCTCAACGGTACTTTCTGGCTCTTCTGAAAGCACAAGCTTCGTCGGTGCATCCTCACTATTAACCTCACCCAGCTGGTTAAAGCACCAATTCGCCTTACAGCGTCATAAGCTATTCTACTCGAGGTGATCTTCGGACCGCGAGATTACTTCTGACGTGACACCAGCCGCGGTAGCTCAGTGGCTAAAGCGTTGTGCTGCTGAGCACGAAGTTGCGGGTTCGCCTCCGGGGCGCGGTGGCCGCTTTTCTGATGGAGGCTACAAGCAAAAACACCTGGGTGTACGAAATTTCGGCGCAGATTTAAGATTCCCTGGAGGGCAAAATAATTCCGCAGCCCTCCACAGCGGCGCGCCTCATCGCCTGTGTTGCGTCAGTACGTTAAACACTGCAATCAACTGATTTCTAACAAGACCCTTTAACCGGGTTTGAGCTACCAATGTTACACAATTAACCGTGCGATGTTTTTCCCCACGTCAACGGAAGCAATATGAAGTTACCCGAGACCGCCGCAATTCGGACTTTTATTTCATGAATATTCATTAAGGGCTCTTTGTTGATTCATTATTTTCGCAATTTTGGGAGCGTACCATTCATAAAAGTTAGGAACTGGTTAGGCACAATAGGAAAGCACTCACTGAAAAATATATTAGGACACTCCGATTGTCATATTCAACCGCACCATGTTTTAGTTTATCGCTCCGAGGACTTTTAAACAAAGAGCACCTATTTTAATGTTGCGAGCTATCTAAACCCGCGGGCAGATACAAGCATATATTTTGGTCGCACCTAAGCACCAACTTGCAATTTTTCTTAGAAAATGTACTGTATTTTTTTAAACATTTCTGTTATTGTATCTGCCAATTCCCAAAAGTTGTTGAGCATCGCGCCAACGCGTAAAACAAAAGAAATACATCTAAAATCTACGTATTGCAACCTGGTACAACATGAAAAGTTCTGTTATGTTCGGTGAAATGCTCTTAAAATCGAACATGTTTAGCAGTTGGTCAAATCCGGCGTTTCACAAAACTTTATAACAGTATAATAAAAAAGAATCACAGGCACCTGCACGGTTCCCACCTTTGCCTGGTAGATAAACGAGTCAGTCAGCTGACCCACTCACTTACGACCGTGAGCAAGTAGCCGGTAGTTTAACACTTCCTTACGAGAAAACAGTAGAATGAAATCCACACCAATTGTGGCCTTGCACCACCGTGATGGTCGTCGGGGTTCCGTACAGCTTCTGTAGCTTCAGGTAGTGCGAGCATGCTTCATTTTGTCTCTCTCATTTATGGATGGCTCCCCTATAAACCGTCTCATTATCTCCTTTTTTGTGTTTCCTAAAATGGAACCGATTGTAATCGATTGGAACGGCATAACGAACATAATTAGCAGTGCAAAATGTTCGTCTTCCTCTGGATGTGATAATAAAAACTAGAACTTTTCGAAGTGTACTAGCACCTAGTAATCAATATTGCTACCTTGCATTTGTTTTTCAAATCTTCGCATACAGCCACAGTACCAGATAACTTGGGGGTGGGCAAGGGGTTTTCAGTGCACAAATTTGGTGACGTACTTCCTCCACCCCCCCATAAGAGGCAAAACTTTTAACGTCAATTCTATGCAAACTTATAGAACACATACTGTATACAAGCTTGAATGATTCGCTGAAGTCTAATTCATATTTACTACACACCAGCACGGTTTTCGTAAGCAGCCTTCATGTGAATTTCAACTATTTGTACTCAATAGCCACTACAGTTCTTCCTTGAATCGCCTATCCGTATTTGATTGTATTTTCAATGACTTTGCCACCGCATTTGACACTGCTCATCAACTACTTCTCTTCGAGCTCAGTAACTCTAATTTTAACAACAATGTAATGAATTGGAGTTCGTGCTTCTTGCCAAATGATTTTCAAAATGTTGCTGCTAACGACATCACTCCTACCCTTGCCCGGTTGCATCCAGTATTACGGAAAGTTCGCTGTTAGGTCCTGTCCTATTGGTAATATCCAGCTTGTTTCAGGGAAGATTTCAAGCAATTTTTAAAAATATGCCATCGGAGCCAGAATTGTTCTTCTTCCGCCAAGTGAATATATGCCGTGGCGGACGTTAAAAAGGGAGTTCCAGGTGTTATTTAGCAAAAGATTTACCAAGAATGTTTTGTAAAATAATATTATTTCTTGTTACGTGCTTGTTTGTCATGAGTTATTTGTAGAGCACCATGAGAGCATCCGGTTGGCTATTAGATTTTGAAATTTTTAATTGCCCGCATTGCTAAAGCGCTGAGACCCTCGGCTCTCCAGATGTGTGGAACGGGCTTCGTGTGGAAGCTGAGCGCCGCAAAGCCACGACCACGCGTTTATGTTACTTGGAGCTGTACACTTAAAACGCAAGCAGTGCTTTATCTTCCGCCCAAACAGAGGCAAGCAGCACCCGAACAGCCAAAACGCATCACGAAGCCGTATTTGTAGAATACAAAGGTCTCACTTTTTACTTTTATATTTTTAAATAATGTTTGCTCATATATCGGCGCCGCCGAATGCAATCCGCTGCCGGCCGTTGCGGCACTCAGCAATCGTGATCACAACTCACATTTTAGCGGGAGTGGAGGTTCCAGGGGATTATCAACACGACGGCGCTTTCCTCTGTTCATGCCGAACATAAATTGCGGAGTGTGCGTGACGTGCACAGCTCCGCATGACAAAAACGCATGGGCGCATCTTTGCCGCGCTCAGCTGCCGCACGGAGCTCGTTGCGCGCATCTGGAGAGCTTAGGGTATCAGCACTTTATTTCTGCACATTATTACAAATTCTGAAATGTAATATTCGATACCGCATGGACTCATTGTCCTCTACAATCTCCTCCTTGCAACTAAGCATCAAACTACAATAATGAGAAGTTAATTACCAAATTCCACTATGTTATTCGGCTAGGCAGATCTTGGGACCAGTTTCTTAGCGTCCGCCACGCCCTGTTCACCGTTGGCGCAAGGAGAACAATTTCACATCCAATGGCCTTTTTTAAGTACCTCAACCTTCTCCGAAGCACCCAGTATAATACTGAGCTTCCTGATACTGCTAACTGATCTATAAGGTTGTTTGCTGATGATTGTGCTATACACAGAGAAATCTCTGATATGATCACGGCAGTCTTCAAACCAAACTCATTAACAATTCAATATGGTGCAAAACATGGCGTATGAAATTTATTCTTAACAAATGTAACTTTATTGGTGTTTTTCGAGCAAATTACCCCACGAACACTCCAACCTATTATCTCAATGGAGCCCCATCACCTTAAGGTCCTACTTATAAGTATGTTAGTGTTCATATTACCAACACGCGCTTTTGGGAAATGCACGAAATACATATCACACAGCACAAAGCACACGCTTGGCTTTCTTCGTCGCAATATCTTTTTTGCTCCCGCATTATTGAAATTAATAATATACTATACATTTGTTCAGCCGAAAATCTAATACGCCTCATCTGCGTAGGACCCCGGTACAACATCGATTACCTCACACGTGGAGTAACTGAAAAAATGTGCTAGTAGATTCGTAATACCAAACCGTTAGCGCCTATCCGTTGGCTTCCCATTGTGCAGAACTAACCAGTATCATCACTATTTTGTTCCAGAAACCAGCGTGCTCTGGAACAGACTTCTGGCTTCCATCGGCTGCGTCACCGAATCTGTCACGTTTAAGTCGGCAGTTTACACTTTGTTTACTCATTGTAATTTTCTTTCTTCTCCGGCCCACTGTGCCCAATTGCTGTGCTTCTTTCTTGATTGGGACAGTCCTCTATTCCGCGCCTGAACGGCATTGATAGTAAATAATTAAAGAAAATATATAAAATAAAATATTTTTTGGGCTGTGTCATCACAAATTTGTATATGCTAGTGTACATCGATGGTTACTGCCTGCCAGTATTTGCAAATATACATTTGAGGCTTAACGTATACATGTTAATGGTGTTATATGCAATAAATTCTTGTTGTATTTGTTTATTGCTATAACTCTAAACGTGGTGCTATTGAGAGGATATAGTGAACAATTCCTCCGTCTGACATGTTGAATGCCTGAGGCTGGAAGCTTTTTGAAACCACATTTGCACGAACAGTCACCTTTACGAATTATTCGGACGAGAATAATAGTTATGAATTGATTAATGCGGGAAGGGAATATTGAATACACTCTAATAATTTTCTTTTTGATTGGTGTGTTGTTAGGTAAGAAAATATTTGTGAAATTGAATTCGAAGAATGATATTTCTTATCCAAATGGCATACCGCGTACTAGCAAGACCAGCCTTTTGGCTTTGAGGGTTCCGCTTATAGGTGAACACATAAAGATATCTAGGGCACAATGGCTTCTTTACAATTGCACTCTATATCTAGAACCACCTCTGGACTTGAAAAAAAGACAGGGAAAAATGAGCACACCACCATAGCAACGGACAAAAGAGGACATCACCATGACACAAACCTACTAGGTGTCTACACTGCTAAACTGAGAGGGAGTGCATGTTTGTGGTAGTGGTGGTTGTTGGAGTTCTAGTTGTTGTGTTGGTCATTGTAATTTTCTGCTCACCCTAGTAGATTCTTTCGTTTTCGCAAATCAGTCTCGAGTGACACAGTATAATCGCCCGTAATTGCTAATCTAATCCGTTTTAGGCGACCACTACTGCAAAACACGTTGTTGGAACACTTCACAAACATTTGAATCGTGTTTACTTCTATAGACCTCTGTCAAGTAAACGAAATAGATATTTTCGCTTACGAGAACGCGTAAAACCAAATTGTTAGTGAACTATTTGAATTTGGAGCTGCTAAGCGGATAAAAGCAGTTCTTCATCAGAAGAATAGGGCTGTGTAACATCTCAGTGAAATCAGGACAAGGATGGGCACGCACGAGAGCACAGTACAGGCACTATCTGTCCTTTCATTCTTTTCTCTGTTTTCCCTCACAGTTTGTTCTGAGATGTCATGCAAGCGAATTGGAATATTCAAGCTTTGGTTATGGCTGTCAGTGCAAGCAACTGCTTCGTTACTGAGTACACCGTGAAGCGCGCGAAATATTAAAAATGTTGGAACAACCGCAAAAGAAAGAAGAAACCATTTACAAACCAATCGCCATGATCATAATAATTTACTGCACTCTGTTTCAGGGCGTTACGAACGACTTGCTTCAAACGAGAGTGCTTGTTATAAGGTGAACATACAACCTTGTTATTTTTTACCAGGACGAATTTTATACGATGCCTAAAAAAAGATACCAAGCGAGAAGTAAAGACTGAGATGTTCGTTTCACCGAAGTCCGCTGCCGATCAGGACCCAATCACCTGGGCTCCCGCAGAATTGCCAGGAGGCCCGGAGGGCGATTGTGCGAAAATTCTCGGAAATGATGTTTCAATTCACGAGCTTGAGGCGTTTTGATTCGATAAGGGGATACGAGGATGATATATACAAATATTTACAATAAAGTAACTGGATACATCAGTAACAAAAGGAAAAAAATTCAAATTCCAGTTACACGCTAGCTTTAAGCGCGTTCGAGTCACTCAATAGCCCTAAACTCCGTCTAACTCTTTTATGCTCGGAGCGTACACAAACCGCTCGAGAAACGGCGGCCAGGACCCTGTTCCCACCGCAGGACCCCTCTAGTTCCCCGGTATACAGCTGGTCACTAAACTTGCGACGCGATCCTGAAGTCTACCTTTCGCACAGGGGGCTCACAAATCCCAACCTAGCTTTAGTGGTCGACACTCCTTGCCTCGCAGGAAACTGTCTATTTGGGAGCTGAGCTACGAACGCTCTTTAATGGCAAAGTTCGGCATGATAACACCTAGGTGTTACTCTCTCTCTCGAGAACGCCTCCCTAGCTTTCGTACACGTGTTAGGGAGGGACCAAATTCACGTAGACATCTGTCACTCAGCCACTTGCCAAATATTCAATTAGGCGCCATCACTTTCAGGTCAAAAGCCTATGCAGTAGCGAGGAAGCACGCGGCGGCGAGTACACATGCCGATTTTCATGGTTCGGGGCGAAAATCGTCAGCTATCGAAGAACAGCCGTTCCGACGGGTGGCGCGCGAGAAAGGAATCTCGCGGGAAAGCCGAAGCTGCCGTGGGGTCAAACGACTATAGTTACTCTACGCTTACAACCTTCTGAACTTGGCGGGGCCGAGTGCCTTCATAAAGGGTATTATTCCTTCGGCTTTCTCGCCATCCACACCAGCCGTCTCCCGAACGCGCCGAAGCGATTTGATGGCTGAAACAGGGTAGTGTTGTGCAACAGGGGATCTATCCTTTCACTCGCAAGGCCGCGGCGCCTGGCCACTGACCTCGTGAGTGTACCTTACAACTCACCCTTTTAAGAAGGTTACTGTACCTCTGGGCTAAGTAATTCCGAAAACAATTTAAACGATCCTCTCGGTTCACCTACTCTTCAACAAGAACAAAAAACTCATTGGAGAAACAAGGCATAACCACAAAAAGGCCCCCTAACACTTCTGTACTTCTGTTTATCCGAACAGTCTCTCACATAAGCTACAAACGTCTTTAGCAAACCCAAAATATAAAAGTGTACCAACACTTAAGACAGGTGAGAAAATAGTTGGGCTTCTGTCTCTGCGACGCTTAAACGGAACCAACAGCGAGCAGACAACTTTAGCCATTGCACTGATTTTCGCTATAACTGCGAACACGCACGTACTCATCCAGCGGACAACAAAAAAGAAAGAACATACGGGCTAACATCCAATTTTGTAGCCACAAAAAATACCTATAAAATATACACACGCACGTAACTGTTCTCCTGGATGGTGTAGAGCGATAGCGTTTGTTCGGGTAGGTTCAGCTTTGCTTCTGCTCACTTGCTGCACACTAACAGTTCAGTTTGGTGCATCTACCCGAGCGATTAAGCTATTACCCGACGCGCACACACCACGCACACACTCATGCACCACCGCAATAAAAGGACGTGTTAGCGGGAATGTTCACGTCCACCGTGGCGATGTTAAAGGTGGAAGGCGAATATATGCTAGCCTCCTCTGGCGATATTCTGAAAGAGGGACACTGCATCTCTGCCGATTCAGTTGAAATAAGTTTAAAAAAAAAACAATCACAAGGAAAACAAAAAAATTAAGTTCACCACTCAAATGATGTGACCAAAAAAGCGCACGTTATACATCTCACTTCAAAACCCACCAATAAAATAAGAAAGTCCGCGAACAAACGTTCAACATATAAACAAAAATGGTGAAAATGGCGAACCACCGTGTAACGCCCCGCATGTCCACAAAAATGCAATTTTGCGAAAAGTACCAGCAGCAATACTAACAAAAGCTTAAATGGTTATAATCTGTCGAACATTTTCAAAACCCAAGAAATATTGAAATGATGATGATGAATACACTTCCTTTGAAGCAAGGTGCTGATGTTAGCTGCCCTCCCGGTGGGACGCTTCCTCAGTCTGGAATGCATTGGACCGTGCTGGCCATCCATGCCCTCTCCAACAATCCTCGATGGTCTGAGCGGTCGGCGCTTGTAAGCTCGTCGACCCACTCGTCATAGGTAGGGTTAGGGTTAGGGGTAAGGGTCGGGGATTGCTGGAACTCTTATCCAATATGGTACAAGGTGTCTAGTCGGGGAAATGATTTGCATAAGGTGGGATATAGGGTGGGATACATGGCACGAAGAAGGGTGTTATGCAGGTAGGAGTTAGTCCGTTGTCACCTGAAAATAGTAGCTTCCTCACGACCGAGGTGCGGGTGGGGGAATGGGTATTTGCGACGATCATTCCTATAGTGCGCGAGTACTTTGGCGTATGTTTGCCATAGGGTGGACTTTAGTGTTGCTTCAAATGAGGGTTTGAGGCCCCCGTGGTGAAGGCACGGCGAGAATGAGCGTGGGAAGCGGCGTGTACCGCGTCCTTACCAGCGACGGATTCGGGACTAGCAGACCAAATTATTTGCAATTGTGTGAGTGGTTTTTCTTGTTTAATTGTCAAGGCAGGTTGAGTTATGCGTCTATTTCGTTAAATTCTGCAAGCGGATTGGTAGTCGGTAATGATGGTTGAACATTTCTGGCCTATTGTTGAAAATTTTTAGTCTAGACAAATACTTTAACAAAAAAACCTGGAAAAATAAAAAAGTATGCAGGGAATAAACACAAAATTACAGGGAAAACGTTCAAATTACAATTAAAAGAAAGGGGAAAACAACAAAAAACTGTGCCATGCCCTGCATTTCGAAAAAATACAGATTTGACAAATAAAAACGCCTTAATCTTTATAAAAGCAATAATAAAAATGAATAGTAAACCAATTTTAAAACCTACAAAACAAGTAAAAAGAACAATCAATGTTGTAATAACAATGCTCCAACAAACTCAAAAATAAGCATCTCTTACATCATCAAAATACAAAGAATAAACAAATTGAGATAAATAGTAAATTGAGATCATTGGTAGAACAAAATTTAAAAGATCCAAAATATGAAGAGAAATTTCACAAAAATGATCTGACAAAACACAAACTATGCAACTTTTACATCTCCCCCACAAATCCCCGGAATACGCATTAAACTCAGCGAAAACATGTACGAAATGCGAACAAAAATGTGGAAAATGGCGAAGGCCTTGGAACAGACTGGCTTTCCACGAAAATGCAGACATGGCGAAATAACCAAGTATTCTTTATAATTGCATAAATGCAGATAATTGTTGAAAGAGAATTCTATGAATTTAAAAAGAAGTAAAAAAGAAAGAAAATTATTTTTACAACAATTATCCCCCAGAATCAAAATATAGGTATCAAACATCTTCCGCCAAAATCCAAGGATATCTAAAATGCCCCAGAACACATTCAAAATACAAATAAAGAATGGCGAATGTGGCAAGACGCAGAGTAATGCTCTGTATATCCAAAAAAGCCGGCTTGGCAATAAAAATCGTGTAATAATTGAAAAATCCTAAAGTAGCATAATTGGTGGAACGGTCTAATAAAACCAATAGTCGTAACAGTAGAAAAAACAATAGGTTTTTGCAAAAATATGCTTAGAAAATAAAAAAACACGGGTCCTAATAAATATTTCCCAAAACTAAAAAATAAACAAAAAGAGTCCGGAAAAGACGTCGGAAATTTGTACAAAAATAGCGTACTTGTGCGATGTCTAGTGCCCCTTGCTTCTTCGGAAAAGATCATTAGTAGTGACCTAAAGGCCATTTGCAGTTTTAAGGGTATATAGTTACATAATGGGGAAAATATAAAGCAAATTTAAAAATATTCCAGTGCGTTTTGCTACTAATAACCATAATTTGCTGTAAAGGGCTCACATTGGACAGGCGGGATATGCTACGCGTTAGTAAACAGCTCTCTAAATTTCTGCAGATTTTGTTTTTGGAAGTCTTTCCAGGACCCGAAAAACATAAGGCTGTATATCTTCAGGAAAAAAAGCTGCAATGTATATTTTAGGAAGAAAGCAAAACAGAGCACTGCTTGCGAAATGTGCTGGATTTCGGATTACACATGTAGTCCACCTGGTCAGCAAAATGCTGACAAAATTGTGCAACAAACCATTATAATTGTATCGATGCTTTTGAGAGTAGGCAGGTTTTCGTGATAAGACAAAGAGAAAAGTGTTAGTGAGTGATAATAAATAGCCCTGGCAACGCACCGCACAAACTAGCGACACACAACAACATTTTGTGCACGAGTGTAGTTGCACAGAAAATCAATTTGAATGATATAGAATTGTGCGACAGAATTATCACAACTGACTACTAACTACACCGGCGCATACGGTTTTTCTCGATGTTCTTTTTTGGCAGGGTTCTTCCATTCACATATTTTCCCACGGCACTTGCATGAGCCCTTACCGATAATGTATTATAGGTAATAACTTATTTTAACGGCTGATGCTCTGGGAAAATAGTGCGGCTTCCACATCGCACTGTAATGAAATATTTGACCTTTTATCCGCCGGAAAGATTTAGGAATCTGTCCTACTAAAACAAAAGAACTTATTTTTTCGCTACTGGCCAACAATATTTTGTGATTAACTGTAGTGTTGTATCGGTGGCATGATTTATTTATAAAAACTGTACAATAGCCTGCTAAAGATATCTACACTACGGAATGTCATTACATTCTCGCAATGATGAATATATGTCAACGTGGATCCTCACCTTTAGGAACCAAACAAAATTTATGCCTATGACGGAGTTATAAAGAGCTAACATGATAAACCCTTAATTACCGTATACTTAATTATTTATTTTAAAGTCATTCCTTTATACTCCCAACCCTCACCTGAAAAGGAAAAAATAGATACCAACAACATATACAGGCGTTGACACTTTCGACAAGTTTGTCTTTTAGGCTGCAGCCTTGCCGTTAATCCCACCAAATCTGTATGCTGTGCACACTTCGGTTCCCTATCTCTTCATGTGCGCCTTAGCACGGGTGTAAGCTCTGACGAATAATTTGACCGCCTACTGTAGTAACCAATGGTGTATGCGACGGCTCATTTGCGCGGGATACCGACGGTCCTAGCCGAGGCCTGGAGAGGTAGTTCAAAGAGTTAAAAGTTGTTGCTACCGCCAGGAAGTTTTTGAAACATCGAACTGCTGATCGAGTCACAAGAGCAGTATACAGTGTTCAAAGTACCGAGATATCGTTGCATGCTATTTGCTTGAGGTAATTGAAGGACGCGTTGTTTGCAGTGGAATAAGCAGTATAAAACATTCTATGCCTGCTGGGGCATGCATACCACAAAAGCAACCTAAACAAGTCTTTCTAGAATATCTAGTTGCAATTTGGCATTTAAATTGCCGGAAACCTCATGATCAATCACAATCACAGGCAACAGGGTCATTGTCTAAGACTCTTAGTTGGGTATGTGCTTGAAGGGGAAGAAGAAAACATACAAATTGTGCTGACAAAATAAACATGAAGATGTGGTTTGAAGTACAAGAAACGATATAGCGGCAGTGTTGCAGAATCTACCGAAAGATTTCTTCCATCTAAACCAAGATCGGCAAACATATTTTTTGAACAATTTGCACACAATATTGCAAGATGTCTCACATAGAGCGTCAATTTTGAAGAGGAGAAAGAACAGATACCACTGCTCTAATAAAACGCCATATATTCGATGTCCAAGCACCATAAAAACTATGTTTAACGAACGAGTTTAAGCTTTACAGCAATTGCCCTGCGGCAATTCCCACTGCCTTTTATTTGTTCCTCTCTATCGGAGACAGTTCCCAACGTCCACCCTTATTGTTTTAAAATAAGATCGCTCTTAAGTTCTATATTGCCCCCCGGGACAACATAAACAGGACTGGGCTCTATCACAAAAACTACCCAACCTTTCAGAAAAACCTCATTTGCGAATTCATGAAAAACTCACCCTTAAGCATGTGGCAACTGGGAGAAAAGCGACATTGTTGTTGGCGTACGAAATGTCAAACATTCCAAAATGCATTGTTTAGTATTTCTAGAAATTATTGAGCTTAATTTTCCTCACGCCCTAATTCGCGGCCTCAATACCTATGAGGAAGAACTACTTAGAGTGTTTCATAGAAAACAATTCGTCAAAACTAAAAAAGTGCTCAGATGATACCACAACTAAACAAAAGACAAAATAAAGGAACTCCGTAGAAAAAACCTTTTAAACAATACCTGATTAAGGAGTAAGATCTAAGGTATAGTAACAAGCGCGCAAAGACGCACTAAAAGAAAACGAAATACTTGCATGTGCCGGTATTTATACTCATTTTTACACAATTTAAACTCATTTATACACAAACCATAACGACAAAACATGCACCGCAGTGATAAATCAAGTAGTAATCGTAAACAATCTTGGGAAACAAACAACAAAGTTATAAGTTCATCTAGCTTTAAAAAAACTAAATGGGAAACATTTGCTATCCCCTGTAATTAAAAAGATGCTAAGTTTCATGAACTTTTTTTTCTTGTCTTAACCCTGTTTTCGTTTTGATAATTACTGATGAATGTTCATTATCAAGCTCAATACACATTCCTCTTGGCGCCGAAAAAAATATGAGGCTTTTTTGTCAGCCCATTGAACCACTTCTTTATGTTTATTGTGTTTAAAGCTGTTACTTGTCCCAGTTGTCTGGATTTTTTTGAACCACTTTCGCCGTCGCGAAGAGGATCATCGTCGAGCTCGTTGGTACCTTCAGTTCTCAATGCGCTTTGCATTGCACGTGCGGCCACGGGCTACTTTTATTTGGCACAGCTGGTTTTCTTTCATAGTGACATTGGTATCGCCACTTCTTCATGCCTTTTTGCAATCTTATTTCGGATTGCTCTTTCCTTTTCCTGATCAAAAAGACAAGGATGCATTATGTATGTTGTCACGAAGCCACAGACGACGCAGTTGTCTTCAAGAAAAGCAATTTTATTTGATTAAACTTGTGCTTCCCGAACAGCTCAAAGTATACAGACGTGGCGAAGGAACAGTCAACAAAGTGACGTGTGGCGGCCAGCGTTGCGAGTCGATTGCCACGGCGTCTGCTCTGAGGGCATTTATCTCTCGGCGCGAGGGCTTTTTGAACAGTCAAACTGTATCGAGGACGCTGTAGATAAACAAGATTATTCTAGGCTGGTGATTTTTGTTCGAAATACACTCCCTACCAAAGGAGATAACACGTGCAGCATAAATAATAGACACATGCACTTCACTTAGCTTGCGGATATCACGCAAAGCACAGACCGGTGCCGCCGTTAGGCAAAAACAAAACATGAGCAAACAAACCCAACTCATGGTTCGTGGCTTTATCTCCATATAACAGGGAATCGACCCGATGCTAAAACGAAAGACAGTACGAACAACAAAAAATAGTCCGTCATCTTGTGTAGTAAGGTTTCAGGCAAACCATGTGGAAGACTTCGGGCCGCGTGCGTCGTCATGATGTTCCGGAATCACCATTGGGTTTTACCTCGTAGGTAAGTTGGCCAACACGTTGAAGAATTCGATAGCGTCCCAAATACCACCGCAGAAGGTTCTCACTGAGTCCACGTCACCGCATGGGAATCCCAACTCACACACGATCTCCTGGGCGGTACTCGTCGTCTCGGCATCGGAGATTGCAGCGTCCGGCATTCGCCAGCTGCTGGTTCGTTGTGCGAACTCGAGGGAGGTGGCGGGCCTCCTCCGCGAGCTGAAAGTATCCTTGGATGTCCGCGTTGAGGTCGTCGTCTTCTACATGCGGAAGCATGACGTCAATCAACGTAGTCAGCCGTTTTTCGTAGAAAAGCTCTAACAATGTCATCTGCGTACTTTCCTGTGTAGCCCTGTTGTACGCAAACGAGGAATACTGAAGAACTTCGTCCTAAGTCTTATGTTCAACTTCAACGTACATACAAAATATATCCGCTATCGTCCTGTTCAGACGTTCCGTTAGTCCGTTCTTTTAGCGGTTGTACGCCGTCGTTCTTTTGTGATCCAGGTTGCTGTAGCCTAAGTGTCCGTGTATAAGCTCCGCAGTCAAGCCGTTACGTGGGACCTGATAGGAATTCAGGGGCTTCATTTCGCAGCACAACTTGGTTTACGAAGAACTCGGCGAATTCTTCTGCAGTCCCCCTCGGGAGGGCAGGGGTCGGTGTAGCGCCTCGTGTAGTCTGTCGATACGAGAATCCGCTTGTTCTCAGATTGTGACGTAGGTAAATGGCCTACCAGGTCTAATTCAATCTTTCGCAAGGGCGCCGATCTTTTGCAAGGGCTGCACAAGTCCCGCGGTTCTCGTCAGCGGCGGTTTTCGTCGCTAGCAGTCCGAGAAGCTACGGACGTAGTGAGTGACGTCGGGTGTAGGCGGCGCCAGTAGTACATCATCTTGAATTTTTCAATAGTGCGAGCTATGCCGAGAATTCAGGAAGACGGGTCATCGTCGCACGCTTCCGAAATTTTGTCACGAAGGTTTGCGGGGTTCACGAGAAGATTATTCGTTTTTGTTCCAGGGATGAAATTCTTTTTCATGAGGATGGAGTTTTTCAAGCTACACGAGGGTAAGTTCTGTTTGAACGCTTTAGGCACGGCCACGTTGCGTCCTTTGAGAAAGTCGATAATTATGCGTATATCGCTCTCTATCTGACTCCGAATCACGCGCTGTCTTCATCAGAGTCTTGCGGTAGAGGGTCGTCGTGGGCGCGGGAGAGCCAGTCGGTTCCGCAGTGTTTCCTGCCGTATTTATAGATGATACTAACGTCGAACTCTTAGAAGCGAAGTTTTCACCACCCAAGGTCGTTCAAATTGGCGAACCAACACAGCGCATGGTGGGCTGTGACAACCTTGAAAGGTGTATATTACACCTATGGCCAAAATTTTGAAACGGCCTATATAATTGTGAGGCACTGTTTCCCAGAGTCTGAGTAGTTGTTCTCCTCCTACGACAGACCACGGCTGGCACAGCCGATTACTTTTTCGCAACCGCTTTGCTTTTACACCAGGGCCGTACTTAGGCCTATATCACTGACGTCCGTGTGCGCTTCCGTTCCTTTGTTTTCGTCGAAATGAGGAAGCGCGGATGGCTTTGCAGGAGTGTTGCAACTTACCGAATGCTTTTCTTTGAGCGTTTTTCCAGCTGAAATGGGTGCTATTATTCGTCGAGCCTGTGAGTGACTCTCCAATTAGTTCGAAGTTCGCTACGAAGCGTGGAAGTATGCGCACAGTCCAAGAAATCTTCGCACGCCCTTCTTGTCGTTTGGTCTTTGGAATTTCGTTATAGCTGAAGCTTTCGCCGGGTCAGGCAGGACTCCCGCGGCTTTGACGACCAGGCCCAAAAATTTGAGTTTCTTCAACGCGAAGCGGAACTTTTCAGGCTTCAGGGTTAGTCCCGATGAGCGCATAGCCTCGAGTACAGACACCAACCTTTCAAGATGTTCGTCGAAAGTTTGGGCGAACACCACAACGTCGTCAAGGTATACGAGACCGTTGTGCCACTTCAGGCCAGCTAGAACGGTGTCCATGGCTCTTTGAAACGTTTCTGGTGCCGTGCACCGCCCGAACAGCATCACATCGAGCTCGTAAAGGTCATCCGGGGTTTTTAATGCAGTCTTCTCTTGGTCTCTCTCGGCCACGTCTATTCGCCCGTAGCCTGTTTATAGATCCATCGATGCGAAGCACTTCGAGTGGCAGAGGTAGTCGAGGGCGTCATCAAATCGTGCAGGGGGTACATGTCTTTTTTGGTGATTTTGTTCAGTCACCGGTAGCCGACGCAAAACCCTAATTTGCAGTCTTTTTTTTTTCACGAGTATGAGCGGTGCAGCGCAGGGGCTTTTTGGTGGATCTGTAACGTCCTCGCTGAGTGTGTCGTCCTCTGGTGTCCTGGTGGCTTCCTATATCGTGTCAAGAAACGCGGTACGGTACCAGGTTACGTCACAATCCTTCCCGCCTGTTAACTGATTTTCTGGTTGCCAATGAGATACATGTTATGGTCGCACATAAGGAATGGTGCCTCGATGTCCTTACTGAATCAAATTACTCAGAAAAAGCGCTGGCTGCTCTGGAAAAAAAAATTCAAGAAAGTGGAGGACAAGCCGAGCCAGGTGAAGGAGCGTGCAATCACCTCTGCTAAATGACCACCATCTGGAAAAAGTAGCGTAGTCTGCGAGGAAGGTAAAAAACAATGTCTTAGAGGTGTTCTTCGCAGCCAAAACGCACAAGGTAGAGGTGCCGTTCCACGCAATATTATCCGAGAACAAGATATGGCATTCGCGCTTGTCGGCATTTCTTCAGAAGCACGTGAATACACTAATCCAGAGAGACCCATTCTGTGTATCAAATTCTGAATCTGTTGTGAGATACCTCGAAGAACGTAACACTGGTGCTTGTGGAGTGTTGAGCGTGGATGTAGAAGATTTGTATTACGCCCATTCCGCATGACAAACTTCTAACGCCCGTCAGGGATTGTATTAGTGAAGACAACGATGAAATGAAGTTCATGAGCAATGGTGGCGTTTCGGTTAGCAGCTTCCTTGAGATTCTTTTGTGTTATCTTAATTCCACCCTTGTTGAGTGGCGAAATTGGGTCTACACGCAAAAAAGTGGAATTTGCATAGGTTCAAAGGCGGCCCCAGTGCTCAGCAGTATTTTTCTGGCAAAAGTTGACAGAACTCCGGAAAAAAACTTAAGCGGCATGTGCACAAGAGTGTTTAGGTACGTTGATGATTTTGTTGTTCTTACAGAACCTTGTCACCTCGTCCGCAGGGTACCTGATGTAATGAAAATCTTTAAGGAGTGCGGCTTAGAACTGAAAGTTACGTTTGAGCTTCCAAAAGAAAAGCAAATTCAGTTCTTGGACTTAAGTTGTTTATTGAAAGAAAGCATGTTTGTTGGGAGCATAGCCCTAGGTCCAAGAAGCTGGTGCTCAGTTTTATTTCAGGGCATTCCAAGATTGTTAAGACTGGCACAGCTGTTTCTTCGTTGCGGTGCGTTTTCGCCAAATCATGTGTCCATCGGTATGCCAACAGCTTTTCTGAACAAGTAGCCAGGCTGACGTCGGCTGGGTACAGCAAGCATGTGATGCGTCTTGCTGTAGACAAAGTAAAAATGTCGGTAAAATCTAGTTCAGTAGCGGGTAGAGATACACAGTCAAAGAAAAAGGACTTCTCGGTCATGCCATATGTGCACGCGTTGTCGCATAGATTAAAAAACGTGGCAGGCCGTTATGGTGTAAACGTCCTTTTCTCGGCGCCGGACAAATTGGAAAGATATGTAGCGCGGTAGATAGGAGGTTGGCTGGTATAGCTACACGTGGAAGCTGTGGAGTAAAACATGTGTCAAGTTGTGTGCCATGTAGTATTGGTGTGGTGTATATGATTCCGTTTGTCTGCGGTCATGTTTATATCGGCCAAACGTGCCGATGCCTTAACATTCGACTAATGGAGCATAGACGTTCTTTGAAGGGCGATGACTATTCCCACGTCGCACAACACTGCACAAAATGTAAAAAATGTAAAGAATGATGTCCTGTTTTTAAGGAAACAAAGTGGTAGCCAAACATAAAAACCAGCAGGTCCGAGAGATAATAGAGGCCTTCCATAATAGAAGGAACAAGGGTAAGTGCGTTAGTGTTCCTTCTCTGTCATTACTTGACACGAAATTTCAGTTTCTTATCCGCTAGAAAATTGTGTAACTTCCTGGATGCTGAATTTCGTCGTATGCCACAGCGTTTTAAAGATCTCACATTGTTGTCGCTCACACGCTTTTTCCGCGTTATCTGTTCACGCGATAGTATGGTTACTGTGTATAAATATGTGATTTCTTTCTAATAACCTTTCAGTTTCGAGTTCAGCGCTGTGCGTCGTCATCTCTACCTTTTCGTCCCCGTGTTTCTTGCGCTGTTTTTCACCATGAATCTTAATCGGCACCAACTTGCCATCTTACTGCTCGGGTAGCTCGGGCTCCATCTTTGGGTAAATTCGGTGCTTCGCTAGAGGTGCCTGACGGAATTTTGAGTTCGACGGAAAACATTCGCTGCAGCGACGCAGCAACTCCAAAAATTTGTTCCGTTCTTCTTGCGGTAGCGCCATATTCACGTCGAAAAGAAGCGGAAGCTTGAAGGTATCTACGGGTGCGCGTTTAAAGCCAGCGACCGCGATCACGTCGCTTGCTTCTTGCGTTTCTTCAATGAACGACTTCGTAGCACCCTTGCTTAGTGCTAGTACTCCTCGGTGAAATTAGCAACGAAAACGCAAAACTGGCGTTGCCCAAAGCGCGCAATGCCTCTTGCGACAGAAGTACCACGGTCGAGAAGCAACTTTTCGTCACGCTCTACGATAACGTCGACTTCAGGAGCAGCAGCTAAACAATAAACTGTGATCATCACTTTTGCGCGATGTGGAGGGTGACATGATCAACGGCGATCCTTACAGCAGCATGGTAATCGGGGTTTGGTTCCGGCATCATCAAGTGATTGAAGGAAAAGTTACCGAGTTGTTCTGTAGATCAATTATTTTCCCGTTGTTCAACAAAAGCCTATTCAGGGAATTACTTCGCTGGAGAAGTTAGGCAAAATGACCAACGCGGCAGGGTACGTGGCACCGTCTATGGTGACGCGTGATGTGCACGTTCCCTTCGGCGTCACGAAATGGCGTTCAATTGTGCGTTTGTGCGGACCGTCCCATCGGGTCCTCACTTTCTTCAGCTTAGACGCAAATCATCCGCTATGGAGTAAGTTGTAGGCTCTCCTGTCTGTGAGCGCGGCTACATAAAAGCCGGCGATGGACAACTGGACGTCGGACGCTGCCTTCCTTGAGTTCCGGTTGCGTCGTGGCGTCGTATCTCGGATTGTGCGCGTTGACAGTCGGGAACCCTCCGTCGTCGTTGTCGTCGGCTTCTCACCAGCAGGCTTGGCTATGTCGGGTACGTGTCGCACCGTTAGGCTGTCATGTTGTTCGGGATTCACATAAGGGTTAGATCTGGTCGTCTGGCTGATGGCACGGCGCTCGGTACGTCCTTGCGTCGTTCGAGGGTTTTCGTGTATCCGCCGTTGTGCAACTTCACCTCCAGAAGATGCTGCTTTCAGTTTCCCTCTTGTGGGCTATGGGACCTTACACATGAGAAGGCAGGAGTGCTACAGCGGTTCGGCGATTGGTACGGGTCAGGCGATGGCGAACATGAGAAACTTGCCGCGCCATGGCTGGTTTTTGATGGATACTTGTCCATATCACTTGGTCGTTGGCTAGAGAGATGACGAGGTGTGTCGATTCAGAAACCACGCACTCCAAGTCTCTTCAAAGGGTAGCTGCGGTAGATGTGGCCGGCTTCTCCACAGTGGCAGCTCAGCGCACAATTATCGCGCGTTCGCCATACTTCGGTCTTCCTCGGCGTCTGGTACTGTACTACAGGGTGTCGGGTAGGTGACAGTGGATGGCGGTATGGCGGGGCCTCTGGACGACGGGTTGGAGCAGGGCGGGGCTGACGAAGAGCTCTGAAGTAGGCCATGGCTTGTGGCTCGCGAGGTAATTCGGATGCGTAGAAGTCCCCAGTGCCTGTAGAACCTGTTCTGGGACGACGTCAGTGAGGGAAGCTACTTGAGGTTACAAACAAACTGCTTGGACCATAGTAATACAAAGTGTTGGAATGGTACAATCGTATATACGTCGGTTTCTTAACGCCAGGGATCCACATTTTATTCTGACCACGGAAAGCATTTTCCCTTCTTTCTTTACTGTTAAAATGTGACCTGCCAATGTGCAAATTTAGCTTCTCTGAAGTGCGGCTTTGTTACGACAGCTTCACCAGCGGGACTAAGAAAGGTCGCTTTAAAATGTGGCTAAGTGCTCAACGTTTCCAAGAATGGCGCAGCCAAGTCCGTTTCATTATCATCGCGGCAACTGTTGAGTGAGCCTATGTACCGGTAGACTGCCACGTCTGGATACAACATTGCAACTGAGTGTTAAGTTAGTTTTTCGTACAGATTGTTTTCAAATAAGAGCCGGAGTGGTCCCGAGATCGTCAGCGGAGTACATGCTGTGTCGAAAAATATAGCCACAGGTAAATGTTGCAAAGTACATTTTCGCTCTCTTAGGCAAAAATTCGAGCACAAAATAGGACAATTTTTTGCCGACTTCACTGACGAACGCATGCTGCTTGTGTACGTCGGGCATAGTGTCGGTAATCGTGATTGTATTTGTAATGCATGTATGAAGCCTTGCACAAGCTCCAACTACTTAGTACGGTTTTTGGTCACTAAGGACGAACGGAAATATTGGGTTTAACGAGAACACACTCCACCTTGACCTACTTTTTACTTTGTTGGTTTCCTGAGTGGTTGTACTGGATCGCAAGGCCTATTTGAAATTATCAAAGTATGGAACCACACTAGGGCCCTCCAACCGCCTTCACTGAAGAATTCTGGACAGATCCGTGCAGATAATGGGATAGTGAAGCTCATACGCAGTATTTGGTGATCAAAGCAGAGCAGTACTTATTGATCAATTTTGTGTTTAGCTACAATTTTTCTGCCGCTGTTTGTGAAGCCACTGCAATAAAGCCTGATAGCAGATCACTATGCATGTCCGATTATCGGTTGTGGCAAATATTACAATTTAAACGTTCGGTCGTTTGTTGTCACAAGTGCAAGCTACCGATAGAAATTATTATTCTGTCACTTTACAACTATGCAGCCTTCTACGACGGCTGCCAACATAAGCAAACACGAGTTTGATTGTTCCCCATGGACAAGGGCTAATTGCAGGCAATTGCTAGGTGGAAACGCTAGGAAAATCGCTAAGAACGAAGTGTCATAATCTTTCCTTTTGTGACAACTAGGTCCCAATGCCAAAGAATTAGTAACTCTGTGGACGTAAAACAAAACAGGTATCTGAAAGTCCATGTGCGTTAAAGATTTCCGCGGGAACATCAGACATCATCTTGGAACTCTGCTAAAATAGGGGAAGCATCGGCGCTCTTGCGCGCTACCTAGCCATGTCCAAGGATATGCCAGGCAAGAACAACACGAACATAACATATTGAAATTCTTCAAAATACTGGAGGCAGATTTGAGAACCTGGTTAGCTCAATACGAGTGGGAGGTAATTCAGAGGCCAAGGAAAGTTGCTGCTGCATATGCTGCCGTAGACTAAGGTTCCACATTTATTCTCCCTTCCATCTCTTTTCTCCATTTTCGTAAACCACAACTATTTCTTCCTGAACAAAGATCTCCTCTCTCTTTCACTCTCTCTGTCTCTTCGGGAAAAGTAAATTTGTCCAGTGCGGCGAGATATTACGGAAAAATTATTTTTATACACTGACACTGACTCCTCCTAGCTCAAACAAACCAAGACTTTGCATGCGCAACCTTTCATGCTCATATTTTAACCCCAGAAGTGCAGAGAGTCTCTGTTTCTCTGGGACAGGGAGATTAATACCCTGGTTGCTAGTCTTTCTCTTTTCGACAACCTTTCGTGCTCGTAAAGCATAGATAAGAGATGCAGTTTGCAATTTTTGTAGTTTCCAGTGTGCAGCTTGCAACCTTTGCAATTTTTTCAATCATGTACAAAGACACCTCATTCACAGCAAACGCAACACTTCTTGGCAGTGTTCGGCAACAGTGCACCAATTATGACTACTATATTGCCTGCAAAGAGACTGAACTCTCTTACATGGAAGGGCAGAGAACACCTATTACGCTTGTGCCGGTGGTGCACTGCTGCCGAACATCCGGATGTCATCTTCGTAGCTACGTCTATAGATCCTGTGGTTCCGAGGTTACGAAAATATTTTCGCGGAGGCGTGCTTGTCTGTGGTTGCCGTCGCAGCGTCGGTGGCCGAAGAAGGCGGAATTTCGGTGGCTCGCTCTGTTATCCTCAGGCTGAAAGAGCAGAGAACAGCGATTACGCTAGTGCCGGGGGTGCACTGCTGCCGAATAGCTTCATACACCTTAGTACAACTTAATTTATTTAGTACATCGAGAATTTCCCACTGCACGACCATGTTAAACCTAGTGGCCCCGACCCGAGCAGAGATCTACCCGTGGTTTGCTACGTTGACGTTTGAGATTCACAGAAGGTGGCTCTTCGGTTGCAACCGAAATACTGTTTACAACCATCGCCGAGTCCTCCTAGAAATTTGCTTTGACAAAATATGAGCAGGGCTGACTCCTGGTGATGATCAGACATTTTTGGTGAAGACGACATCAACGCCCTGGAGTGGATACTGGCTAGCTACCAAGTGAAAAGAGCCTTAAACCGCTTGTGAATTGTATTTGTCCACATGACATGCCAAGAACCATGCCAGACACGGAGGGGTATTTGTGTCTTCCCCAAGAACGTGCTTTGTGAGAAGGCAAAAGCCACAAAGCGAAAACATTTAGACATGTGTTCATGCGGGAATAGAGAAGAAAAAGTTGCCGTTCTTCGGATTACCTAATGAAACTTCGAAAGAGTATGCTGCCTTTTTAGTAGAAAGGTATTCAGCCAAATGTGCTTCCGGAGCAATAACTTCTAAACCCGCCATCACATTAAGACCAATTGTAACCCATAAAGTACGAGGCAGCAGGTTATGGCTGCTGAACTGGAGCTTCACCTAAGAAAGCGTAAGCGACTTTGCGTTGCTGGATATGTGGAAAAGAATTCATACATTATGGTCAATTACTCGAAAAATCAGCGTTGCCTTAGTGTGTTCATTCTAATGCTCAAGTTGATGCCTTCCGTATTCGACTTCCCGAAGTAGTTTTTAGCGTTCGTACAGTGCCGATGTACAGTCGACATGGTAGAGGTGGTGTCTAGAAATTTAAGCTGGTTATCCAATATACTCCTTATTAGAGCTCCTCACCCTCTCCAGGCATGGCACGTTTATCAGCTGGGAACAACTGGTCGTGGAAACGTCGGGTGAGTCAATAGAGAAAAGTCTTAGGCCAGTCCTGAGTGAGATTTCTTTTGCAAACTGCACAAGACTCTTCTCTACGAGTTTACTCCATGAGAGTGTATGTGGCTGTGTAGATGATTACCTCGTTTCGTGGAGGAACATGACTTTGATCAAAAGAAGTGTAAAATTTTGGACGTTTGGGAAAGCGGTTGTCTCTCTCATTCTTTGTAGAGCCAGATAATAGACAAAATATTTTTCTTATTAAAATTGTTTCCTTTTGTAAAGGTCTGCATAGGCACCCGCCGCGATAAAATACAAATATGGGCACGAAAATTTGATCAGAAGAGAAACGACAAATAATGTTAACAATCAGCAATTGAGTATTCTTGTTTTTTCACAGCTGGCAACCATTTTGGGAAACACACATAAGAAATTTTAGGCAACACAAAAGGCGGCATACAAATCGACAACTTTATTTCAGGGCTATAAAAAGTGTCGTGAAAAAGTGACAAAATGAGCTCTATGAGAAAAATATAGTTTGTGGAACGGACAGAGAAAGTAACACTCATAGTACACAAAATATATCATTTCTTAAAAAAGTGTAAAGTACACAAAATATATGATTAAAAATGTATAGGGCAATCATGAGGCAGATAGGGTTTTTTTCATCCAAGCAAACTTTTGCGAGCCTGTCTCGCCATTACAAGAAAGCAGAAACGCACAGACCTAACGAAGTAGTCGCCTGATTAAGAAGAACGTCGCTTTCGTTCCGTCGATGCTGTGGTCTTATTTCACACTGTTACTAGCTAGACATGCGAGTAGCACTCCGACTACGTAGAAAGCAGAAAGGGTCATCTTTCTAAGCCAATTACGTTACTTGTAGACATAATTTCAGACTTTTAAAGTTTACTTTACATCTTCGTATGCCACCGGAGAGCGTGAATGACCAGTGCAAAAAGCTGTCTACGACATCCACACCTAAAGCATTTACACCTAAAGCACCTAGTAAAGGGTGTTATAACCGTTGGTGGACGCTGTGCTGCGGTATAGTTCCCTATTTAGTTACGAAGAAAGCCCTCCCGAGTCATGCTCCATGCCATAAGCCTGTCAACGTCAGATAGTATTGACGTTTTTTTTTTACCTTTAAAAGCGCATTATTACCTGTCTTGATTTCGCCGCGAACAAAAAGTGTTCAAATTTTACATGTAATCAGCTGCTGCTTTATTTAATTTTTCTATCAGGAAATAGAACCAAAGCTGTCTTAGATACATTTGGAGTTTCTCTTTTTGGTGTATTTTCGCCATCCTACCGAAAGAGCTTTGGCAGTTTCTAGATTTCTCGCGAGCATGGTTTATCTTTGGAATGGTCAATGGTCTCTAATGCCGTCATTTTTTTAGTTTGGCATATGCGTCGAATACAACTGTCGTAGCAAGAAAAACGCCTCAGAGAGAGTCGAAGAATCGAAACTATTCGCACCTTCGAAACAATTGAGGGAGAATTTATTGCGTGGCATTGTGTGAGCGTCATTTCGCCTCATTGGGTTCTCTGTGAAATCATCATCAGCAATAACGCTCCGCCAAGCGGCCTTTTTTGTACTTGAAGAAGCAGAAAAATCAAACAATGGTAACTCATCAGTGACCACTTTTTCGTTGTGAGGACGGCACGCAGGAAGAGCCGCGGCGAATAATGCGATACCCTATTGTTGTAAACAATGCGTTGCGAGAATTAGGTGAGGTACTCCGGTATATTTAAGTCAAATAAATATCAGTGATTGCGCAAAAAGTAATTGGACGTGTCAGTGCCAGCAGTGGATGGGTCAATAGTGATTGTAGGGGTGAGAACCGAATAAGGAGGTTTAGACATATTTTGGAGATGATAACGTGCCACTAAAAGAAAATACCATTGGCTTCACGGCCAGCAAGGGCATGACTGGTGTGTTCAGGCACGACAATTAGCTCATAAGTGCTGCAATGCCAATTAGGACAGCAGTGCAACCCGAAATCACACAACAATTTCGCCTATCACCATAAAGCGTCTGTAAGGAATAATTAAAACGCTGGCATCAGTGACAGTTAACGGCGATGATTTTGTCCCAGGCCGAACTCACAACGCAGTTCACGCTAGCTACCAGGCACGGCGGCGGAGCGTCAAGAATATTGAACGATACGTATTCATTTGCTGTCATGTACGTGAACTAACAGGATATAGCGTATTCTGGCAATAATAGAATGTTCCACCCCAAAATGAATTGATCAGCAAAAAATTACAAGACCTCGCTAAGTATCTGGTGCTGGGAGCCATTTGTGTTGTACCAGGGCGCTTACCAGCTGTCGTTAAGCAAAATACTCTGTAGTAGGTTGCTGGTTCCACGTAGTTCGCATCGAGAAGAAATAGTTCATAACGAATTATTAAACCGCAACAGCCTAAGGTACAACGAAGAAGAAAAATAACTCTCTCCTGCTACGTTTCGTAGAGACTGTAGCTGTGATTATTCATTCTCTAAATATTTTAAATGCCTCTGATGTAGCTTTCCCCTTTCTCTAACAACGTCTCATGGAATAGCCAAATAACGTTCCATCTTCCCGGGTCTTCGAAGCGGGCGTCAGAAGGGCGGTGCCGTGCTGAGTGAATCATCGGATCTTGGACACACCACCCCACTTCATCTCATGCCGCCCCGTGATACTGAGAAAATCCGTGGTACCGATGACGACGATGTTGAAGATTGCGCCAAGTTGTACGATCGTGCGAGTGTTTGGAGCCACTGGGACTCAACCGCTATGCTACACATTCTCCGTTTTGCCTCGAGCAAATGGATGAATTGGATTGAAAAAGCGAAAGTGAAGAGTTGGGTTACTTGCATAGCAAAGCTCTGTGAGCCGTTTTAGAAGCCAGATCCCCGCCCCGACGTCGATGGAGCCATATGTGGCGTCCATACAGGGAGTTCTCTCCATCTGTCATCGAGTTATGACAAGATGCACTAACAAAAGGAGGTCGGCCACGTGCTCAAGGACATCGCTGATTACTCATTTCATGTTTATTTGCAAAGAGTGGACAACACTCGGGACCACCATTAAGTAATTCAGGTGTTTTAAGCATAAGAAAAACCGTCTCGTCACGCAGTACGCCGCACGGCTTTCGAATACTTCGGCTACTTTCAGTAGAACGGACAACAGGGCTAGTTGGTAGCTGTTCATCTTCAAGGTGGAAGCGGTCACGCTACAGGGACGATAGTAGAAAAAATACAGACGACACGGCGCTAACTCGCAAATATTTGTTTATTGAAAAGAAACACAAATATATACTTTCAGCATCTCACGAGGTGCTTTTATCTCGCCCAAAATAAAACCAGGAAAGCCACTTTTTACTGGGAATAAATACATACGCGTGCACACGCGACAGTCGAAGGGTAAGAGCAACAAAACAGGGGAATGTGTTACGGTTTCGATGTTTTAAAGCCCTTACCCTTGGAATGTCGCATGTACACCGCATGTATTTTTTCCTTGTAAAAAGGAACTTTCGTAGTTTTATCTTTGGCGAGATGAGCGCACCACATGAGATGTTGAAAGTATATATTAGATGCGACTGCATCTCATTCACTCGCCTTGTCCTTGCATCCGGCGTCGGCGTTGTTGTCGGCGTCCGCCCCTACCCATTCTCCTCGCCGCGTGAGCTGCACTCTCCGCCACTCAACCCTTCTCCTCTCCGATAGCGAACACTCTCTCGCGAGAGGCATTGGATTGTATTCGAATGAATTGGCTTGGATTGGCTTGGCTTGGATAGGATTTGGATTGAATAAGATTAAAGTGGATTGTGTTAGATTGTGTTGCGTCATAGCCGCGGTAGACGCACTGGCGCCGGTGCGTACCCTCACCGTTATGCGCACTATAAAACGCGGTAGCCTGCGCCGCTCCGCTCCATCATTCCAGCGCCGTTCCTCCGCTGTCAAACGCTACAACTTGAACCCCTATGCGTCACATCTACTCAGGGGTTCCCGCGGGGGGAGGTGGGACATTTTTGTGTTTCTTTTCAATAGACAAATAGTTACGAGTTCGCGCCGTGTCGTCTCTGTTTTTTCTACTTTTGTCCCTGTTTTGTGAGTGCTTCCGCCGTGAAGGTGAAGATGCTCGACTACTATCTGTTGCGAAGGAAGAACCACGTGCAACACTTACACTGGAACAGGTGCAGTTAATCTGACCACGATTGTAAGCCGCAATATAAAAGTCGTGGATCTTGTTTGCGATCAACCACAGGCGATTGATGTCAACTTTCCTACGGTTTCCGTACATCGAGTAGTTGGTCAAACACAGAACTCCATCGCGACTGCAAACGCGGAACTATAGTCAGTCTGATCTGTCAACGACGAAACGGTACGACAACGCCCCACCGCTGCTGTTTTCCGCTATAATTATGCTTATCTTCACTATGAAAAAATTCGGCTCAGTGAATAGATGTATATATATATATATATATATATATATATATATATATATATATATATATATATATATATATATATATATATATATATATATATACATATATATATTGTAAAGGGGAATAGCAGTCACAATGGTAGTTGATCGTGTGGGTTTATTTGAGGCGTAGCGTAAGGCAACGGGCCGAGCGTAGGTCCAGCCGGTATCAGCTCGTGGGCGTGAACGTCCGAGTCGGGCCTTCGTCGTCTTCATGATAATCCTCAGGGCATACCCGATCGGGCAAATGGCGCTTCGGCATCTAATATTGTTGTGCAGCGTTAACTCTTCTCGTTACAATTGCCCCCGGTGCAAAAGGAGCCATCCTGGCTACTCAAGGGCCCGACAAAACTAGAGGGTCGTAGTATGGCTTTAACCGATCCACGTGAACAATTTCACGCCCTCGGCGGCGATTATCTGTAGTTTGTGCAACTGGTTCCACAAGGTAATTGACGGGCGAAGTCCGCTCAATGACTCTGTACGGGCCATGGTACTTGGTGGTAAGTTTTGGCGAGAGACCGGGTGTTGAGCAGGGCACCCAAAGCCACACAAGGGAGCCGGGATCAAAACTGCGATCTTTGACGCATTCGTCGTGACGATGCTTTTGGCGCTGCTGATCGGTCGATGTAAACGAACGGGCCAGTCGACGGCATTCCTCGGCGCGACGAGCAAGGTCTGAAATCGGCGTAAATTCTGTTGCGTCGGGCTTGTAGGGGAGTATCGTGTCGATTGTGCAGGACGGCTCTCGTCCATACAACAAGAAAAACGGCGAGAATCCCGTGGTCGTCTGCGTTGCCGTATTGTAAGCAAATGTTACAAACGGGAGTGCGAGGTCCCACTTCGATTGGTTGGCAGACACGTACATGGAGAGCATGTCACCAAGGGTGCGATTGAAGCGTTCCGTGATCCCGTTCGTTTGTGGATGGTATGATGTCGTAGTCCGATGAACGACGTGGCACTCAGAGAGCAGTGCTTCAATAACTTCAGACAAGAAAACCCGCCCTCGGTCACTGAGAAGCTCCTGAGGTGCCCCGTGTCGAAGAACAAAGCGGCGAAGCAGGAAAGACGCTACGTCGCGAGCCGTGGCGGCCGGAAGAGCATCTGTTTCGGCGTACCGAGTAAGATGATCCACGGCGACAATGATCCATCGGTTTCCGGCTGCAGTAGACGGAAGTGGGCCATACAGGTCGATGCCCACACGTTCGAATGGCTTTGCTGGGCATGGTAGTGGCTGCAAAGGACCGGCGAGGCGGGGCGGCGGCGATTTTCGGCGTTGACATTCAGGGCAAGAGCGCACGTACTTGCGCACGAAGGTATACATGCCACGCCAGTAGTATCGCAGGCGAAGACGCTCATAGGTCTTTAGTACGCCAGCATGACCGCAACTTGGATCAGCGTGAAATGAGGTGCATATGTCGCTGCGCAAATGACGGGGTATCACCAGCAGCCACTTTCGGCCGTCGGAGCAGTAGTTGCGGCGGTAGAGTAGCTCGTCACGGAGGGCAAAGTGAGAAACCTGCCGGCGTAGGGCCCGAGATCCCCCGGCAGGCGATGTACCGGAGAGCATCTCAATAAGAGAAGTAATCCACGGGTCCTTGCGTTGCTCGGTTGACATGTTGCTGACTGCAAGAGGCGACAGACGTAAGTCACTGCCACTTGAGGCAAGGCAGGAAACTTCAGCAGGCACTGGTGAGCGTGAAAGAGCATCAGCGTCAGAGTGCTTGCGACCTGAACGGTAAATGACCCGGATGTCGTATTCTTGCAGTCGAAGAGCCCACCGACCAAGACGACCCGATGGATCCTTGAGGGAGGAGAGCCAACAGAGCGCATGATGATCGGTGACGACATCGAATGGGCGACCATATAAGTACGGGCGGAACTTGCCCAGTGCCCAAATTATCGCCAAGCACTCCTTCTCTTTTACAGAGTAGTTCGACTCGGCTTTCGTCAGCGTACGGCTCGCGTATGCTACGACGTACTCGTCAAAACCGGGCTTTCGTTGGGCAAGCACGGCACCGAGGCCGATCCCACTAGCATCAGTGTGGACCTCGGTTGGGGCGGACGGGTCGAAGTGCCGCAGTATCGGCGGGGATGTGAGTAGGCGCCGTAGCGTCGCAAATGCTTCGTCGCAGGAGGGTGACCATGCAGATATGTCACTGGCACCACCGAGGAGCTGAGTTAAAGGCGAAATTATGCTGGCGAAGTTGCGTACGAAGCGTCTAAAATACGAGCAAAGACCGATAAAGCTCCGAAGCGCCTTTATAGAGGTCGGCTTCGGAAATTCGGCTACGGCTCTCAGCTTCGTATCATCTGGGAGGATGCCGTCCTTCGAAACGACGTGTCCCAGGATCGTCAGTTTCCGCGCAGCAAAACGACACTTTTTCAGATTCAGCTGCAGCCCAGCTCTTGCAAGGCAGGTCAAAACTTGCCGCAGGCGGCCGATGTGCGTTTTGAAGTCCGAAGAGAAAACAACGACGTCGTCCAGATAGCAAAGACACGTCTTCCACTTTAGTCCGCTCAAAATACTGTCCATCATTCGCTCGAAGGTGGCAGGAGCGTTGCAAAGCCTGAACGGCAATACATTAAATTCATAAAGACCGTCAGGGGTAACAAAAGCAGTTTTCTCTCGATCTGCTTCCGCCATCGGGACCTGCCAGTACCCGGAGCGAAGGTCTAGCGACGAGAAGTATTCTGCTCCCTGTAAACAGTCGAGGGCGTCGTCGATGCGGGGGAGGGGATACACGTCCTTGCGGGTTATGGTGTTCAAACGGCGGTAGTCGACGCAAAACCGAATGGACCCATTCTTCTTTTTCACAAGAACCACGGGTGACGCCCAGGGACTCTTGGAGGGACGAATAATGTCACGCTGAAGCATGTCATTCACGTGGTCTTCAATGGTGCGTCGCTCTGCCGGTGATACACGATACGGCCGTTGTCGAAGCGGGGCATGCGAGCCAGTATCGATGGCGTGGCTCACAACGGACGTACGGCCAAGAGAACTTTGCCCACTATCGAAAGACGAAGAAAACTGGCTCAGAAGTGCAGTAAGCTGCGCTCGTTGGGTGGCGTCCAAATTTTCGTCGATTGAGCGGCAGAAAATCTCGGGACATGTTTCGTCCCGTGTGCATGGCGTAGTAGCGCTCAGCTCGTCGACTTGGAGATGGGGCGCATCATCAAGAAGCTCCGTAACAAGACGGGGATCGACCGGCTCTACAAAGCCGAGTGTTTCGCCTTGTAAAAGGGCGTACGAAGTCGTCGACTGGTTCGTAATCATCATTGCACTCGCGCCATTGCGAATCGTCAAAAGGGCGAGGGGTAGCGGAACACATCTGCGGCGGAAGAAAATGTCGGACGGCGTAAAAAGCACCGTGGCCTCAGGAATAGATGTGCAGCAAAGAGGAACAAGAACGGAAGAACGGGGTTGGACGACAGTGTCTTCGGCGATGACCACCTTGGCGTTAGGAGCACAGAAAGAATCTTCCAAGAGAGGCGAAAACTCGACTTCGGCAGGTGCACACCGTATGACGGCATGATGGCGCGACAAAAAGTCCCAACCCAGGATTACATCATGAGAGCAAGACGGCAACACGACAAATTCAACGGTGTAGAGAATATTCTGAATAACGACACGGGCCGTGCATGCTGCTATGGGCATAATCTGTTGTGCACTGGCGGTGCGCAAGGATAGTCCGGAAAGTGGCGTCAGAACCTTTCGAATTGAGCGGCATAGGTCGGCGTGAACGACAGAAACAGCAGCCCCAGTGTCGATTAGGGCAGTAGTGGGGATACCTTCAACAAATACATCAATAACATTTTCGGGCGGAACGTGAGGACTTTTAGCTTTCGAGGGCGACGCAGCTCTTGCCTCGGGAACTGCGGCTGTTAGTTTTCCTCCCCAGTGCTGGCAGAGCGGCGCCGCATAGGCGACAGCGAGCGACGACGTGGAGAAGGAGATCGGCGGTTGGTGGGCGTAGTAGAGCGGTCAGGCGGCAGCGACGTCAGCGGCGGATCAGAGGCGACTGGATACATTGGCTGCGGAACAATATACGGCTGGGCGTAAGCGGGGTCGTAGTACGGAGCCTGTTGGAAGGTGTTCGGAGGCGGCGTACGACGGCGGCAGTAGCGAGCTACATGTCCAGCGATTCCGCATACAAAGCATATAGGACGATTGTCCTGCGTACGCCACGTGCGCGTGGGAGGAGGGCTACCCACAGCCGTTTGAAGACGACTCGCCGGCACGACATTCGGAATCAGAGTGGTCTGCAACGGACGCAGTGGCACACCAGGCTGGGCTGGTGGAGCAGGCGGGTGCATCACTCGAGGGTTGACCGAAGCAGCAGGCCGCAGAGGTGACCTCCATGCAGCTTCGGCGTACGTTATGGGACCGGCGACCGGCGCCTGGTAGTGGGCAGTTGGTAGCGCCTCAGCGACCTCTTCTTGTACCACGTGCCTCAGTGCAGGAGCTAGAGGGGACGACAGTTCCGTGGTGTACGGCAGGAGGGACACCTGGCGAGCCACCTCTTCCCGAATAAAATCCTTTATCCGGGTGAACAGCGTCGGGTCGTTTGTGTAGGTCGCAGCCAAACTCGACAGGGGCTCGGCTTGAGCGCAAGCTTGCCGAGTTAGGGCCCGTTGCTTTCGAAGCTCGTCAAAGCTCTGACACAAACGTACGACGTCGGCTATCGTTTGGGGATCCTTGGACAGCAGCATCTGGAACGCGTCATCGTCCACTCCTTTAAGGACGTGCCTGACCTTGTCCGTTTCCGTCATCGACGGGTCGACCCGCTTGCACAAGTCAACCACGTCCTCGATGTAACTGGTGAATGTTTCCCCAGCTTGTTGGCCGCGTACACGCAACTGCTGCTCGGCATGGAGCTGGCGTACAGCTGGGCGGCCGAATGCTGCCACAAAGCGGGTGCGGAAGGCAGACCAGGTAGAAATGTCTTATTCATTGTTCGCGTACCACCGCCGGGCGAGCTTATACGAGGGCGTAAAACACGTTATGCAGCTTAGTCGGATCATTCCATTTGTTGTAGGCACTCACACGCTCATAGGACGACAGCCAGTCTTCGGCATCAGTGTCGTCCTCGCCAGTGAATATGGTTGGGTCCCGCTGTCGCATCGCGCAAGAGCAGATCACGGGTGCGCCCGACGGCGCAGGGTGCTGGCTGGTCTCTCGGTGGTTCATCTCGGGCAGTGTCCGGTTGCGAAGCTCCAGTGTGGAACCGAGACCCTTGACCTCCACCACTTGTAAAGGGGAATAGCAGTCACAATGGTAGTTGATCGTGTGGGTTTATTTGAGGCGTAGCGTAAGGCAACGGGCCGAGCGTAGGTCCAGCCGGTATCAGCTCGTGGGCGTGAACGTCCGAGTCGGGCCTTCGTCGTCTTCATGATAATCCTCAGGGCATACCCGATCGGGCAAATGGCGCTTCGGCATCTAATATTGTTGTGCAGCGTTAACTCTTCTCGTTACAATATATATATATATATATATATATATATATATATATATATATATATATATATATATATATATATATATATATATATATATATATATATAGGGTTCAGAAATGAGGGGCTCGTTAGAAAATACAGAAAGAAATGCTGGCAGTCTACAACGCCAAAGAAGACATAGGGGAATGATTAGACTATTTTTTATCGTTAGTGACGTTACATTTTTTTTTGTTATTAATTACATGAGAAAGAAAGAAAGAAAAACACGCGCCCAGAGTGGGGACCGATCGAAAGGCGTGGGTTCGGTCCCCACTCTGGGCGCGTGTTTTTCTTTCTTTCTTTCTCATGTAATTAATAACAAAAAAAATCATAATGTAACGTCACTAACGATAAAAAATAGTCTAATCATTCCCCTATGCCTTCTTTGGCTGTACATGAGCGGATGTACTTGGTTACAAACGTGTACATTCCACGCCAGTAATAGCACAAACGCAAGCGCTCGTACGTTTTGAGCACCTGAGCGTGCGCGCACGTTCCATCAGCGTGGTATTGGCAGCAGAAATCAGAGCGCAGATGACCAGGGACGACGAGTAACCACTTCGGGCCCTGAGATAAATAGTTGCGGCTGTAAAGGAGGTCATCCCGAAGACAGCCAGCAGAGGGCGTGGTGGTCCGTGACGACGTTGAATGGACGACCGTAGAGGTAAGCGCGAAACTTGTTGATTGCAGAACAATCACCAAACTTTCTTTGTCACGGAATAATTCCGTTCAGCCTCCATCGGAGTGCGGCTGGCTATACGACGACGTATTTATTGAAGCTTGCTTGCCTTTGAGCGAGCATGGCGCCAAGACCGACACCACTATCGTCAGTGTGCACTTTCAGTAGGTGCAAGCGGGTCAAAATGGCGCAGTATTGGGGGCGTCGTAAGCAGGTGCCGCCTGGTGACAAATGAGTTGTCAAAAGCAGGCGACCCCTGGAGACATTTGTTATGTCCGCTGAAGAGCTGCATTAAAGGGGCGATATTGGTGGCAAAATGTCGGACGAATCGGCGACAATACGAACATCAGTCGATAAAGCTTCAGTGGTCTTTTAGAGTGGCTGGTTTCGGAAACTCTGCAACTTCATGAAGCTTGTCCGGTTCTGGGAGGATGCCGTCTTTGGACGCAACATGGCCCAAAATTGTTAGCTTGCCAGCAGCAAAGCGGCACTATTTCAGATTCAGTTGCAAGCCGGCTCACGTGAGGCACATCAACACTTGCTAAGGCGCTCAAGGTGCGTTTCAACATCTGATGAAAACACAACAATGTCACCCAGATAACAAACAAAGGATTTCCACTTGAGGCTCCGTAAAACGTTGTCCATTATTCGTTCGACAGTAGCTGGTGCATTACAAAGCCCGAACAACATTACGTTAAATTCGTAAAGACTGACAGGTGTAACGAACGCTGTTTTTGAGCGATCGGCATCAGCCATGGACACTTGCCAGTAACCAGACCTCAGGTCCAAAGAGGAGAAAAACTCTGCACCCTGTAAGCAGTCAATAGCGTCATCGATACGGGGTAGTGGGTAAACGTCCTTGCTTGTAATTATTATTGAGGTGGCGATAATCTGCGCAGAACGGGATCGACCCGTCTTTTTTGTTACCAGAGCCATGGGAGAGGCCCACGGGCGGAAGAGGGTCGGATGACGTTACGGGTAAGCATATCGGACACTTGCTCATCGATCACGCGGTGCTCGGCTGGTGACACGCGGTATGGTCTCTGCTTCAGTGGGGCGTGGGAGCCGGTGTCTATTTCATGTGAAACGGCCGACGGGCGTCCCATGGTGGTTTGCACGCAATCGAGTGAGTCGCGAACATTCTGGGGGAGCGCGATGAGGATGTCGCGTTGCTCAAGGGCTTGACGCACGCGCGGTACTAAGTGTGCTAACAGTGAGGAGCGATGATTCGTCGGGCACAGCGTTCACGTGAGAAGGGTGAACGGCATCTACGCGCCCTTTACATTCACCATGGAACAAGGTAGTCGGGCAAGAAGATGGGTTACAGATGACGATTAAGCTGCAACCGGACTGGATGTCGATGACAGCACAGGGTAAAGGCAGACATTTGCAAGAGAGGAAGGACCTGGACGGCGTGAAACCCACAGTCATGTCGTCCACATTGCACAAAACAGGCACTATGACGGAAGATCTCGGAGGAATGTCCGTTTCTTCGGAAACACTTAACTTGGTCAACAGCTCCTTCGGCGGTGGCTCGTAGAATGGTAGAACTTCAACTTGCAAACGTGCGCAAACGATTATAGCGTGTTGTCAGGATACGACGTCCCAGCCGAGGATGATGTCAGGGGAACATTATGGGAGAATAATGAATTCGATGACGTATGTGACGTCTTGGATGATAACCCGAGCGGTACGCATGGCCAACGGTGTCATCCATTGCGCGCTCGCAGTCCGAAGGGTAAGGTCATAGAGAGGCCTCGTAACTTTACGTAATGAGCGGCGTAGACGTTCACTCAACACCGACATAGCGGCGCCGGTATCAATAGGCGCGAGGGCGGCGACACCTTCAACAGTTACGTCTATACCATTGGCGGGTTATAGAGAAGGACTTGGGAACTTCGGAAAAGGAGCGACGGCTGGAAAACGGCGGATGGTCGGCAGAGGACGAATTTGGTGCCTCACCCAAGTCCCCGTGGGGGTAGTACGGTCTCCGTCCTTAAGGAGGCACTCGATGGACGTCGCTAGCAGGCGGTGGCCGCCGACGGCACAACCGAGCGACGTGTCTGGGCATGCAGCACGCGTTACAGATAGGGCGGTTGTCGGGTGTGCGCCAGGGGTTAAGCGGTTGAGGGGGTAGTCGAGGGTAAGGCGTCGCCCGCTGGTCTCGGACGTACTGGTACGCTTGGAAAGCACCGGGCTGCAGTTGCCGAACCACCAAAGCGAAACGTAAGGGGAGCGCCGAGGACTGGTGGGGGGTGCCGCCATTGTCACTTGTGGTGCGATGGGCGCTACCCCTGGGGGCGGTGCAAGTGCAGATTGGCGAACTGCAGGAAGTGCCTCGGCGACTTGCTTCCAGATTACGTGGCGTACAGTCAAAGGCAGCGAAGGCGAGGGCACAGGTTCATGAACACTGTGAAGCAGAGCCAGCTGTCGAACAATTTCTGCGCGCACGAACTCGTCGATGTGCGGCAGAAGAGAAGAAAGGTCATGAGGCATCGTGAGAGATGAAAGGCATCTCCGTGAGCACTCTTCATTGGGCGACATGCGCTGGCGAGTAACGACACACTGCATGCACAGTTCATCGTAGCTCAGGCACCATGTTGGGATTTCTTCCTCAGTGTGTGGGTTCTTGTTCAGCAGCATATGAAAGGCGAACTCTTCTATCCCTTTGTGAGCATATGTGATCTTGTCGCCTGCCGGCACCGCAGGGACCACTCGCTTGCAATGGTCTACAATCTCCTCGATGCAACTCATATACCTTTAATTGTCCTGCTTGGCTCGGACGTGCAGCCGTTGTTGGGCGCGAAGCTTGTTTAGAGCGGGGCGACCAAACGCTGCCAGGAACCTTGTCTTAAATGCCGACTAAGTCTGCATCTTTGATTCATTGTTATGAAACCACGACTCAGCTAATTTGTCGACGGAGAAAAGGACGCTGTTGAGTTTGGCAACGTCATCACAGCGGTTGTGGGTGATCACCCTTTCGTAGGTTGACAGCCAGTCTTCAGCATCGATTTCGTCGCTGCCGGTGAAACTGGGGGGGTCGCGTTGCCGGAGTGACCCTTAGCAGATGACGGGCGCAGGCTGCGCCGAGGTCATTTCGTGCTTGAATCCTGGTGAGACGGGAGGGAGCACTCGCTTGCTTCGTAGTTCCAGGCCGGGGACCATGAAAACACTACGACCGCCACCAAAATATAATGGGGTTTATTAGCAGGCGTCCAGAGCGTGGTAACGGGGGCTGGTTGTACCAGATGCTAAGTTGGTTTGGGAGTCCACGCGCAAGTCACGCAGCAAGAGCGTTCTCGATGGGGCTGCTCTGATGACTTAGCTATGCACAAAGACCTAGTGGGGGATTGACGACACCTGAAAGTCAGCCGCGGTCTCAGTTGAGCCCACACCCCTTTGGCCACACTGGCACGCCTTCTAACGGCCACTATTTCTGTCACAATATATAAATAAATATATGTATATATATATTTATATACATATGTCGGTTCGATAGTTTCCAAGATCGTCGTCTGCTGGGTCTAGTGTGGACCTGACGGCGGTGCATGTCGCCGGGCCGTGAGTGAAAAACTAGAGATGACCAGCCCATCAGCTTACACTGAAGTCATGTGCGCCATTTTGGTCGCCACTGCCAGAGCCGCTGGTTCCAGTTTCCTCGCTGCCGACTTTTCCTGTGGCCACTTCGCCAGTATGCCCCCTCACTTCCCACCACGAAACCAGCGCAATAAAATCGACCACGCCCCCACGGTTCGATGATGTTGTTTTCGTACTTCATTTCGTAGCTACATGACCCACTTGACAGACATACTGTTGGTTTTTGGCTATTCAGGCTTTCAGGTAAATGGTTCCCCTTTCCGCTTGGGGAAGCGGCGAATAATCATTTTACGCGTCTTGTTGACGAGCATGCAATAAAGCTTCGCCTGTACAAAGTTGGAGCAGTGAGACAGCTTGACGGTGACATTCTAAGATTTGTTGGATTTGCTCAAATTAGCAGTTTAATAAATAGTTAGCTCACAATTCCAGTCCTATCAATTACATTCTAACAAAAGATGCCACCTTAACCTGGAGCCTTGAACAACCTGCAGCATCGGCTTTAATAATTTGCCTGGTAATACTTTACCCTGTGTTAGCCAATTTAGACGAGTTCAACCAACGAGAAACACCGACAGACGCAAGTGGGCACGGTGTTTGCGGCATCGTTAGCCAACGTGAAGCTGGGGCTGGCGCGTTTTTCGCAAATATCAGCGGGCTTCAGCCCCCATCGAAATATAATTCTCTATAACTGAGAGAGAAGGCGTTGCTCGGGTTAAATCTGTGGCTAAATTTCGTCTTCTGTGTATTGCTGTTTATTCTGTAGATGTTTAAAATAGTTGTAATATAAGATAGTGCAGGTAGCAATATATACAGGCACAGTTTAATATTCGGTGGGTTCGAGGTCATGTTGGATGAAGTGCGTGAGGGGTCTTGCAAACGAGGTTGCAAACATATTCTTTCGTTATATACTTAAATATTATCTCTCAAATCAATGAAGGCATTAAAATCATCCCCTCGACTTTGACGTTTAAACTGCTTGATGCACTTTGTAATCAGTTTTGGCATTTTCTACTAATGCAGTTTCTCGTCAAAAACTGCAGAAGCAAGTTTTTCCCGTCGTCATTCGTAGGGTTGGAGGCAAGAAGGAGGGACAACAGGGAAAAAAGCACAGCGAGGACTATTGGCGGCGCGATAGACTGCTTTGATAGGGCGCTAGGCGAGCCTGTAGGCGATGATGGCCCTCGCCTTGCCGAAGCATGTCTCGGGTCACGGTAACAGTAAATTGGCCGGTGGTGTGACTTTCACACGGAGAGCAACTCTTTCGCTTTCGTTGATATACGCAGCACAACAAAACCATAAATGCTGGCTCAAATTTTGCTAGTACCAAGCTGTGAAATCGCTGGGGATTTCTTTGGTCATCGTGTAACGATACCGTAAAAGAGGGGCTGAGCAGCTACCGGGTCTACCACTGTCACATATACAAAGAGCACAGGGCATTTACGTCCGCTGCGGTGATTTTGCGGCAATCTCCGATTGGGATCATATGCAGGCGCCGAACAAAAAAGAGGTTTTGAGGAAATGTCCAATAATTCCTATGACCTCCTTCTTACCTCCACATGACCACCATTATCAATAATAACCATGACCTCTACGGTACAAGCGCCCTGGTGTGAGTATGGCCTCGATATGAGGGACGCGAGTCGTAGGGTTCAATTCCTCCTGGATGATCGCGCATATTAGTACACAAACGTCGGAAGCCTCAGAACGTTGACATGTCCGAGATTTCTGCTCTAGTCGAATATACTGGGGCTTGTGTGAAAGTTGTCAGGTTGCACAGAGGCGGCTACGCCTGCAAGATTATAAGTAGCAACTGCGTTAAAGCAACCAACGCGATGGCCCTGAGGTTTTGGAGGACGTTCGGTGCCTCTGGCATGTCCTCATCAACGAGGTGGCAAACGAAAACCAAGATCTAACTGCAAGAGGCGTATGTTTAACCAGACCTTTCAAACCAACACGTAAGCTGCTTTTTGGGGATTAGCAAAGCGGATAGCTGGTGTGTCGAAAATTTTCCATAGTTGGTATGTAAAGCTCATGCGGCTGGGGATTCTGCTTCCTCATTGAGAAATATTCACAGAAGACTATTATCATCACGGTAAGACTATTCACTCATCGCGTTAAGACTATTAGGCAACCGATTAGTTACATTAATTTGCATAAATTTTCTTTGCTTCCACGAGCAATTTCTTACTGGAATATGTTACCTAAAGAGACGGTGAACTCTGTGTCGTTAGAAGTGTTTTCTCAGCGTATTGATAATATAGACTTTGGTTGACGTGTTGTTTCAAAATTGGAAGACATTATCATTTTCTTTTCTTTTCCACAAGCGATTGTGTAAGCATATTTACGCCTCCACCTATGCGTGTTGTACGTTTTAAAATTACGTCAAGCAACACTGATGTACTGTCGAGTTGTATGTTGAATTCCTGCCGATGTATTTCTTTGTCTTCACTCCTGCTTGGGCCCGAGAAAAGCCTGGAGTATCTGTAAATAAATAAAAATAATAATGTTCTCTTTGTATCACACAAGTGGAACAGGGGTTTCCATAGTTTAAGCAAATTATCTCACTGGGCGAATCTACTTATCGGAGCTTTGTTCTCCAGTCGGTGTTTCACATCATCACGTTGGCGCAAAGAAAAACCTGTTGAGTTGTCCGATTCGGCTGGTGTGGTAGCCAGAATGACGGAGGGGTTAGTCCTTGGCTCTCGCACTATTCTCAGCGGCATCCACAGACCGTAATAAAGCTGCAGAAGTGCTGTCTAAAGGCTATAGTAGGGGTCCGAGGGGCCTCTAAACCACTTGAAGACAGTGTCAAGGACGGCTGTCACACTGCGGTATGCCTCCGCGACAGTGGGTACAAAGCGACTATTAGAAGCTGCAGCTGATGCAACAAGCACCAAGAAATACGTTGTGAGCGGTCAACTGAAAACTTTCCAATAATACAGAATTAGCTCTCGTCAGTGCTAGTGGGAAGATCTTTGATTGAAATCATCCTGAAAAAAAGGAACACAAAAGCATGAGGGATTCAATCAACACATCAATGTTAAAGTCGCCGCCAGATACTACATCATAGCGATTGTATGAAATGTAGGTCGTAAAAAACAATACATTACAAATTTCCATTGGCAGAACGCTAACACACAGAAAAGACAACGTTCCTTAAAAGAACTGTCAGATTTGCGAAGTGTTAAAAGTTATACAAAAACTATTCAGCAACTATTAGGGTCCGTCTTATTTTAGCAACATCAGTACACCAGCACCAAGTCGGTTAGACCAATTTCATCTGAAAGACTGGTAAGAAACAAGCTGAAACGCATCTTTGTAATCACGGCACCATGTCTCAGTAAGCATTACTGCATAATTAACAAAAGAAAAACTGAAAAGAAAGTATTCTGCATCGTGAACTGAGTCACAAAGCGGCTGAATGTTAACATGAAAATATTTCACATCGTTTTCGTAATCCCGATAGCAATATTGTTTAGTTGATGGGCGAGAAGGCATTTGCTGACTTCATCACTCATTTAAAAGGTAGGCACCATTAATATGGTGCAGACTCAAGAAACCTAAGCCGGTAGATCCCATTCGCTCCGAACGAGATGGGAGGCTTCACCATCCGCTCTGCGAAAAATACTTTTAACGTTCCTGTGCCACCCATGATGGTACCCCTTCAGTTTCGTCCAATCCTTTGTAGTTTTGAGCAGATTGCAGTTGTAGCTTGTCATATTCTCCTGAATATATTTACCACCGTTTGCCTGCTTCACTTTCTGCTTGTTTGCAAGTCTATCATCTTTGGTGATTAGTGGGATCATGAGCAACTGTTCCTGTAGCATAGCAATCTGGAAATGCTCAATGATGCTGCCATAATTGACCCGAACAAGTTCATTGAAACAGACAACTGACTACACCTATTCCTAATTCATCGACGTTTATGGCGTAAGAAACTGTTTTTGCGCGTATAATTATAAATTATGGGCACTAGATTGACGTGACAACATGGGCAAGAGTGGTCAATCGTAACGAACTTATTGGCTTTGGCTTCTCTACATTGTGAACGCCACGATTTGAATAGGGACCAGTACAACGTACGCTGTGTGGAATTTACGTGTCCTAAAGCCTCCTATATTACTCCGGCCATTTATTGTGGATCAATATTTTCTACCCAGCTTCCTCAAAAAACTAGTAAACACCTAAATGTAGCCTGTCCATTTGCACGCATTCTTTGTTCACCAAGGAGGGCGTTTACACACCATACTTGAAAGCAAATAGAAAAATACTAGAGCATGCATATGGCAGTGCACTCTGTTACAATTATTAGAACTGAGCACTTCTCCCTTCAAAATTTTAGAAACAATATATACATAAATAGCTGGTATGCTATTCACGCACATACTGTCCTGAGATGTCACTGAATAGATATCAACTTTTGTGAGTGTACTTAGAGTTGCGACGTTTGTTTATTCATCAAATGGAAGCAAGATTGCCACACGCGCTGTAGGAAATAGTTTCTAACAGCTCGGGCCTTTTTATTTGCTTACACCAAAATATTTTTCCTCATAGTCTTCTCGCAACGTAGAAAAATAAAAGAAACCAATTTTGTTACATCATTTTCTACTACAAAAGCCTAAAAGTCGAAGGATACAATACCGATATATTAGTGAACCTAATACTACGTAAAGTTGTGCGCCTTACCATCTTTTTATTTACAGGGAATAGCAAAAGTTTCCAATTTAGCTTTTTTAGGCCAGATGAAGACATCAATTCGCAATTTATTTCTCAAGATCTTTTGCGATTACTACTTGATTGATCACTGCGGTAGATGTTTTGTCGCTATTGTTTGTCTAGTTCAGTTTATTTAGGTACTTTGTGTACAAATGTAGCCTTCCGTTCAAAATCAGTATAAACATCGGCCCGTGCAGACATTTTGTTTTCTTTTAGTTCGTCTTTGCTCGGCTTGGTACTATACCACAGCTCTTCATAGTTAATGAAGTATTATTTCAAAGTTTTTTTCTGCGGAGATTTTTATTTTGTCTTTTGTTTAGCTGTGGGAACCTCTAAGCGCTTTAACTTTGCCGAATTGTTTTCTACGAAATATTCGAAGTACCTTTTCCTTCCACAGAGGTATTGAGGCCGCGCAATGGGGTGTGAAGAAACTTAAGCTCTAAAATTTCTATAAATACAAAACAATGCAATTTGGAATGTTTGACACTAGGTACGCCATTAACAACATCGCTTTTCGCCAAGTTGCGAGATGCTTAAGGATGAGTTTTTCGTAACTTAGCAAATGATGTTGTTCTGAATGGTTGGGTAGCGTTTGTGATAGAGCCTAGTCTTTCCGTTCATATTGGATATGGGGCATTATACAAGCTAAGCGCAATCACTTCTTAAAACAACGATGGTGGACGTTGAGGACTCTCTCGGAAGGAGACTAACATAAACTCACTTCAGTGCAAATTGCCGCAAGGTAATTGCGGTAAACCTTAAACTGCATCGTTCGACTCATTTTTCATGGTGTTGGGATGTCGCAGATTTTCGCCTTTGAATAGAGCATTGTTATATGAGCTTGTTCTTCTTCAATATTGACGCTGTACGTGAGAAGCCTTGCGTCATTAGGTGCAAGTTGTTCAAAGAATAGATTTGCCGACGTTAGTTAGGAAGAAAACATTTTTCTGTAGATTCCGCAAGACTCCCGGTATTTCATTTTGTTGTACTCCGAACCGCATCTTCTTCTTTTGTCAGCACAATTTGAGTCTTTTGTCCTTTCTTTTCAAGCACATACCCATCTAAGAGTCTTTGACGATGACCCTTTTGCTGTGATTGAGATTATACATGAGGTTTCCTGACATTAAAATATACATTAGATATAATCTAGCTTTAACTAAAGCTTTAACTAAAGGTACCATCACACGCGTTGCGAAGGCCTGTTCAGTAATGTGGAGTCTGAAAGAGCTACTTTAATTATAGCTTGGCCACTTTTTGATTAGCGTCTCTCCGTAAACGTTCAAATGGGAAAAAATGCCTTAGAAGTTTATTGCACATCATTTCAAGGTTACATTTTTCAAACACCCTTTCTCCCTTCTAAGTGAATGCTAAAACAACAAATACTTTCAGCGCTTCCCTGCACGTAAACGCTGACATCCTTTCAACGGGAAACCAGTGAAATGGCGACAGACATCGGGGGGCAGCTATGCGCTATCGGCATGAAGAAACGTCTTTATGAGGTAGTAGCTGTCTAATGATACCGGTCTACTGCCGCCGTTGCCGAAAGAACTCAAACTGGCATTGATGATGAAGCCATTCACGGCTTTAGTAAGAGAACCTGGACGTAAAATTACACTCTGTGTTTTGGGCGTTGGCTACCAGCAGAAAAACTGCAGAAAATCACTTCGTGATTCTTCTTTCTCGATTGGGGTGTAATATTTTTCTCTCAAGTTCACAAAAATGTTATACTTCTGAGCAGCTTTCATGCGGCCGGCGTTCACTAGAATACCAGCAAAGAGCCGTTTTTTCAACTCCAACAGATTACGTCTCCTCTTTTTTGCTAGCATGTCGCTGCAAAGAAGCAGCTTTTCTCGGGAAGATTTTCGCAGAAAAGGCGGTTTTACGATGTCGACGGCCTCTATGCCACCGCCGGACTTAGTTCGGAATTTAATGACCGGTTTTCGCGGTACGAGTGTTAGCCTAAAGAGCCAAATATTTCCGGAGTGGTTGGAGCTCAAAAAACATAAACTTTCGAAAGTGTCAACGCCTGCATATATTGTCGGTAGGCATTGTTTCCTCTCAGGTGAGGGTTGGCAGTTTAAAAGAATACCTTTAAAATAAATAAATAGGTATACAACATTTATTGCCTTATTATTTTACCCGTTTGTCCGTCCATCATCAGCATAAGTTTTATTCGGTTCGCAATGGTGAGCATCCACGTTGACAGATATTCAACATTACGAGTATGTACTGACATTCCGTAGTGTAGAGACCATTAACAAGCTGTTGTACAGTTTTGATAATAAAATCCTGCCACTGAGACAACACTGCAGTTAATCCCAAACAATTTCTGGTGTTGTAAAATATTACGTTCTTTTGTTTTATTAGAACAGGTTTTTAAAATTTTCCGGTGAATAAAAGGCAGATATGTTTTTTTACAATGCGATGTGGAAGCCGCACTTTATTCCCAGAGCATCGGCTGTTAAAATGAGGTAGTACCTAGTATATTTCATAGTTAGGGCTCATGCAGGTGCACCAAGAAAAAATAAGTGCATGGAGTATCTATGTCCGGCATGAACAGAGGCAAGCGGCGTCATGTTGATAAATACACTGGAACTTCCTCGCACGCAAAATGTGAGTTGTCATCCCTATTGCCGAGTGCGGCACGACCTGCAGCGAATTGCGCTCGGCGGCCATGATACCTGGGCAAATATCATTTCAAATCACGTCTTTATTTATTTTCCTTTTGTTACAGAGCATGAGCCAATCACAAAAAGCTGCTGTTTCAAGCAGCTTGACGAGGTGGCGGGCCCAGTACTGGCAGCAATGATCGGCGCAGATTTTAAGAGAAAAGTAAAGTGATGCATACTCACACGCAGTATACATTTTCATTCGTGTGTACTTACAGCATACAGATAAAAAACGCTACGAGGAACACAATTGAACTCGCACACACGAAAATATAATGATAACCGCTATCTTACTATTCGTGATAGCAAAAAAAGAAAAGAAAACAGAAGAAAATGATCCCCTCTCTGCAACTTCGTTTTTTCAAGTTGCGAACATCAGTTGAACAAAAGAAACCCAATACAAGAGCGCATCAAAGAAACAAATTGTGAAGACGTTTTCTTGACAAAATAGCAATATGAAAGTTTTGCGCTTCAAATGTGTTGAGTATTTGTGGAAGAATGTAAGAGAGTGATGGCATGTCATAATTATTGCGTGGTATCGGTACAAGCCTCGGTAAAGCGCGTGTTATACAATCCCGTTTTCTTCTTTAACTGAGATAGGCCAGCCAAATATGCATCATTATTCTTCACTAGCAGGCAAAATGAACGCGCTAAGTGGAAATCGTAAAAATTATTTGCTTTGATTATGCGGTACTGGCGAAATAATTCCGCTGCAGGATCCAAAAACGGCACGTTTGCAATGATTCGCACAACTCTTTTCTGAAACAGATAAAGCGTGTTCAAATTCTTGATAGTAGTCATTCCCCAGAATAAATGAGCGTATCTGATATGCGGTAGAAATAAAGAGTTATACAGAAAAAGTTTTTTACGCTCAGGTAAGACAAACCTATGTTTGTTTATTATGCCTACAGTTTGGTAAACCTTTTTACTTATTGCTTCGACATGCTTATCCCAACTAAGATTACTGGAAAGATGAACCCCTAGGACATTTGAAATATGCAAGAAAAAACTGACAACATTGTAATTTAAAATCCAGCTACCAGATGCATTTTTCTAGCGTATGATTGTATCCATATTTTGATAGAGGAGAGTGTTCATGTGGGATAGCTGGATTGGTGCCGTGTCTATCATGGCGTGCAGTGGTTTCGTTTAAAAGGGGTGGGGGTACCTGTCTTTTGTTTTCTGTTTGGAGGTGCCTGTTTCTTTTCAAAGAGGGTATGATGGCCCCTCCCCGTTTTGTTTTTACATCCGCTTTCTTGGGGCTAGGAAAGTGGTTTCTCTGATTTCTTGAAATGTATTTTGAAGACACAAGTGCAGCACCTATTCTTCGTCATTATCACCAACATCCTATTTACGACGACTCCAGCGTGAAGACCTGTCCGCTTCCTGCATCCATTCTTTGCTCCGAGTATTGTTCTTTCATCCCTCAATTGAGTAAATGGCCGTTCCCTTCTTCCAGACCCGTCTATGCAATTTCATTGTGTCACGCTCATGGCCTACGTATTTTTAGTTCGTATCACGGTCAAAATCGTGAGGTTGAGAATTGCCCAATATGCTGTCTTAATGATGGTGTTTCTTTCACTTTTTTTGGTGCTGGTAAATACGTGGTACGGCAGGCTCATTCAATATTCGGGTCGTGATAAGTGGTAGCACGAGTCTTATCATTTTTTTTCTTGCTCTTCTCTTGGTTGGACGTCTTTCCTGTGGGCAATAAATGGCTAAACAATTTTTTTTTGGCGATTGTGAGTTGGGAAATATCCGCTTGTATTGAACAGCGCTGAGCATTCTTACGTAGCTGTCCTCTGGGGGGATAACAGTATCTATTTATAGGGTGATCTTTAACTTGGTCGCGTGGCGCCATCTGTCGTTTACCAATCCCAGCTTGCAGCGGACACATAACCATGCGAATACTGAAAAGTATTTCGGAAACCTATGTGATTAGACGCTATATTGTGGGCTTTATTTTATCTATTTCCGGCTTATAATCTATGCCATTCTTGATTTCTCAGACACCAGCGTTGAGTTAGGTCACCCACCGGTTGGTGTCGGCATAAGTCTCTGTGGAAAACACAGATCGGTGGCTAAGTGGGTAAAGGCGTTGCGTTGCTGAGCCAAATGGTGCTGGTTCGATTTCCGGCCACGGCGGCAGTTTGTATGATGGAAGCAGAAAAGAAAAACGACAGTGTGTCGAGATTTTGGGGCATGTTGAAGAAAATAAGGTTGTCTAATTTGTCCCGGAGACTTCAACAACAGGTGCCTCGTCGCCCAGGTGTATCTTCGGGCAATGAATTACCTTGAACTTGATATTGTTGTTATTCCGGTAGAAACCTGCTTTTGTGTGAAGCCATAAGTTGCGGGCACGCCTGGAGACCGTGTCTGCCGAGTATGCTACCACCTACTGGGCCCAGAGCAAACTTCACCGCGCAGGCGCTGCACCTGGTGAAAACACGTGTCCTTTCTTTCGTATCCGACGTTGTATCATTGTACTCCTTTCCAAACTCCTGTGTCCACAGCGCCGCATTATAGATTCAGCGGAGCATTCGACTCTTCCTGCCTCAGTCATAGGCGCCGGATGTCAGCGGTGACATAGTTTCATGGACGCCTCATGAGCACGGCTGATAGCGGGCGTTTAGAAGTCACGGGAGAATCGAAAAGGGAGCCTAATGAGGCCATCGCGTAAAAAATGCTGCCTTAGTCCACTATCCCTATAGAGATCTTGGCTGGGCCTATGGCTGTAGCTTTGCTCAAAGTTTTCTTTTGAAGACAAGTATTATGCATTGACGCAGGTCTTAGTTTTTGCTTGGAGGACCACGACTGTTTGGGAAGGACACAGAGAGGCTTAATTTGCGCGAAATATTTAAGCTAGTGAAAAATAAATGCGCACGACGTAGCAAGAGACGCTACAGGCACTTTTCATTTCAAAACAATCATTTGTTCTTGTGTGCAGCAATGCCACGAAGGCTCTATCTATGGCCCACATTTGGTAATTGTTTACCGGGCACCACAATACTCAGCGGGGCTGAGACGGCGCGCAATCTTAGACACGTATCGACGCAAACCAAAATTTGCATACTTTTTGGCACCAGCCTCCCACCGCGTTCCCAACGTAAGAGAGCTGCAGTTAGGCATCCAATCACTTTATTTTCATATGCACGCTGCCATGCCACCAGGTCTCTCTCTATGCCACATTGTGGGGAGGACCAGGTATTTTCGGCGATTACGGCCGTACCAACGATGACAGCCATAGCAAGGCGCAAATTAGGGAAATATTCAAGGGAACAACAAAATATGCACTACAAAGTGCCAGCCGCCGCTTTCACCTTGTATAAAAGATTGGCTGTTAGGCAGCCGATCAATTCGTCCTTATGCGTGCAGCTTCACCAACACGGCTCACTTTGTAGGAAATATTTTGATGATCTGAGGCTGGTTTTTTGTCGGAAGGACCGGCGCTATGCGGCGGGGACATCACAGGGTGCACGATGAAATATTGGCGTGAGTGAAAAATGCGTACTATGCTGCACCAGCCACAAGCCGTGGCGCAGATAACACGCGTCAGTTAGGCAACAAATACGCTCATTCCTGATTCGTGCCGTGAAACAACAAAGGCTCTATCTCCTCAAGGTATTTTGCTTTCAAGCTTGTGTCCTTTGTCTCGCGAGGGGCAGGGGATCTTCGGGGGTGGCATGAAGAAAAGACATTACGAGAACTATTACGGCTTGCAAAAAATATAGATTTTCGTGTAAAAAGAAAACGCGAATATAAAGACAATGTAATTAGTAACACGGAGGTTTATTATGCACTCTATGCTTCGTAGATTGTAACATGAAAATGTGTGTTTGAGGGATGTAGTGACCTTCAATGTGTTTTGTCAAGTTGAATAAAATTTTAACATTTTATTTGTTTATGTCTTTTTTTATTTATGTTTATTTATTTTACGTTTTTATTCTGCTACTTCAAATACGCTCCTCGCCGAAAGGAAGTTAGACAGGGGAGAGCCACAGACAGAATTAGCTCACAACAACAAACTAGCCAGAAGAAACTCATCCACCAGGACGAAAAAAACCCTACACATCAGCATTCACGCAGTGAACGCTCTACACAACAGCAATACAAAACGTCCGCGCGAAAGGACACTGCGGAATGTAAAAGAACCTTTCAAAATGTTATTAACCCGGAACGGAGGAAGAAAAAATTCGAAAATACGACCTCAAAATCCACGCAGTACGGGGTGCTCTCGGTAACAATACTAAATATACCCGCAAAACGACACGTCAGGAACACACAAATGAACAAACAATAATTCAATCCCACCTAACATTCCAACGAAGACGACCTAGAATTCACGCAGTGAACGTTCCTTTACAATATGAGTTCGATATACTGTAGACGTAAAGAAGCGCCTATCAATAATTTATTATGTAACACTGCAAGCAGGGGAACTCGCGCAATCTCAGCATTTACGCAGTTGGCGGCCTCTTAACCACAATGCAAAACATAATTGAAGGCTAACACTAAAGGACGCCAAAAGGACCCACGACTCATTAGTTCATCTGAAGTGTCCACGAAGACAAAATACAAGTTGGGTTCATTTTTAAGGGGTGCTTTTGCTTTCTTCTAGCTGAGAGTCGATGCTCCATTTCCGAGATTAGAAATAGGGTATGCGTGTCCTGTGTCCAGCTAATGTACCCCGAACGCAATTTCTTTTCTCCACGTGAATCCAGGCAACAACACCACGTTGCACTCAAGTGGCAGAATGCCAGTAACGTTGGAACAAAAATCAATCATACAAGGTGAACAGAAGATCAACGTGTCGCTGTTGTTTCTATGCCTCACAGAGAGGCGCTCGGCAGTCCCGGTTGGAGAGAGTGCTTACAAAACAGTTTCAATCGGGTATAAACGCCCCTTGCTAGCAGGCTGGAATTAGCCCGATGCCGTATTTTGTAAGTGGCGGTTGGTCCGTTTTTGTGCGCCATTAGAAAACTGAGGAAGGAACCGCGGTAGCTACACATGAATGGCTGACTTTCGGGTTCTAAAAGACGCTACTAACTCTACGGAGGCGTAACTCACCCAATGGTAAGTGTTTGTTTTTACTGGCCGTTTCTGCATATTGGCCACAAGGTATACGTGCGATTCTGATACGTTTGTTGGCCTGGTTTGACGTGTTTAACGCATCTTGCGAATTTAAGCGTGGCTTTTTTTAACTGAAAAACCTGTATGTCTGTCTTGTCAGTCGTAAGTATACTAATAGGATTGCACGAAACAAAATTATCCCGCCTTTCGCGTCCTTACAAGTAATGCAATATTGGTAAAAAATATACCTGCTCCCAAGTAGAAAAAATTAAGCGATCAAGTAATTTTAACAACAAGCAAACGCAGAAAATTGATAGCTTTGCTGTAACATTTGGGTAGGAAACCTGATACGTTGCGTTGGCCGTTCCTTTATTTTCCTGAACGTGGCGAGTCATTTCAAGTTGATCATTTTTCTTCTAAGTATACACACACATAACGTAACGGCAACAAGAACGTTTCATTTCATACTTTTGTACTCTACATTTTATAAGGGGTAGTTGGTTGACCTTGTTAAGATTTAAAAAAAGTATCTTTAGGCTTTTAATATCCAACAGTCTCTCATAACTAGTGAAGCATATCTGTAACATCTCCGTAACGTTACTAGTGTAACACATCTGAAATACTAATTTTAATTGGTGCTAACATGCTTTTCACTACAATTTCTTCTCTCGTAGGATATGCGAGTTTCCCATTAGAGTCGCATTTCGATCGTCCTTTTCATTTCTTTCTTGATGGAGCAAAGCATTTTTCTATGTGCATAGTAAGACGCCAACTTTCTGCACCAGTCATTTTACTGTTAGTAAGAAAATTTTGAGTACCATTCTGTTCAATGAAAGATTTATTATACTGATAAATTGAAAGATGCCGTACTGATTTATTATTTCAGAGTGCTTGCCGAGGAACATCCAGCCTATGCTAACTCTACGTCAAACTTCTTGTCATTGTGAGCCCTTCATCAGCACTGGCGTTTTGTCCAAGGTATGTATTCTTCGGTTCTTCAAGCAATACATGACAGTGCCGAAGGATCAGAGGAGACAAGTAGAAGATGAGACAGAGAACCCGTCATTTTCTCCCATTTTGTTGTTCATGTGGTACATTGGTGATTGCTTTAAAAATATCCTTCATTTTCTTGCACTCTTCTTCAAACCCATCGTGCTTATTACTCCCTAAAGACAGGCTCTGAACAATTTTCAAGAGATAGGGCTCTAGTGGTATATTATCCAGTCTAATCCGAATTTATAACGTTACTCTTGTTTTACGGGATTATACAGACCCCTCATACCTTGTCTATACTATTCAACAGTCTTCAGCAAGTTTTCTTTGTGCGCTTGTCTTCGAATGCCTAATGTACTCCAGCGGTGTCTAAGAAAGCGAACACTTTCATTTCTGCGCCATGTAAAAAGACTATGTAAATAGGATAAGAATACTCCTTCGTTTATTTATTAAGTGATTCGTGACATGAATTTAGTGCATTGTTTAGCAGCTCAGTGGCTTTTTATAAATCCAGCCTGTTCTCCAGGTTTCTCAAATCGAAGGTTTCATTTCAGCAGTGAAGTTTTAGCCGGGTGAATATTTTGCTTTAGTAGAGGTTAGGGTGATATGTCGGCAATATTCTTAAAAATTTCGGCCTTACCTCTTATTATCATTCATAAATGTGTTGACATTGTTTCAGGCTTAGATCGCCTCTATGCCATAAAAAGCTTTCAAATCAATTTATATGCATAAAAAGTAAATTGTCTTTATCGTGATGTAGATGCTTTGTGGACAGTACATCGTCTCCTTCGGCGTTTTTTTGTTTTTTTTTGTCTCCTTAAGTGCCTTCCACACCTCGCCTTGAGCTAGTGTTATTAACAGCCGAACAAGGGCATTATTTTCAGTACTGCGACCAGGTCTAATACCCCTTGCGTACAAACCAGCCAAACACACCCACTGCTTTTAACTCAGAACCATGTTTTGGGTAAACACTTTTGACACCTTTGCCATTTTTATTTGCACTTCTGTCCTTGACCGCTAGAGCTTTCAGTTTCCACAAAGTTACAATATTTTGGGGGCAATATTACCAGTTTTTTTTTTCCTTTTCCTTTCCGAATAGCTACTGCTGATTGTGTAATTTTGCATCTTAGTGTGTCTCTCACAACGCCACCGTTATCTTCAACGCCGTTCTATATTGCAAACCCAATAACCGCTCAAACACGGTTTCTATATTAAAATTTAAGTAATAGTTGCAATTATTTCCAAATATTTTGTCTCTCCTATTTGTGGTTGAATGTAAAACGGCATCATCGCTTCATAAAGTCATTTTTACTACCTCCAGTTCAAAAGGTAATTCCACATAAACTGTTACAGTTGGGTGACACCCCGCCACCGGGCTAACTAAATTCAATCTATCTCCTGTAATTTTTTCCTCTCTTCAATGTGTTCGGCAATTTAAGTATAAAATTAGACAAGGCACGCTCTCGGCACCAAATGCGCCACCTTTTTCCGTCACGTTCACCACTGACTTTTTATTTACTTTCTTGTTTATGTGTCTGTGAAGTCAATATTGTCTGTTTAGAAATCACTACTGAACACGTGAGCTCACCGAAATGTCACCTTCTTCCGTCTTTCCCAAAAAAGTTGCTACACATTCAGGACGCCAGCGTTTACGAGTCGCTTTTACGACACTACTTTCCGTTTAATTTCTGTTCTATAGATTTCAGGTTAAAGTTTAACAACTACTTCAGTAATCAAGCAATATATTGATGATGTGAATTTTTCCCCAGATACTTTGATGTTACGAGCCTCGTATTTTAATAGCAATTAATTCTGGACAGCCAATTTGTGAAACCCTGCGTTATTGTATTGGCTCCATGTTCCTTCAAGCAGCCAACCGCTTGTTTGGCTGCGTCTCCTTAACACAGGGCTAGGAATATTTTTTTACAGCGAAGCTGTTTAGCAAATCGTAATTTTTTGTGTCCGCAGTTAAAAATGCCAAGAAGTTGCCGAGAGCGCGCATGTGACCGCAGGCCTGGAGGCGACCGCCAGCCTGTTAACAAAACCAAGAAAATGCCCAGCGCTCGAGGGTGTGTGCCTGGTGACGACCGCCCAGCGTCCCCTGCGCACGCTAGTCAAGCCAAAAATACCCACTAAGGGGTATTGGCCACGATTGCGGCGACCGCCCGAAAATAAAAAACCGAGAAAATGCCGGGCAATCGTGTGTGCGGGTCTCGCGGCAAATGCCAAGCGTCCCAAGCGCACGTTTGACATGCCAAGCAACCACAATTACGGAAATTGGCCAAGAAGAAAAAATACCTCCACTGTAAACCGTACTTATGCAACGCTTGCTCGGAATGAGAAAGACTCTAGCGTTGGCCCTAATCGTGGGAACTCTTCTCTGGAACGACAACGACACATCCTAGCATACGCCCTCCACGGTGATGTCCACTAATTATCACTGTAGAAAAGAAAGACGATTAGGGCGACCGTAATCGCGCGGCGCGAGAGCATGGATGAGTGGTTCAATCATATCTAATAAACAAGCTCGGATCACTCTATCTAGGGCTCGGGGTCTGGAATCACGGTAGCTTCCACGACATTCTTGTTGCCGATCTCCCTGGGAAATCACCCTTCGGAGCATTACCCGCATTCGTTGATCAACCGCCTTCGGAAGACTCGTAGCGTCGTCAGGAGCGGCGTCAAGTGAGCTCTCACCCAACTCAATGACTTGCAGCAGCAGCCCTCACCCGACGCGACGACTTTGAGCTCCCACGTCGACTACATCGTGCAGCAAGACGCTAAGCTCACGGCACTCAACGGTAAGGTGCCTGAGGCAACGGACGATGACGCGCTAGAGCCAGAGCTCGAGGGAGCCGCAGAGTACAACCGCAAGGTTTTGGTACGCTGTCTCTCGGGCACGGTTTCTTCTGAGAAATGTCCCGCCGAACGTTCCCGTAGCCAACGAAAGCGATGTAGCAACTGCTTCAGCCCATGAACCAACGGGTATGTTATCACGCATCGTGCCTGCGTGACAGTAACGGACATTCGCCCTTCCAAAAGTTCAGATTCCAGCGTTTTCGGGAATTCTCCACGTTTTTGGGAGCACTACAGTGTGGCCATTTATGACAACGCCGAGCTGATGAAAATCGAGAAGTTCAAGTACCTACTGACGTACTTGATCGGCGATGCCAGGCAAGCCATGGAGGGTATCCGACTCTCGGAAGCGAACTACGACGTTACAATGAGCACCCTCGTTCAACGATTTCGCCGTTCAGAGTTGCTCATTAACGAGCATATCGGTCAACTGCTGGCATTCAAGCCAAAACGTAGCTCGACAGATATCGACTGTCTCCTCGGGGTGTACGACAAGTTACATTTCCGCTTCAGTGCTCTGGAAGCCCTAGGAGTTCCGCAAAAGCAGTATGCCGTGGTTCTTAACCATGTGCTCCTGCGATGCCTGCCGGATGACATAACCTCGATGTACCGGCAGAAGGCTAAGGAATGGCTCAGTGTTGTGGGTCTTCTGCGGAACAATAAAACTGAGTTGGGTTTCATGGGTCATTCGGAGAGGAACGACAAACACCACCAGCGTATATCTCTTTTTTGTGTTTATGAGGAGACGAATTCGTGCTTGAGCAGGCCATTAGGATTTTAGGTTCTCTGTTGTGAAACAAACCGGTGAAATACTGTCTTGTGGAATTTACACGTGCAAGACAATAAATGTTGGACCCGGGACAGAAATGGCGACTGAATTATAGGCGTGTTTCAGTATACCCGTTGCAGCTTTTGCGCACAGAAAAAGGTGCCTTTTTCTGCACCACAACATTTTTAACGTACGTGCGTTTTGTTAGTAATATGACAACGCTTACTTCATTACCTGCAAACGCAATGCGACCCACTTTTTCATGCTTTCCGCGCTACCTCTGAATTGCATTTATAGAATTTATTCACACATCGGCCTATCTTGTAGAAGAGTGCAATGAAGGTGTACTCGTGTTTACAACTCTCCGAAGAAATACTTTCGCGTTATTATTGAATGCGAAACGGAACTAACAAATTGCGAATATTTTCTTGCTTAAGTAAATTTCATAATGGAAGCTTGGACTCGAACTGTGTTTTGTTTGCACAACTGCACATAAGAGGCGGAACCAAAAAGCCCAGTTTGACGTGTGCGTCCTTTTAAACTACCAAACTATACAGCGATGTGTTTCGAACAGGCAAAAAGTACCGGCATGTGTGGCTATGTCGCACCTCAAGTTAACTAGCGATGAATTTTATCGTACCGATTTGAAAGCTATGCACTGCCTACTTCCAAATGCCGAGGTCGTGGAAGTCGCTTTCCTCTAGCGCAAGCAAAAAAACTTTTTCACTGCACGTACTATAAAATGCTGGCGTGGTGTTGAGACGTCGCATTTGACAACTAATTATGAACATTGTGGGCAGTGACCACCAGCACAGATGAACTATGAATTTGCGGGAATAAACATGTCCACAGCTTACAGCTTCTGCTGTTGGCCTGGTGAAAAGAGTATCGATTGGGAAGTTGGCGACGTCACGCTGGGTGTCACGATGTGCATAAGTAATACGATGCCGATTACCGTCCACATGGGAACGGAGGTGGGGGAGAAGGAGGGAAACTTGATATTATGAGAAGAATGAGAGAAAGGGCTGGTGGCCCTCCGCCCAGGTACAGTCACTATATCGGGACCCCATTGGTCAAGGCCGGCGCTCCCGCCTGCTGAGATAGAACACTTTCAGACTCCATCACCGAGCAATTGAGCAAGGCTCCCTCCCATGCCTCTCTAGTAAGGGAAGGGTTGGGGGATAACACAGGGTTTTTTGACATGCCGAAACCATGTGGAAAGTATCGGATACCCCCCGACGGTGCAGACACCACCTGCCTGCTTCAGTGTCGAAATGCTTTGCAACTGCAGGGCACATAAATGTGCTCGTCGGCGGTCGCCGCAGTATTTGCTCAACGACTTTGCTGAGGCCCTTTTCAGGGGCTGGGTAAAGGCAGCGGTTATCGCAGTAATTTTTACAGATTTTTTTAAACCGCAGAGGGGGCTTCCTAATCTGCGAACCGGCAGAGCATGGGTGAGGTGCCCGGCGGGTAAGCGCTGAGGCACCCACTTGCGCGGCCTCGTTATCTCTTTGACCGTAATGCACCGCAGACAACAGGATTTCTTTAGGCGGCGGTATACGAACTGAATCACTCGTTTTAAAATACTGTAAGCCAAGGGTTGTATCTTGATAGTTTTCACAGGCTCCACGAAAGTCCGTGCTTATGGAAATCTACCTCGGTTCCGAGGCGGCGAGCGCTACAGCAATCGCCTCGGCTTGCGTGGCGTTAGGAGCCCCTTAAGAGAGCCTGTCGACTTGCTGGTCCCTGTGCATTACAGCTTCAGTGAAAAACCTTAAAGGCGACGGCCTTGCCACATCAACCTAGAACAGCCCTTGCATACTTCCGTATTTTCTTTCATGGGTCCTAGCGCGTCCTCCTGCCTGCCTTCGTGAGTGTGCTTTTTCATGTTACAGGGAAGTGAATTGACCCATAGCCTGTACGTCCACAACCCTCGGAATTCGCATGTCTCCTCTGAAGTGCACTTTTTTGAGTTTTGGGCGATCAAGCAAGTGGCGCACAGACGTGGTCTGTGCGAGTCTCCTGTATTGATTTGTGAAAAGGGCCTCTTTCAGCTCTTCATATGATTTGAGCACTCCTAGCGCCAATAACCCAGTGTTGGAGGTAGCCACCGAGAGGTCAAGGGCACATTGTGTGGCATTTCCAATAATGACGTCAACGCGATTCTCCTGTTGTTGGGTCATACGTAGATAAGGTACGGAGAGGATTCTACTTCTTACTAAGGCATGAGCGAGCCGAAGCTCGTCACTTCCCCGTAACCCGCGGCACTTTTGGGACACGCGTTATATCGTCCTTCCTGCATGTTCACCTCTTCGCTTCAGCTTAGCAAAGGTGGCCTCTGGGCTATGTTTGTTGTTAATAAACATACCCGGTTCCTTATTTCTTGAACTTCTCTGATAGAACCACCTATTAAAGAGATGTGAACCCTTGTGTGGTCTTTAGAATTGGCTTTGTGACAAGTTTTGATGTTGTTGGGGCATACTGAAGGCCTCAGTCGTTATAATAGTTTTCGACCATTATGGCAGCCCTTCGAAGGCGATCCTCCATTTCGCAAGGCTGCCTTTTGTGCTCCAAATTGCTTTGTCATCAGCGTAAACGGCTTGTTGTATGCCCTACCCCCGAGCTAATTTGTGCGGCGGCTGCATCATAGCAATGTTAAAGAGTAGCGGCGACAGGACCGCTCCTTTTGGAGTGCCCGTTGTACCCATGTAATATGAACCATACTCACATATTCGATCTTGTAGCGTCTTGTACGTGTTGCGCTTTCAAGGAGGTGATCTTTTCTACCCACTACGCTTAGTTTCTTGTGCGGAGAACAGGGGCAACTATTAGAAGAAATGGGTATAGAGCGCGCTGTACTTATCGCCGTTTTGCGATCACAAGGCTACGCAGGCTCCCCGGCGTTCGAACGCAAACAGGCTTCGTGAGCGCATTTGTAACGCTTTCACAAAACCATCAACCACCGTTAAGTAGAGAGCATGCCTAGGGCGAGCGAGGTAAAATAGTAGCTTACGCAAACTCGTCACGCCGAGCTCCGTATTCCATGCCGAATGTTTCTATTTTACATCGTGTGGTACTACGCATTATTTCGTGCATTTCGTTTTCTGACAAACTTTTTTTTAAACGGAAAGCAAGAAGTCTACATTTAAAGTACCGCTATAAGTTATTACTGGGGAATCGCATTGTGAATGCGTGAATTCGTCATCACCGAATTCAAAAAGGGGAGTCATTGTTACGATGCCTTCAACGGAAAAGTTTCTAGATCGTTTGATGCCAAAAGGTGCCACAAAAACGACACTTACACATCATGTGTTTTCATATTGTTAGTTCTAAATATTGATACACTTAAGGAGAGCGCACCGAACAGTACGTTTTGTTTCATGGATTTGCAAACTGGTTATTCATTCAAAGTGCCTTGCTGCGGAGAAAAACTCCATTCTGTAAACAAATTCGTAGTACACAAGCGCAAAAGACGCATGTAAGGTAAAGGGATAAGTGACAGTGTAGTGACAGTGACAGAGCAGCCGACTTCGGGAAAATGTGTAAAGACACACCTCACAAAGTTAGCGATTCCTCGTTATTCTTCTTTTTGTAAGAACGCGAGTATTGCTTTTTTAGTCAACCGGTCATTTCATGTTTTGAAAGCTCTTAACCTGTTACTACCGGCAAACACTTTACTGAAAGAAATGGTACCAATTTTCCATCTACACATGGCACTATATAAAACACAACATCGGAGACGTTTTACTGCCTTGGTAACGTTGTAATGTTCTTTATAATTTTGGCAATCTTCTAAATTACGCTTGACACTGACAAAATATAAATAAACTTCCTATCAGCTGCTTCAGTGTCATAGTGGCTTATTTTATAAACTTCCTTTTAAGTGACAAAACTACTTGTCACCTTTATCACTTTTATACACAACATGCAATTCGTTCTCACTGCGTGGTGATTCCACCTACTCGTATCAAACCGCAAGATTATCAACCTGTAACACATTTGGGTTATATCGTGCCTTGCCTATGTGTTTGCCCAATTTTTGTACAGATTATTGCACCATGCAAAGTTTAATTACAACTCCTGCATTTCTTACCCGCCAACCTATCCTGACTTTTTAGTTCCCGAAGATAAGAAGCGTCACCTCTCTCAAGGATCGTCCGCATACAACGGGCCTGGAAGAAAAAAACGCTCAAGAAACATGAATACCACCTGTTTAGCAATGCTTACCTATTTATTTGCTTTCTTGTCCCGCGGGGAAGCACTGTTCTCTTCGAACATTTCACAAACTCTGGAAAGAGCCCTCAAGGAAACACTGTTACAAAAATGGAGACCCTTGACTATGTTAACTGTGTGCAGTTCACTTCACCTTGATGCAACAACTACTTTTCTCCTGAAAACTTCGCCAGCAGTTGTAGCCCATTCATGCCCTTTTTTATCAAGTTGGAAAGGGCTCCTAGATAGTGGCATCGCACGGAGTGAACATACTGTACTCATTTACAAGGGACAAAATGCTTTGCAGTATGGTTTCACATTTTTTGAGAGATATCAGCACCTTTTCCAACACACAACTCATCTCTTCCTTGGAGAGAAGGAAAAAATCTCACAAACATGTAACATTCCGCGCACTTTTTATCTGCCAGCTGTGACGTTTGTAGGAGGAGTGGTTAACGTTTGTATTTCCCATTATTCTCCGCAACACAATCTCCCCTGGTCGGAACTGAGAAGCAAGCACATTATTGTGGAATGTGGACACGATGTCAGCTTCTGCAGGAAAACTCCATATGTGGTAATTCTTCGCGTGCTTCAGGCTATAAATGTCTCTTTATCGTTACGCCCTACCGTTAGGCTGACACACTCAGACGTCAACCCAGATCCAGCTGCAGAGCCTGATATATCTTTAAACTACAGGATGCTCTTTTTTGACGCGCCAGTCTTGTTTAACCTTTCCCCTTTTATGCTCCGGACTGACGTAATTTTCTACGCTCATCGCAAATTGGCACACAAACAATTCAAAAGCTCTCCCCCGTTTTTGCAATTTTTGTTTCGTGCCATCACCCCTGTAGCTATGAGTGTCTTATTCTCTGCGCTTCCTGTGAGAGGCCTCGCCAAGCTTACTAGGAAACTCCTCCACGAACCGGATGCAAGTATTTGGGCCGTACTTTTGAGTGCGACGTTATCCAAAGGTTATGAAGTTAGGTCAAGTGAGATATCTTCGCATACTCGGAGGCTCGTCATCTCATTTTGGTTCTTGGCGAATACGTGCATTGTGGCCTTTCTGCAGTCTGCTTTGACATCCTCGGTTGCGGTTCCTGACAAAGAAAGGATTGAATATACGCTTGAACATTTTTACAACGCCGTTAGAGGTAAAACAGTGTGTGCGTGTGGAGACGAAGCTGGCTACATTTTTTTAATATCTGACTCAAAAATGACGGATATTCAGGAGTCTTTTCATCGAAAATCCGGCCACTGTCGAATGTTTTACACTGGAGAAGCCTGCCACCGCCGAATTATAATTGGTTCTCACGTGGGAGTTCTTCAAGAACTACCCGGCGAAAGATTCTGCGATTTGAAGAGTGTTAACCAATTAGTCCGCGGGAAAGAAACTCTTGGCCAGGCACTAGTTGGTGCGTTTGTAAGAAAAGGGTTCCCACTTTGGCTCCCTTTCCATACTGTTATACGCCGTGCCATTGAGACGGGATGGTTTGAACAAGAGCAGGCTTCAGACGTGAGCGTTTGCTCTAAACCTCACTACGAAGAAAACTCGTTGCCGTGGTATGCGAGTTTCCTAGTGCTACTAGGGGGATATGCAATGTCACTTCTTATCTTTATCTGTGAACTCGTAGGCCATCTCCCTACAAGGTATTTCAGGGCGATCAGCATTCGCGGCCCTTTTTACCGACTTGGCAGTATTTAATGGCGTTTGTGACAGCAAAAAATTCGCGTGTGACAACCTTAATGACAGCACAGTAGAGGACAGAGTGAAAAGAGAAGTAGCGAAGTAGAGAGGTAGCGGGGGGGAGCGAGGGGCAAGGAAAACGAACGGTTGGCCGGAAAGGAAGAGGGGAGAGGTGTATTGCACAAGACAGCGGGGGGGGGGGGGAGAAGATGGGTGAAGCAGATAAGAGTGATGGAAGTGAATTCCGTGTTCTTGCTTGGAACTCAAACAAACAGAACCTCACTGCTACCGGAGGCAATTTCACATCAGTTCAAATAATCCCCAAAGGATCAACGGGTCTCTATAGCTTTAACGTGCAGAGTACACAGGCAATATCTGACGCAATTTAGCAGTTCCGCCTCACCCGTACCAGAACTCATGCGGTATACTACAGAGCCTGTGCCGTTGCCAAGTGGCAGGTAACCATTCATTATGTTTCGGGAAATATAATAACGCTGATCGTCTTTTCGTAGACATTGATGCTGCGCAGGATGGGTTGTCAAAGTACAGGCCTCCGGTACTTGAAAAGATGACTCGAGAGAAGTACAAAGAAAAATACCAGGACGCTCAACTTTTTTAACATTTCTTGTTAATCGGTGGTGCATTACCATTTTGCTTGTTCGAGATATTTTGCTGATAACTTTATAATTTGCACTTCAAGGTGTGAGTGACTAAAAGTGCTACGTTTATGCAGTAAAATTATCGAAGCGTGAAGGAACAAAAACCTTAAACACTTTTTATAGTATTAAGGAGAAAGGCGGCGTCAGCCCGGAACTGTGTGCCTAATCATCAGCTCTAAAGTGACGCTGTAACGTGAAGTGCTTGTTTGAAGGCTGAGAATACATGAAAGCTGCCGAATGTTTACGAAAATATCTACCACCTTAGCAGTATCCTGAATATTTTATAAAAAACGCGGTGTCATGACACCAAGGAAAGTTTATTGTAACCTACATTTATGTGAAGGGTATGTGTTGTGTGTTGTCGCAAGTTGCAACGTGTTCCTTATTTACCTTTATGTGCCCAAGAATTATGCTAAGCAAAGCACTTGTCGATATCATCTGGCAACACCAGCCACAAGAATTTATTCTTGTTACGGCTGGTGAGATCGTGTGATAACAAGTCTGTATTTTGATGGGTATTGATGCTTTGGAACGCACGTAAATACACCTAACGCTTTTTTCTCATTTTCAAGCTCTAGCTTGGAAAAACGCTTTGGGTAATTTCAAACGAATGCCTCTCAAATAAATGAGCCCAAATGTAGCATCCGTACCATGTACGCAAGGGACATGTACCGTGCAGTGTTGTGCAGCGCCTTGAGTGGAAACGTTGGTGTAGTCTTCGTTTTTGCTTCAATAAAGCTATCACTACATGAATGGGAAGTGCTCTGCATTACTGGAGGCAGTGGGTTTTTCATGCAAAAGTATCAACGCTTTCTAATGAACCTTAAAAAGCGTACTCACAAGGTGTTGTTATCTTAGTTGTTGTTATCCGAGTCCAACTTCTTGGTGAAACTAAAACCTAAACCGAAATAACATGTCAAAATTTTAAGAAACATCGTTCTTGCAAATAGAAATCTCATCGCAACACGCGGGAATACTCTTTTTTGTTGCAAAAGTGTAATTCTTTGTAGACAAACAAAAACTCGGCCATGAGCCGCGGTTGTAGTGGGCAGCTATTGAATATTTTTTCTTCTATGACTACAAACTGAATCCCTGGCGGTTGTATCGAGTAGAGAAACGAGCTATATTCTGCGCCTCAGTTTCGTGTGCTTCATTGGGCGTAGTGTGTCACCTTATTCTCAGCATCAACTATAAATCCATTATATTTGCTTTATACCGCCAACAACTAAAATTTAAATTTAAATGACTGATTTATAGTGGAAAATAAATGAATGAATGAATGAATGAATGAATGAATGAATGAATGAATGAATGAATGAGGTAATTGATGGGTAGAAAAGAGCCGTGCACTCGGTGAGCTGTGGCCTCCTACGTTTAGTGAAGGCGCGTAATGCCCAGCCGAAACTGCGGAGCGGCGATGATGTGACCGCCAAAGCGCGCGGTCTTGTTCCATATCTGATGTCGCGTGGCCCTCCTGCCCCACCAGGCCATGCCCCGCTGATGAATATGGTAGGATGCCGTTTGGAATGATAATAATGGAGCTGGCAGTACACGAGGCTCACGCCACTGCCAATGAATAAATTAATGAAATATTGAAGGGCCAACAGGTGTCGGTTTTAGCGATTTTCAGTACGAGATCCCTTGGCAGTTTGTTATTGCACGTGCCCTGTTTGCCTGCTCAAGCGGGATTTCTGGACAACTATAGCGTCCACTATTCAATGGAAGGTTTGGAGATTGGGTGCAGACCTAGTGTTTCCTGGCACCTGATGGTATGGGATTCCTAAAGAGAAAAGTAATTGCATGTGGCTAGATACTGCACTTGACTTGGTGCAAAGGGGAAGATGAGGGTGGGAACTGGTCTTGGTTTGAAGTCACTTGTTTATGGTAGCTTTATCTCTTAAAAATTGGGCTTTCAGTGAAGAAATTTGCTGTTTTGGTCGATGGCGAGCCAAGATTTTTGTGTAGTGCAGAAGGGTAGACAGGTTAGGTGCCTAAGGGGGAGGAGTATCCCACGAGGGAAATGGTGGCGATAATTTATGAGTACGGGCAGGCGTGTGAGCCGCTTATTCCCCTGAAGGGATTCATGTTCGGTAACCTAAGGAATATGGACTTCGTCTATGTTCCTGCTTCTTTGATGAATATCAAGAGCCGTTTTGGGAATGTGACCTAAGGGATTTTTCCTGCCAGCTGTCTCAGAGCCTGTAAATATGGTGATCGTAAGAAGTTGCACAAAATTGCACGACATTCTCCCCCATATTTGCCTACTCTGAAAGGTTCCCGTGCCTGCCGGGTCCTGTAAAGACGAGCAGTTACCGACCACGTAGTGTTTCGGCGTGCTCACCAGAGTCAATCTTGTGTCATGAAGTAAATAAAAAGGGAGAATGCAACTCCACTATGCCGCATCCGAACATGCTCAGCGAATAAAGCTTGGCGACTCAAGCTGGGACTCTTGTTATCGCCCCAGTTCCTGGACAGCGCCTGTGATGATAGAAGATTTCGTACACTACCTACTGCGCTGCCCATATTATTGTGCGGGACAGCCAACATTTTTATCGGCGCTGCGCGAGTGCAGCCGCGCACACAAACCTGGATAATCTCATCTTCCGAGTGGGGAATTGGACACTTCGTAGAGAGGTGCCGCGCCTTCTTATTATGTTTCTTCGGGGCACACAATCCGCATTTTTTATGCGCTGTAGCGGACTCTGGTGGTTTCGGCGGGAAGCGGTGCAAATAGGCAGGGGCGCAAGTGGGCCGCCACTGAAGGGCAAGGGGATTATATTCATTTACTTCCTCTAGCGTTTTGTCTCCTAAGCTGAATTGGAGGCTTTTACCATGCTTAATATTCATTACACCAGATTTTTTTCATATCTGTCATTAGACCCGTGGCCGTCTTAATGTAGTTCCTCAAGCATTGTTTTCACGTGTTCTGCAGTTTCACTCACCAAGACTATAACGCCTGCAAAGCTCAAATGCCTCAATTATTCGCCGTTTATCATTAAGTCTGTGTTTTTCAGTCAAGCTATCTAAATGCCCCCTTAAAACATGCTGTCATAGTTTGTCGAGATAGTATCACCCTTTCTTACTCCCTTTTGGATGCGCAATTTATTGCGTTGCTTGTGAAGGGTTATCCTACGGGTACATTTTTTATAGAAGTTTTATGTAGACATCCTCTATCCCTTAGTCTTTTAATGTTTCTATCACGGCTGTGGTGGGTAGGGAATCAAACGCTTTCTCATAATCTATAAATGTCATGTAAAGAAGTTCAGTGTGCTCTACCGATTTTTTTCTGAATTGATTGCCGACCTGAATGGGACCCACGGTGGAATATCCTTCCCTAGACCAGCCTGCTCTCTAAGTTGTTGGAAATCCGGAATGTCAATAAGCGGCGAAATAATTTTGGTAAACATGTTGTAAACAATTGAGAGTACGCTGATTTGTCTGTAATTTTTGAGGTCCTTGGTATCTCCCCTCTTATGAATCATAATATTGTTAGTGTTTTTCCATGCTATGGGCACTTTTTGAGTCATTAAGATTTCCGAAAATACTGGAGCGAGCTTTTCTAGTACAATGACTCCTCCCTCCTTCAAGAGGTTTACGGTTGTGCCTTTGTCACCTGCAGCTTTTATGTCTTCATGCTTTTGACATACTTTCAAAGTTCCTTTTATATAATAGTTGGACATCTCAAGTTGAGCTTGTACGCTCCGTAGTTTCCCATAAGTACGTCGCTGTCCTAAAGAATCCTTTAGAATCGTTCTGCTACCTTTAGAGTCTCATCCAAGCTGTTCGCAGCGTTACCCTGCCCGTCTCGGGGTGTGTACATTGAGCCTTTGTTGATTGATGGCTTCCTCTTAGTAGCTTTCAAGCTTCCCCCTAATTGCAGCGTTTCCTAGATCACTGCCGTGTTATATGCACAAATGCCGTTTAGTTTTTCCTCTGTCATCAGTTTCGACAGCCTGTGTGATTCAATTTAATCCGCGTAATTCACATTTTCATTTTCCTTCGTTTGGCAATTATACTTTCTTTGTTTTCTTAGATGTTGCGTTTGTTTCTTACATGATCCTTTACCCACAGCTGCTGCTGATTCTCTGATGACATATGCTAGGTTCTCACTTAGCCTGTCTACATTATCCTCGTTCTGCTCGTTTAGAAGCGCGAATTTATTTTGAAGAGCTATTTTAAACTCCTAAGATCTAGGGTCTGAGTGACTCCACGCATGTTTTCTTAGTTTTCAAGAGTTTCCTTCTTTATCTTTTGACATTCAGCCTTAGTTTGAATGAAACCATTCTGTGATCGCTGCTCTGAATCTTACCTATCACCCCTGCTTCTTCCACAATATCTGGGTTGCAACGTAAAATGAAGTCGATTTTGTTTTTCGTTGCACCATTGGATTTGTTTTGTTCAGTTCCTATTTTGTTTTTAGAACAATGTGCTCATCAACCTGAGGTTATTTCTGCCTGAAAGTTACTAGTGTATCTCCTTTACCATTGTGATCCTGTATTCCGTAGTTTCCGTCTGACCTTCCTCCCATTTGCTTCTCACCTACTTTTCCTTTAAACACTCCAGTAACAATCATGAAGTGCGTTGTTGCCTTTTCCATTGCTGATTTTACATCCTGGTAACAGCTGCCTATGGCTCCATCATCAAATATAATATTTGTCGCGCATAGGCCTGCACAATCTTCAACCTGTATCGCTTGTTCAGTATGATCGCAAAAGCCGCGAATGTCTCGCTAATGCTGAAAAACTGCTCCACGTTTCCTGCTACTTCTCTGTGAAATAATAATACAACCCCGTGTTCTTTCTTCTCTTGGGGTCTATTCTAGCACAGTACATGCCCGTGTAGTGAGCTCCATGAAGCCATCTTCTGGTCTTTTCACTTCGCTTAACCGTATGATATCCCACTTATTGTCCGAGAGCTCCTGTAGCAGTACAGCCAAACTTCTCTCGCTAGAGAGTGTGTGTGCATTAAACTATGCCAAGGTCAAATTTTAAAGGCTGCCTGTCTAGAACCAAAAATTCTTAGCGCCCTCTGCTGTATCGCAGACCAAATCGATGATGATGGTTGGGTTTTTTGGCACAAGGCTGACTATAGGCAAAGAGCGCCAAAGAACGGGGACCAAATCGCCGCCATGGGCAGGTGCTTGTTTTGAATAAACAGACAGCGTGTTTTGAATAAACATGTTTTGAATAAACAGACAGCGCATTATTCCACTAAACATCTCTACAACGGCTTCGCACCTGATTGATTGATTGATTGATTGATTGATTGATTGATTGATTGATTGATTGATTGATTGATTGATTGATTGATTGATTGATTGATTGATTGATTGATTGATTGATTGATTGATTGATTGATTGATTGATTGATTGATTGAAAAAACATATCCGACCGTACCCTAAATAGTATGCCGCACACGGCCATTGTCATGAACACACTGCCCTATATATAAAACAAAATTAGGTAGAATGTGGATTCGAGGGAATAAATTATTGTCACCCGCATCGAGCCCCCTTTACAGACAATTATAAAATGCCTTTCTGTACCTGGGAGTAAATGCTTCGTTTCGGATATTAAAAATTTTGTATGCATGCCCTCACTCAAGCTAGTGCATTTTGTATAAAATTTGCTTTGTTCCACACGATTCTAGACAATTCGACCACCCTGCACGCGGCCACAAGAGTGATATTAGAGGTAAAACAGAAGTCGATCGATACAACTTCTGCAAAAGAACACTGCCTGGCTGTAACTTCTCTTTCTCACAGAGAGGGGATCGCCATCCCTTACGGGTGAGTGCATGCGAAGGTGTCTTAATGAGGTATAAATGCATCCCGTGGGCCTTCTCCAGCACAAACTCTAATCGAGAAATTCTTACCCAGGTTATGTAGGATTATTCAGCCCCGTCATCGATTGTCTACATCATCGAGCAATCCTACAGAAGTCTCCTTTCCATCCTTCTCTTTTATACTTAAAACATTGCACCGGTGCCGACAAAACAAACCCGTTTAGTTGAGCACGGCGTACGAATACCGTGTAATTGGGGAAACAATACTCCCAGGTTTCTCTATTACCTTATATATATATATATTATATAACACCCTTGTTAAAAACTTTTAACAGAGGTAAGGCTGATATGTGCCAAATTCTTAAGCTATTTGGCACCACCCTTGAAAAGTCTTGACTTTTTTCTAGGCAAGGAGCACTTTCCCGGCATCAACAAAACTGAAAATTATTTTGCATACTTGCATACTTTTTCATTGAATTGCATACACTATGATTTAGGGGCTCTACGTCGTCTCCTTGGGCCTTTTTTTCAGAGCGCAGAGTTTCTAGTGCTAGCCTTCAGAGGAGTCTTTGCTGGTTTCATGTCACACTTTCGCGAGAGCAGGTTTCTCTGCCGTTCCTAAACTTTAAGGTTAAAAGTGCAGAAACATTCATAAGAACAAAAAATGTAATAGGCCCTTCAAATTTTGCTAGAAGACTTCATATGTTGACTCTTTAAAAATGTGCTTCCACCAATGCATTTGAACTTAGAAGTAAAGCGGACATTAAAGAGATCGGTGTAAGCTTTGTTAATGTGAGCTCGCTTTCTCACATTGCCTTCTGCGCAGTGAAACCTCGTCATTTATGGAGGGAGTGTGATAAAAGAAAACTGCTCTAACTTTTCAGTTATCGAATGTATTTCAAAACAATTTATAAGACCATTAGCACCTAAGACGACTCCACCATTATTCTGTCATTGAAATTTCAGAATTAGTTGCCAAAAGAGTTATAAATATAACAGTATTACCGTCTGCTCTCTATACATGTCCATTCACGGGGGAGTACCATTGCACAAAACAGCTTTAACGGTTGTTTTACGGGAACTATCCGGTACCATATATATGTCAATTACATGAAAGAAAGAAGCAGAAATCAAAAGGAAAGCTTATTGAGACAACCCACTACTCCGCTCCTTCAGTAAATTTCACTATGGGTATAACTTGGTTTACGTATACCCCCTGTGCGTCCTTAACCAGCATTTTCAACCACGCCTTAGGCTACAATTAGGGTTTGCTGAACAAAGTTATCCCTTCCAGTGCTGAAACCTCTCCTACCATTGCTTGCGTAGAACCAAGCCTAAACACCTTCACTGCTATGGGTACCTCCCTCAAGTAAACAGCGAGGCATTTTCTTTATCAACATGCGTAGCAATACATCCCTCAACATTAGTTGCACATATCGTTGAGAATATTCCGTTCTTCTTAGTTGGTACTAATGTCCATTCCAGACGTCTTATGGTGTATTTATTTATTATTTTTATTTTTTATTTATTTAACAGACCCAAAGGCATTACAGAAAGGAGTGGGTGAACAAACATACTAAAAAAAGTGGGCAAGGTACAAAGAAATCTTTCAACACGGCGTTTTATGAATGAAGGTTTTGAATGTGTTGGTATCCAGGATGGCGGCGATGGTAGCGGGAAGGTGGTTCCTATCTTTCCTTGTGCTTCTGATGAATGACTTGCTGCAATGTTTAGTACGGGAAGATGGCACACCATCTTTGAAACGGTGGTCAACGCGACATGAATTGTATGACGGTGGGGTGATAAGCTGTTCTTTCAAGAAAGGGTTGTGGTGGGAAATTTTATGAAAAAGTGAACGTGTAGGTATGAACGCGACGCTCCAGGTATCGGTTAATCAATTTTGACAGCTTTGCCGTTTTGATTTGGTCCTCCGTCATTAACAGCTTTGAATTTCATTTCTTTCCGAAATTGTATTTTTTTAGACCCATCTAGTAGTGTTTTTCTGTTTTTCTTCCTCAATACCGAGTACTACGTACTACTGACTGCATAATTGTCCTCCTTGTGATGTCGTTCAGTCCGTACACGCTCTTTTATGCACCGTTCTACATTGCTAACAAAGCATACGGGCAGAGTACACTACCATCTATGTAGCAAGTGTAGGTCATATATGCAACGAACTTCTACAAGATCTTCTCTCATTTACTTATGGTTAAATGTACATTAGCCACAGCGTTTCATAACTAATTTTTCAACTTAGGCACAAAATTCTATTTCCACACCCAAAACCGTAGGAGCTTACTGATACATCACCAGTGGGCTAACAACTAATGCTTCACCTGTCGTTTTCCTCCTCTCCTCCATATACTTGGCAATTAAAATATATTTACGTCAGCGCACTTTGCCGCTGTCAGATACGCGACCACTTTTAACCAGTTGTACAGCTGAGGTCTTATTTCGGGTTTTTATTTTGGTGCATCTGTCAATGCAATCTTTTCAATTTTAGTGGTCGTTGTTCATTGCGTGTATTTACCGAACGCTCACCGTCTTCCTTGTTTGCAGAAATAGTTGCTACACATTCTTTTACGACTCTGGATGCTATTGTTTTCTGATATTTTAACTTTAATATATTTACGGTAAAAGTGTGACTGTAGAAACTTTCGATGAAGACGAAGATGAAGCTCGCACCGAGCTCAGCAGACGCATAGACGAGGACGACGAAGACGACTAGGCGAGGCGACAAGATGGATGTGCATTGAACGGTTCTCCGTAAATAGTGTTTATATATTTGCTTTCTACAGACGACGGCCTCCTCTCTTGCCTCCCTGGACGTTTTCCACAGTGACAATTTGGGTCAAGTAAGCTACGAACTTAATACCTATACTTGTTTTGCCACTTCTTTTGGAACAACTTGCCTGCACTTTCATTGGTAATTTATCCCGTGCAATCTCCTCGCCAATCCCCGTCCTCTTGAACGAGCCCTATGTCCCTTCAAGCGGTCCAAGGGCCGCTTATTACTTGGGTCACCTGAACAGGTTTGAGAATAATTTTTCTTCTTTTCTTGTTTTCTTCCTGTTGACTGAGAGCAGCGTTTGAACAAAGACGGTATTTTAAGCTATTGTGTCCCGTTTCTTTGCGACTGCAAGTTGTGCTCTTTTTTTAATATTTTTATTCTTTGTTCGTTGAGATGAACAATTTACTTAAAGAACCCCTGTTTGCTGCTTTTAAGCTTGCATTGATCCACAGCCTTTTCAACAATAACTGGTTTTGGCTTGCAATGAAGTCCACCTTAATATTTGTTTCCGCCTTGGAGCTCTTTTACGGAACTTTAACAGGGAGTCTGTTTTCGTGCGTCATTTTGCGCGCCACGCGATAGATTCATTGTATATAAGCTCTATTCTGTGTTCCCAAGAAAAAGAGGTTGCTGCAAGTAAGTTTCGGTTCTTCTTCGCCTCCAGGAGCGCACCGCATTGTCTAGTGTCACCGTGAGGGACGAGCTAATGAGTTCAAACAATGTACGCTTTATGTAAAAGGTTATGTTAAGGGTACATTCAGCGGAACTTGCACAGCTCGCAGCCCGACTCATGAAATGCTTGACTAATTGCAACTACTGCCGTCCCGGTACTCTCACCTCCAGCTACAGCACGTTCGACAGCAAAAGACACCTTCCCCCCGCGCCGGCCTGGAAATATATACCCTCAGGGATGGAAGAGAAAGCTTTAAACAAAACAAGAAATGGCAAGGCATTCATTGCGCCCTAGCCGAATTGAATGATATATGCCCTTGGAGGGTACACAAACCGAAAATGAAAGGAAGGGGTGCTTTTTTTTTAACAGGGACGTGGCCGCGCTTTTTTCCGCACGCACCTTACGCCCAGAAGCCTTCGGTAGCGGCGTCTTGCGGGTGACGATGTATCCGATTGGCGTTGTCGGGGGCGCATGAAGTGCAACTACCTCCTGGCTCGAACCTTACACCTCCTACACAAGAAGATACACTTGTTCCAGCTAGTACAAATGCATTAACACAAACAAGTGTTGAACCGCATGGCCAACCGTTTGGGATCACGCACACGCACAAATAAAGCATTGAAGGCACAAAAACATAAGCCATGAACGCCACTGTAAACAATGCGCTGATCTCGTAGTACAACACGACCGTCCGAAAAAAAATCATCGCGCCGCATGACCACTTGACTCCGGGTGCGTCTTGCTAAGAGGAACGCCGTGCTCGCTATTTAATGCGAATTTGGCCATGGATGAGCGCGAGCCCGGGCAATCTTTTCTAAGTGTTGCGTAGGAGCGGCAGGCTTTGAGCCGCCGTCGGTAAGCAGTTTCTGGCCACCCCGGAGATATCCAGCGGAGACCGGCTAACACAGGCTTTCCAAGGCTGTAAATTTGCATAGCCATAGTTGAGCTAAGTTATCGCCATTTTTCTATATCGGGCAATGTACTCTGCCCTGGTAACATGTCAAATTAAGCGCATGAAATCTCATCCTGTCTTATTTGCACTGTCAGATGGTAGCGCTATATGCTTATCGGGTTAATTTATGTTCACATGGCCGAATGGCAAATCAGTAATACATTTTGTGGTATGTATACTTGCGTGTACTTTGAATATTTCTTAAGATTGCAGCTAATATTCTGCACCAACAGTGCAGTCTGCTGTGAACAGCGACGAAGGTGTTTATGTTAAAATCAAACCCTGTTATTAAGGCAAATATGGTTAAAACGAAGCTTTCTCCCATGGAGTCTAGTCAAAGTGAAAATGGCAAATCGAAACTGCTTCAATCGTTCCTGAATACTGCAGTTGAATTGACGCCGTCTACATTAGAGTAGCGGCGAGGTTCGATTCCGAGCAAGGGAAGGGTTTTTCTTTTCGAGGCGCTTCAAGTGCTTATCTGGAATCCTATCATCATCATGTGGCCTCCCACTGTGTAGAGTTGCTTTCCTGCAGTGAGTTTTTTGCGTTCGGTCGCCAGACGTGAGGCGAAGAAAGCTTCGCTAAAATGAATAATATTTTATCTGGCGATTTTCCCGCGAAGCTTCTCGAAACGAAATCAAGGAAACTTGATATTTTAATATTTCTTTCAACATACGAACATACACTCCTACATTTCTTTCAACATACACTCGTATATTAAGATTATTAAGCTATGCAAAGTGAAATACGCAAATCACTGACCACGCGAACCCTTACACCGTGCTTCCAGACACTTTAGTCTTACACAATCTTCATTGTTTTTGCGTAGAAAACTGCCAGCACGGATATCCTCATGCTGGAAGCTATGCTCTAAGTGAGTGTTCTTTTTAAGCTAGGTATTTTGTATTGAGGCTTGTCTCTTTTTGGTTGAGAAGATAGCAACTGTTTGGGAAGTACGTAGCAAGGTGCACATTGCAGGAAATATTTATAGTGATAAAAAAATACGTACCACATCGCACCAGCCGCTCAAAGATCTGAACGGAGGAAACAAAAAAATTTGTTTTAAATTATGTGCATCCATGAAAAAAAAGCCTCTCTTGCTGTCAGATGTTTTTGTAATCAGGCTTGTTTTTTTTCGCGACTACGGAAGGTATTCAGCGTTGCAGTGACCGGGCACAAGCTGAGAGCCATATTAACGCGAGCCTAAACCGCTCTACTACGTAGCACCACCCGGAAACCGCGTCCCAAAATGCGAAAGCTGCATGTAGGCAAGCAGTCATTTATTTTGATATGTACGTCACTATGCCACTGATCTTCACTCTGTCAGTTAAATTGCTTACCTACATGGTTATTTTCGGACGACGAAAAATGTTTCGCAATGACCCAGCAGGGTGCAAATGAGATAATGACGCGAGTGAAAAATGTATACAACATAGCACCAGGCGCACGCAGTGCCCTAGCAATTAGAAATGGCTGTTCAGCTAACTGTCAAGTCATTCTTAGTGAGCAGTCCTGCCAATAGGCATTTCGTTTGAGAAAATAGTTTGATTTCAGGCTTGTGTGTTTTGTGGCGAGGATTGGCGCTATTGATAGTGGCATTACTGAAAGCAAATTGGAATTTTGGCGAGTTTCAATAAATGTGGACTATTCATGCAGACGTTGCCGTTAGGCAGCATGCACAAATTGCCATTAGGCAGCAAATGCACTCATTCGTCATTGTTGCAGCCATACCACCAAAGCTCTCTCTATTCATGGTATTTTCTTTTAACTCTTGCTTCCTTTGTCTCACGAGGGCAGGGGCTGGTTGGGGGTGGGGCGCATGGCCAAGTGCCCATTAAGGAGAAAAAATGCAGCCAGCACTACAAATGTGCACGTATAAATTTTAAAAACCAACATTGCAGACAGCGTTTATTACACGCACAAATATTTGTTATACTTTCCAGGGGTTAAAAGCATTCGACTAAAATTGTGTGTTTGATAGATTAACTTGCCCTCGCGTGTGTTCTTTGCCTATAAGCCTCCTACGCGGCCGGGCCAGGACTGGGGCCGGACTTAACCATGTGCTCAATATCATTATTAATCCGGGGGTACAACATCAAGGAGTCCCCTAGCCGCTTCATTGAGCAAATGCCTTCATGAGTATCATCAAGGCCATCACTCGATCATGCAATGGTACCAGTAGAGAAGCTCGTAACTCCCGGTTATCGCAGCCTTCTATTAGAAGCATGGCATCAAGTGCTGGTCCTTACGCCCCAAATTTCTTGGCCATCTCTCATACAGCCATTTTTGCACCTTCGCTAATTCGTCATCGAGCGGCGTGAGGGTGGCCAATAGCTTCTCAGACATGACACCGTCATGGGGGGTTTTCTTAAGCAGCACATACTCACCGTCCCCAATTTCTTGAGCCTCTGGCTGGAATGTTAATGACGTGGGGAGCCGGCTGAAGCCATCTGCTGAAAAGCGTTCTTTCCCGGGATGGTGTTTGAATAAATCGTATGCACTCAGCCGTAGGGCCCATCGCTGAATTCGCGCACGGGCCATGGCCTGTCTGGACGAAAACGTCCCACAAGCGGCTTGTGGTTCTTCATCAATGTGAAACTATTGCCGAGCAAATATTGTCAAAATTTGGACGCGGCAAACACAAGTGCCAGGGCTTCACGCTTGAGCTGCGGGTACCTTTTTTTCGGCTTCCGTCAATAACCTACAACAGAACCTTATGGGTCGAAGCACTTCGCCCCCGACATCGTGGGAACGCACTGCGCCCATTCCTTTCTGGAAAGCATCGCTTTTCAAGACTAGCGGCTCGTGTGGGTCAAAATGCGCCAGAAAATCTGCGGATTTGTAAAGATTATTCACTTTGCTGAATGACTGTTGTTGTGTGGTACCCCCTTCTCACTAAGCTTCCCAGCGGAGCAGTTGTTACACGGGTGCCATGGCCGCCGATGAGTTGGGAGAAACTTGTGGCAGTACGATACCATACCACCATAGGACTTTAATTCTGCGCGGTCCTATGACGCCTTCACTTCAAGGATGGCGTCTATGTTTCCTGTCTTTGGTTGAAGACCCCGAGCACTTATAAGATGTCACAAAAAATCCACCTCTGCTTGGCGGAAGTTCCACTTGTCCGCGTTCATGCGCACGCCATATTCCCGGAAACGCTTCAATCCTTCGAGCAGTGTGGTGGAGTCAATGAATTTCTTTGCCACGATGACTTCGTATAGGTTCTCGTCTTCCTGAACACATGGAAGCTCCTGCGAAATGGTCTCCATGCGAGGTTGAAACACTGCCGGAGCGGACCCCAGTCCACAACGGAGGCGAGTGAAGCTGAAGAGTCCCTTGCGCGTGTATATGATCGTAAGTAGCATGACTACCTCATCCAACAGACGCTGATTGTATGCCTCCCACAAGTCTATCGTCGTATACACTTCTCCGCCTTTCATATCGCCAGGATATCCTCCACCCGTGGCAACGAATATTGGTCAGTGGGACAGCTTTGTTTACCGTTAGTTTTTAAATGTCGAAAAAGGCTGATTCAGCCATTACGTTTTAGTACAGGTACCACTGGCGCGGCCCGCTTGGAATGAGAAACCGGGACAATAATGCCCCCGTCAGAAAGGCGGTCAAATTCCGCGTCGACCTTTGGACGAAAAACTTTGGGAAATTTGCGTGATTTCCTGAATATCAACACCACGTCTTCTCGCGATGCTAAGTGTACTGCGGGATTTTTATTAGACCTAAAACTGGCGCGTACACATCCATAAATTCCGCTTCCAACCAGTCCACGCTAACGTAATCAGCACCGACTAACAGCATTCGCTGAACTGACGTGTACACGTTCATTACCGGTGCCCCGAGCTTGTGGAACGCCTGTATAAGGTCGCGTCCGCACAGGTTGGAGCCAGGGCAACCAAGGACTGGCGAAGATCTAATCGTCGACCTGTTTTCGCGCGAAACCTTGAGCTTAAGTTATGCCCGCCCTGGAAGCCTTCCAGATAGCAGGTCAGTTTCAATGGCGAACCACACAGCTTGGGCCACACTGCTTTGTTCCGTGCATATGTGGGCCATTTGATGCCCGAAACCGGTGAGCCGATGCCGACATGCATGCCCACCTGAAACGAAGCACAATCCAAAGTGCGTGCGATGGGTTCCGTGAGTCATCATGGCTGATATGACTGTTCGCTGCCTCCAGGGCGAACATACCCTCCGTGCCTGTGTCTTCCTCCCGCGACGGCAAGGTATATACTTGGCGAACTGGTGGGGCCTTCCCGAAACCGCTCTCATGGGGGCAACAGGCTCGTGCGATATGGCATCACTGTTTGCAATTAAAGCAGGACGCCGAGCGGAAGCGGCAATCCTCCGCTCCGTCCCCTTTTGGTCACAGCGGTAGCACGCAACAGTCTGTAGCCGGCTTCTTTGGCGACAGGTCTGGCCTCCCAGCGCACGTACACTTCCTTCAGCGGAGTGTCTTACCAACTCTTGCGCGTTAGGTTCGACCACTTCGGCGGATATCACAATTTATTCCGCTTCGCTCCTCATCAGCTGTGGTTTTGCGAGTAGCTACCAACGCACTCCTGCGCTTTGTAGTCTACACATGATGCGATCCCCTAGCATTCTATCCAACGATGTGTCAAAATTGCAGGTCTCCGCTATCTGGGCAATCACCATAATAAATTCCTTGGCCGTTTCGGGGGCAGGTGGTTGTAGGTGAGGAAAGTGTAAGACTGCTCTCTCCTTCACTTGTGGGGAAAAGTGCTGCTTTAGCAAGGCTGCCACTTGGGCGTACGAATGTTCATTCACTTTGTCTAGAGCACAACGTCCGCTCGGTACGTCCACGGTGTAGGTGGACAGTGCAGTCACGAACAGGGCCCGTTTCTTTCTGTCTTCCGCGGTGGCATTTCCCTGAAAGAAGGCTTCCAGCCGAACCTGGTAAGCTGGCTACTTGTCCCTCGTCTCGTCAAAGTGCGACGGGCTGGTGTATCCTCCCGTTGGTGCGATGGCCACGACGGACTGCGATGACGCCCCGTTTTCCTCCCATCCTCGTCGCCACTAAAACAAACGCGCCACGGCAGTGGCTGGGCCAAGACCAACCGTTTATTGCGACAGTGCAGGTTAATGCAGCGTTGTGCTTGAGGGGTTAAAAGGGACGGGAAGAGAAGGAGCAGTGGTAATAACAGCGGCTTCAGCTGGCCTGACATCACAAATACATCAGCCACCAAGTTGATCCAAACATGCCTGAGTTAAAGAAGGTTTTTTACGTGATGAAAGGCAGTGCTAACGGCATCTGCCACCTGCTTGTTTGTAAAGAGTGCGTCACCATCACCCCCGTTTTAAAAGAGTGCCTATGCTCCAAACAGGGGGAAGCAAGGCCAATTGCTGAGCAGTTTACCAGGCCTTCCAGTACGGCTGCCACCTCATCATGGGTACATATTCCGCACGGCCCGCTCGAGCCCGCTGCGAGAGAACACCTCACCAAGATTATCCGGCACGAGATCAAGGCCATGACTACAGATTGGGCACCCCTCTACAGACCCAAAACCAGGGTACCTACTATTTCGCCTATACAAAGTGTTGTTCGACAATAAAGTTCGAACATGGGCCCCTCTGGCGTTTTTACTGTGAGTCGTGCACTACCACTACACATTCAGCCGCCAATTCACCCTAAAACAAAATTTGTGCCTCTAATTTACCGTCCTCGCTGTCGCTCTGAATGGAGAACCGCCGATGACCGCTCGATCTGCTTGACCTGCTCTCGTGCGGGACACATAGCTCAATACTGCCGTAGTCGCTAAAACCCGTCGCCTGGTCCTGAGTCATTGAGCCACCGCACCACCGACATTTCTACACCTGACGAAGATCATTGTCCTCGCTTTGCCCCTTGCTCTTGCACGGACGACCGCGATACCCATACACTGGGAGTCTCCGCCCGTTCGCAATCGCCGTAAAGACTCCAGTCCCGCTCACCACAACGCCGTCGCCCCCAATATCTGACAAATTACGGCCACCTGCCGTCGGAAAACTAACCAAGCAGCTCCCGCCAGTCAGGCTGCATCAACAACCACACCCGAAAATTCTCTATTAACCTGGCCTACCTGGAAACATTTACTAGACGTTGAAGTTGACGCCGTTCCTGTCAGTGCCCTTAATGTACAGGAGCGCATTGATCTGTTATTAGTGCTCGTCTTAGCCGCCATTTACGCAAAGTTATGACGCAACAAACATAACATCTTGTTAGAGTTGGTGATGGAGGGACGGCTGTTGGGATCGAAATGTGCTCGGCTCATATGACTGTATCTGGTCATCAAACGACGTCATCATTTATTTCAGTTTGAACTTACAAACTGGGGTGAAGAGAAAAAGCAGTGACTGCGCATTGCTTGGCGTTGCCTCTCCCTCTTACAGTCAGCACTTGTTCACGGCGCTTGAGCGTTGATCACATGCGTTATCCCTGGCTTTCAATTTTTATCTGAGCACAAAGCCGTCATTGACTGTTCCACTGGTGTCGTTCGTTCCGAGATGCTGATTTTACCCGCTCCCGACGACGCGCCCAACGAGAGGCTTTCCTTTCAACTGCACATTCGTTTGGCACCGCGAGCAATAACTAATGTTCCCCTGTCGTGAAGCTCACACGTTCTTGACGGTGATGATGTAGTGTCACCAATCATTGACATACTACTTACACACAGATTGAGCCTGCTTCATATCGTAGTGACTGTTAGCAAAAACGAAGTCACTTTGCCCTTGCTGAATTTTTTCTTCTCTCCGCAAGTTGTTCCTCACGGTATGACACTAGCCACGTTGGCGCCGGTTCCTGTATACGACGTTTCCACTGCAAGCCTTGTCGAACCTCTCTTCGATATTGAAACACCACTACCCACTCATTCGTTGGAAAATGCCGAATTTTCGAAGATGATTGCAGCCTCTCTAACGCCAACCCAAGCTGAAGAGCTGCGTTACCTTTTGGAGTCGTAGAGCGACGTCTTTCATTTCAGCGATCGTCCTTTGGGCCGGACATCCATCGTCTGTTTCATACTGACACGGATATATCAGCCCTGTGCACAAACGGCAATATCGTGTGTCCCATGCTCAGCGGCTTGTTATCCAAAAAAGGTGGATAAAATGCTTAATTGAGTACACACTAAGCCTTCACCAAGGACATATGCTTCGCAAGTTGTACTTGTTGAAAAATAGAGGGAACACGGCGATTCTTCGTAGTCTACTGGCACCTTAACAAAACTACAAAACCTCGATCTTCTTCCAAGAATCGACGATGTGCTCGATTGCCTTTATGGTGCCGCGTACGTTTCTTCTATCTATTCACCTCCGCTCCGGCTACTGGCAGGTCATTTTCGACGACAAGAACACTGTAAAGACCGCTTTTATTACTCCGGAAGGGCTCTACCAATTCAAAGTAATGATATTCGGACTTTGTAATCCCCAGCTACATTCGAGTGAATGACGGACTGCCTTCTCCACACCTTCAAGTGGTGGACTTGCCCTTGCCGTTCTGGGGACGTTGTCGTCTTTTCTCTAACGTTTCGCACCCCCCTTCAACGCCTGATGATGATGATGATTTGATTTTATTGGCGCAAGGCCGACGCGGGCAAAGAGCGCCAAACAGAAAGTTATTTGATGAGCAGACAACACGAAATAAAATCAGTTAAAAACTATGAGTACGGCTGGTGTAAAGGGCCAGGGTGAAGAACAAGAGTGGTTAAAAAATAAATAAGGTGGCTGGTGTATAGGACCAGTGGTAAAGCTATGGGTGGTATGAGATGAGTTGTAAAAAGTGAACTTCTGATAGGAACTTAAAGGTGCGCTGAACAGAAAACATGGCATCATCTCCTAAGAAGTATGATGGGTGTGGTGGAATATGTCGTGTGTGTAGTTGAGGGAAGTGTTTGCGTCGTGTAGTGTCGAGTGCCTTACATTCTATGAGGATGTGGATCACGGATAGGGCCTCTCCGCACCTGCTGCACAGAGGTCTTGGAGATCCAGTGAGCAGGTGCGAGTGCGTTGCGTGAGTGTGCCCTATCCGTAATCTAGCCAAGGCGACTTCAGTGTATCTATTGCGTGTGTCGGTGGTGTATGGTCCCAAGTGTGGTTTTATTACGTGTAACTTGTTATCGGTTTGTTCGCTCCAGTGTGTTTGCCATGTTTTGCGAAGTTGTTGTCTGATGTGTGGTTTCACGTCGGTGTAAGGTAATGTGGTTATGTCTACTGTATTCGAGAGTGTAGCAGGAGCGGCCATTCGATCCGCTGCTTCGTTCCCGGCTATACCACAGTGGCCAGGGACCCAGCAAAGGACTAGTTCAAATTTGTGGACATACACAGACATAATACCCTTGACTATTAGATTTACAACGTGATTTTTTGAAGACTTTGTTGACGACAACGCCCGCACGACACTGAGGGAGTCTATATATATAATGGATTGTGGGATGTGACTTTGAAGGATATGATTAACAACAAGAAGTACACCATAAGCCTCTGCCGTAAAGATAATCGTATTACTGTTAAGAGTTTTAGTGACATTAAGGCCGGGCCCATGCGCCGCGCAGGACACAGAGGTGGCAGTTTTAGAGGCGTCCGTATAAAATTCAGAAAATTGATACTTCTGCTGCAAATACAAGAAGTGCTGCAGAATTGCACATGTGGGAGCTCGGTTTTTATCTACATGTGTGAAGGATGTGTCGCATGATACAGGGCGGAGATGCCATGGTGCTATAAAATCTGTTTGAGAACTTTGTATGGTGTCTAAAAAGGAGACAGAAAGCTCTGACGCTTCCTCTCTAACTCTGTAAGAGAAGGGCGCAGAGAACGATGGTCGGTTTAGGAGTAGTGCAGTCATAGACGTATCATAAAAAGCCGATTTAAAAGGATGGTGTGGCATAGATGAAATTTTAAAAGCAAAAAGGAGATCTGTGTATGCTCGCTGACGTTGTAGGTTCCACTTATTACACTCCACATAGAGGCTTCCGACCGGGCTAGTCCGGAAGGCGCCACATGCCAACCGCAGCCCCAGATGAAGCACTGGGTCCAGCATTTTGAGGGATGTCTTACTTGCTGACCCATAAACAACGCTTCCATAGTGTAATCGTGAACCTATCAGGCTGGTAAAAACACGTAAAAGAAGTTGTTTGTCAGCCCCATATGAAGAGTGGGAGAGAACCTTGAGTATATTCATGGCCTTTAAGCATTTATGTTTAAGTTGTTTTATGTGTGGAATGAACGAGAGCTTTTCGTCAAGGACTACACCTAAAAACTTGTGTTCATTTCTGACTGGAATTGAGACACCATTGAGTTTGATGTCTGGATCCGGCCGAATGCCGCGCCTTTTCGAGAACAAAACACAAGTACACTTCACTGGATTAAATTTAAACCCGTTGCTATCTGCCCAGCCAGCTAGCTTGTTAACACCAAGCTGGACTTGGCGCTCGCAGATAGACAGGTTACAAGACTTAAAGGATAACTGCACGTCGTCTACATAGATTGAGCAGGAAATGGTTGGTGGCAGAGCCTTCCGAAGAGAGTTCATTTTTACAATAAACAACGTGCAACTCAAAACTCCACCTTGCGGAACACCGTTTTCCTGCACATGAACCCTAGAGAGTGCTGTTCCAACTCGCACGCGAAACGTTCTTTCAGAGAGGTAACTGGCAAGCGTGTTCCACATGTTACCCGACATTCCAAAGGACTTCAAGTCGCTAAGGATGCCGTACCGCCAAGCAGTATCGTACGCCTTTTCAAGATCAAAGAAGACTGCCATACAGTACTGCTTGTGGAGGAAAGCATCTTTGATATAAGACTCTAATGCAACGAGTTGATCGTTCGTAGATCGCCCCGCCCTGAAGCCCACCTGGCAGCTCTCGAGAAGACCGTTGTACTCTAAGAAGTACACGAGTCTCCTGTTTATCATCTTCTCGAAGAGCTTACACAGGCAGCTTGTCAGGGCAATGGGGCGATAACTGGCGGGAGAGGAAGGGTCCTTCCCTTCCTTTAGGAAAGCCACTACTATGGCCTCCCTCCATGAGCGTGGAATGTGCCCCGAAAGCCATATTTTGTTGTATAGGTGTAAGAGTGTTTCAAGAGTGTCTGGGTGTAGGTGCTGTATCATGGTGTATGTAATCTTATCTGCGCCTGGAGCTGAAGGTTTGCACGTGCTCAGGGCAGCCCTCAACTCATAGAGAGTGAATTCAGAGTTGTAGGAAGTTTTTGATCGGTCTTTGTCGTGTAAGGGCTTTTTTTCTACAGATGTTTTGTGTTTCATAAAAGTGTTCGTGTAGTGTGCTGAACTGGACACGTGTTCGAAGTGTTGTGCAAGCGTGTTAGCCTGGTCTTCAAGTGTGTCCCCTGTTGTGCTAACCAGGGGCAGGCTGTGTGTCTGTTGTCCTTTGAGCTTGCGTATACGTGTCCAGATTTGTGTGTGTCTGTGTATGAATTAATGGATGTCAAGAAGGTGTGCCAACTCTCTCGTTTTGCCTCACGGCGCACACGTTTTCCTAATGCCTTGGCCCGTTTGAACAAGAGGAGGTTTCCCGACGTGGGGTACCGACGAAGGATGCCCCACGCCTTGTTCTGGGCCTCTCGCGCCCGCCTGCAGTCCTCCTTCCACCACGGCCTCCGCTGGTTGCGCGGGGCACCAGAGACGTGGGGAATGGACTTTTCGGCGGCGTCGAGGATGTGCGCCGTGAGGAGTTGGGTGGCTTCTTCAACGTGTAGGTGTCCTATGGATGTGTGGTGTAGTTTGGATGTCTCTGTAAATGTGTTCCAGTTAGCTCGTGCTTCATTGAACCTATTATGGGAAGATGGACTGCATGGGCCCTTACCTATGTATGTGAGTGAGGTGGGGAAGTGGTCACTACCGTATGGGTCAGTGCCCACAGCCCACTCGAGGAGAGGAAAGAGAACTGCGGAGCCAATCGCCAAGTCAAGACATGAGTATGTGTTGTGTCCGATGCTATGGTATGTAGGCTGTTTATTGTTGAAAAGGCATGCTCCTGAAGATGTAAGGAATTTCTCTATAAGGCGACCTCGGGCATCCGTGAGAGAAGAGCCCCAAAGAGTGTTGTGAGCATTAAGGTCGCCTGTCAGGATGTATGGTTCGGGCAGCTGGTCAACCAGCGCCTCGAAGTCAGAGCTTAAAAGTGAAACATCAGGAGGAATGTATATGGAGCATACCGTTATCAACCTATTAAATATTATCAAGCGTATTGCTACAGCCTCAAGGATAGTGCTCAGAGTGACAGGGTGGCAGGCTAAGGATTTCCGGGCAATTATGGCACACCGCCAGAAGAGTGTGTGCAGCCATCCCTGTCCTTTCTGAAGACCATGTAACTATTCAAGAAATTTGTGTGCTTGGAATTCAAATGTGTTTCCTGAACACACATTACACTTGGCTGATTAGCATGCAGTAGTTCGTATACATCGTCAAGATTTTTAAGAAGGCCTCTACAGTTCCATTGAATTATGTTTTCTCTTCCCATTATTTAGTGTGAGAGCTACTGGACTGTGTGTGTTTGTTTATGTGTCGTCTTTCGGGGCTGTGACTCTCGCCTTTTTTGGCTTGTCGGGAGGCTTTGGCGTCGGGACGCGTTCCTTGCGCTGCGTTGCAGGCAGGAACGGCCCGACATCCATGTCGTCGTCGGATGTCCGAGGGGTGCCCAACGGACCGGGCCCCCCGGACTTGGCCCCCCCTTGGGAGCCCTTCGTTTGAGCCGCCACCGCTGAGGGCGTCCGGGGCGCCAGAGGTTGCACGGGCGGTGCGGTGGCGGTGGGAACCGGTGCGGGGCCCGTGGTGTCCATCACCTCGGTACCCTCCAACGCACTGGAGGACGGGGAGACAGAGGCGGGAGCGGCACCGGTCCCGACGGAAGAGGTTGCCACCACAACCGCTGCTGCCTCAGCAAGCGGCGTGGTGGCGGGTTGGGCTTCCAAAGGCAACCCAGAGGGGGGCGGCGGAGGGACCAGGTCAGACTCGCTGAACTGGGTCCCTGTGGAAACCAGACGCCGCTCCGCCCCCCGGCGAGCCGCGTCGGCGTACCTCCCCAGAGGGAAAGAGGCGAACCTCTTTCGCGCCTCTGGGAAGGTGATGTTCTCCGTGACCTTGATGTTAATTATCTTTTTTTCAATTTGAATTTTTTCGCACTTGCGGGAGTACGCTGCATGCGGACCGCCGCAGTTCACACAAGTGAGGGTTTCGGATGGACAGTTGTCAGTCGGACGATCGTGCGCCGCGCATTTCGCACACGTCGTTCGGCCACGGCAAGAGGTTGTACCGTGCCCGAACCGCTGGCACTTAAAACAGCGCCGCGGATTCGGGATGTACGGACGGATGGAGCAACGGATAAAACCTGCATTGATGTGTTGTGGAAGAACTGCGCGGTCGAAAGTCAAGATAATGTGTTTGGTGGGAATCTCCTTGTCGTCTCTGCGGATAGTGATGCGTCTCACGGCAGTGACGCCCTGATCCTTCAAGCCGGCAAGGAGATCCGCATCCGTTTCGTTCAGGAGGTCTGTCTCGGATATCACACCCTGCGAGCTGTTGAGGCTCCGATGGGGTGTGACCCGGATGTCTAGATCAGCCGGTCTAGTCTGAGCTAGAAGCTTCGTGGACTGCTGCTTGTCATTTATTTCGATGAGGAGTTCACCGGACCTTTGTTTTTTGCACTTATATGATTTTCCTACTATGGCTTCAAGATACTTGGCGATCAAGAAGACTGATTGAGATGCTAGAGGGTGGGTTGGATTGAGCGATTCCATCACAAGAAATCGAGAAAAATTATCCGGTTCAGGAAATGTTAAAGATGGCAATTGGGGAAAAGATACTTCGGTGCGGCCCCTTTTCAGGGACCGATCACGTTTGGGGGGGGGTTTTGAAAATGCCATATAGCATAGTATAAAAGCAGGGAGACTGGGGTACTTTCATCTTTGACCTTACCCTGGTAGCCAAAGAGGTCCCGGAGCTCCCTGCTTGGTGAACAGACAGGGAGCCCATCCGCCGGAGCTTGACTTGGGCTCCGACGGCCACCGTTCGTGGTTTCTAACCCTCCACCTATAAACACATCGCCACGGTTGGATCCAGCTTATGTTTGGGGGCTCGGGGTCCGCGGTATCGCTAGTACCGTCACCAAGATTGCTCAAGGTGCCCCGTGCGGGGCCTTCAACGCCTGTTGCACGTTCTGTGCGTTTTATGCTGAGACGGACTTCAGCTTACTCCTCAAAATTTATGTTTGGACGACGGCAAATTGTCATTCTCGGCTTCCTAGTCGATGCTAAAGGACTGTAACCTGGCCACGACAAGATTGAAGCTCTGCGAGAATTAACTGTTTCACGCTCAGCAGCAGGCATCCGCAGTTTTGTCGGTTTTTGCTCTTATTACCTCTGCTTCTTCCGACATTTCGCTCAGATCGCCAAATCACTTCCCCAACTTTTTGAGAACGATGCTGCATTTGCTTGGGGCCCTGAGCAAGCAGCAGTTTTTGCTCGCCTCGTCGACAATCTGACCATCTCGCCAATCTTAGGCCACTTTGAAACTTCTGCACCGAAGCAAGGTGCGCATTGACGCCACTGGGCTTGACATAGGGGCTGTGCTCACCAAAGTCCAGTGTGGTCATGAGCGGGAGATTGCATACGCGAGCCGCCTCTTGTCACCGGCAGAACGCAAGTCATCCATTACTGAACGCGCGTGCATTGCGCTGATGTGGGCTGTCAGGAAATGTCGACCGCACTTTCATGCTGCTAATTCACCGTAGTGGCAGACCACCTTGCGCTCTGTTGGCTGCCGTATCTAAAGGACCCCCCGGTTGCCTTTGTCGTTGCACAGTACGACTACAAGAGTGCAGTTTTAACGTCGTTTACGAGCAATGATATTTGCGCAATGACGCGGACTGTCTATACCGTTACCCCGTAGGTACGCCTGACAAAGCTTACACCCCTGACGATGCCTAACTCTGGCAATATCATATTTCCTCCAGATAGCAGAAGAGAAACTACGCGAGTCCTCCTCGCGTACAGTCATCGAATGCCTCGAATGTCACCCTTCTGACCCATCGCTACTCGCCTTCCTCCTCTGCGAAGGAATCCTCCACCATCGTTGCTACCACTCGAATGAGCCTGATGTCCTCCTTGTTCCACCTGAACGCTTGCGTCCAGATGCCCTCTAACGGTTTCGCGACACACCCTTGGCTGGATATCTCAGTGTTGCGCGCACTTATGCACGCGCCCAAAAACGATTCTTCGGCCCTGGTCTTTATACGTCGGTCAAACAATACGTCTATGCTTGCGACTTGTGCCAACGCCACAACAAATTGTCGGTGCTCTCTGCAGGTCACCTTCAGCTAGTGGATATTCTCACCAAACCATTCTTCCACGTCAGCTTGGACCTCCTTGACCCTTTCTCTTCATCGCTTTCTAGCAATGGGTACATTGCGGTTGATACCGACTGCGCGACCTGATATGTCATCACCTGTGCCCTGTGAAGATGCTGTGCCGCTTATGTTGCCAACTTCCGCCTAGAAAACGTCATGTTGCAACACGGTGCACCACGGGAACGCCTCACAGACCATGCCCCTTTCTTTTTAAGTGCATAACACTTTAGGCGCTCGCCTCGTCTTCCTAGCTCGCTGGCTCGACCCAAGTATATAGAGTACCAAGGCGGGGTACCAGGGTACTGCTGTTGTTTCCGGAGTACCCCACAGTCTCCGAAATCCAAGAGGTTTATATAGTCATAAGCGCTCCAAACTCGGAGAAACGCTGGCGCTTGTCATACATCTTCCCGTTGTTTAGCGCAAAAAAAACTATAGGTACCAATGAGGAACAATATACGTATTTAACCGCCAGCGCCCGCGTTCCTTTAGTTAAGCACGCGCATTGGGTTAGTTTTACGATTGTAAACGCAAAATGTTGCAGTGCAACACCGGCACGAGCTTGGAGAAAACAGAAAACAGGAGAAAAGAGATAGGAGAAAACTCCCGCACAAAGAAAACAGAACTGCCGCTGGTTCAGTTTCAGGCAGGGGGCGAGCGAGCACTGCGAATTTGGGAAATTTGAATTGCATAGGGTGGTAGCAGTAAACGGATAACGGCGGTACAGCTTATTACGGCAAATCACTGCTCTGGGCTTCTGACAGCTTCCTCATTGCGTGGAACGGCTTTACTTTTTATCCAAAGTCACCGCCGACCTGCTTTTCTCATGCTTCACCAGACAAAAGCTGACCACAGTGCACCATCCCCAGACAATAATGAGCCGACCGAACGCTTTATTCGCACACTAACCGAAAATATCGATATGTGAGTCTCATCTGACCTTAATGACAGGGACGCCGTGCTTCCATATGTCACACTCGCTTACAAATCTTCAAATAATAACACCAGAGGCCATTCCTCGTTTTATGTTTTGCACGGTCGGGAACCAGTTTTTTCAATGGAGACTTTACTGCCTGCTTCAACTTCCCACCGACAGCTTACGGCCACGCCACCATCACGATGGCTGCGCTAGCACGTAACTTCGCTCGCTCGCGGTTGTGGTATTCCCAGCGGCCTAAAGACTCATTATGACGGTAGGTATCGTGCTGTGTCTTTTCCGGCTGGCTCCCTTGTCCTCCTGTGGACGCCTCTTCGTCGAGTTGGCCTTTCGGCCAAGGTGATGCCTCGTTACGCCGGACCTTATCAGGTGCCGAGACAGGTGACAGATGTCACGCACGAAGCTTCTTCTCTAGTGCCCTCCCCATCCCAAGCGTCTCCTTCGTCGGACATTGTTCAAGTCTCTCGTCTCAAGGCCTGTCGATCGCATGCCGACTGTGACTCCTTGACAGCAGCGGGAGAGTGCTTTGGCTGCCGGGGGTAATATGAAGTGATGCTTCCACTCGCACCGGCAAACGACGAAGCAGCAGCATCGAGAGACACTGGTCTGTCGTTCGACCGAGGAAGTAGAGGAGAACGTTGATCTGTCAACTTGCGAACCATTAGTTTATACACTGCGGTATAAGCAGCTGTATATAGTGTAAATATCTTAAATACGCCTTATTTTCATCCTCACACTATAATAAAGGTAGCAGAACAATTGAACACCAGGGTGTGTGCCAACGACGTTAAATCACGGGAAACTACTTAGAGTACAAGATCAACTTGCGATGTGCCACTAGTAGGTAAAGAGCAGGTAGGGAAGGCTCTCAAATACACGTAAAGAGGTAAAGCCGTAGCTGACGATAGTGTAACCGTCGATCGTTTAAAGGAGGGTGAAGATATTTAAGCGGGAAAAATTGCTGTAGTATATTCGAAATGCTTGAACACTGAAAAACTGCCCGTAGCCAGGAAAACCACCAAAGCACTTTGATTCAGAAGAAGGAAGTTCCCAAGGACCTTATTAATTAGAGACCCATCATCCTGCTCTCAGTTGTTTAGAAGCTGTTTACCGAAGTTATATTCAGCTGCATGGGGGAAACCGGGATTCACAATAACCCACATAGCAGGCTGGATTTGGGAAATGCTGATCAACCATGGATCGCATCCGTGTTATCAATCAAGTATAAAATAATCCCCAGAATAGGCTAAACCTCTTTACATGGCATATATGGACTATGCGAAAGTGTGATTACATACACAGCGCTGTCGTGCTAGAAGCAGTAAAAGACCAGGGAATATGGGAGACCTACATATTACTGCTGGAAGGCATATGTAAGGAATGCACGCACGGTATAACCCTCTAGAAGAAAAACAATCAATTCCCCATACGAAACGGAGTAAGACAGGGAGCTACCATCTCACCTAAACTATTCACAGCATATTTGGAGGAGTATTTAGAATGTTTGGGTGCGCAAACATTAGTTTATAAAAAAAGCGAAAATATTTAGGTCATTTTTTGTTTGTAGACGACAGTCTTGCTGAGTTACACAGCAGAACACCTTTAAATAATGCTTGCGGAACTACAATCAAAAAGCATGACGGTGAAACTACCATTAGTATTAATAAATATAAAGTAATGAGGACTAGCATGCCAAAAACACCCTCTTAAGTTTGGAAACTAAGCGCTAGAAGAAGTAAAAGAGCATGACTACCTTGAACAGATGGATGCTGCTGACCCCAACCATGAGACAGAAATTCGCCGCAGAATAGGTATTTGTTGGAAAACACTCGAAACTCATTCGCGAATAATGAAACGTAGGCTACCAGTGTCATTAAAAAATCTACAAACAGTGCATACTCCCTGAACGGGCACCTTGAATAATCTTGGTGACGGTATTGGCGACACCGTGGACCCCGAGCCCCCATACTCAAGCTGTAATCTACCGTGGCTATGCGTTGTAAGGTGAAGGGCAGAAACCGCTAACGGGGGCTGTCAGAGCCCAGGTCAAGCTCCAGCGGACGGATTCTCGGTATGTTTACTAGGCGGTGACCTCTCTCGGTATCAGGGTAACCCGAGCCAGGTACGTCCCCCGTCCCCTGCTTTTATACGTGCTGTATAGTTTTTTTTATATATTCCCAATACCCAATGATCGGACACCTAAAAGGGGCCGCACCAAAGGATCGTTTCCACATCTTCTGACGATGACAATCGATAAACTTGATAATTACCACCCCTTCTTGGTAATTGAATCTCTTGTACAAGCCAGGCCTATTGCTTCAGTCAGTGTTCTTGAGTTCTATGTTGTTAAAAAGAATTATAGGGGTATCCTATTAAGCTAAGAAGTGAAGAACCGGCGGGATCTTGGTCGAGGTACAGAGTCTACAGCATGCTTCAAAACTCCTGAAGCAGACCCGAATTGCCGATCTTGACATGAAGGTCACGCCCCAACACAGCCTCAACAGCTTGCAGGACGTGATCTCGGAGCCAGATCTAGAAAAGGAGACAGGGGCCGATCTTCTTGAAGGCTTCAAAAGTCCAAATGTGACGGCTGTCAAACGCATAACCACAAAAAGAGACGACAAGGTAATACCCACTAGACATATCATCTTGCCATTTGAACGGTTAATCCTTCAGACATCATGGATGCTGGTTTCATCCGGTGCTCCGTCCGAGAATACGTCCCGAAACCGCGCGGCTGTTGCAAGTGCCAGCGCTTCGGGTGTCGTATTAACTCGTGTCGCGGCCAAATAACCTGTGGCAAGTGCGCCCAACATGAGCATCCCACAGATAACTGTAGCTCACAACAACTTCTCTGCATTAACTGTCAGGACCCACACGCGGCCTACTCAAGTAAATGTGAAAAGTTCCAACATGAACAGAAAATAATAAACATCAAGGTCACAGAAAACATCACCTTCCCGGAGCCGCGAAAGTGGTTCGCCTGTTTCCCCCTGGGGAGGTAAGCCGACACAGATCGCTGGGGGACGGAGCGGCGTGTCGTTTCGGCAGGAACCTACTACCGCGAGTCGGACCTGGTTCCATCCTGCCCCCATCGGGTCGCCTCAGGCAGCTGAACCCGTCACCACAGTGCTGGATGAGCCAGCAGTGGCTATGGTAGTAACAGTCATCGTCGGTACCGATGCCTCTCCGGCCGCCTCATTCCTCGCCCTCCTTCCTTCCACTGGAGCCTGTGGCGGCGATGGACACCCGGGGGTGCTGCATCGCTTCCTACTTCTGCCACACCGTATGTGCCACCTGTGGTGCTCCCGATAACTTCGGCGGTAGCGGCTCAAAAAACAAAAGGCACCCGAATATGTGCCAAGTCAAGGGGGCCTGGTCAATCTGGCACCCTCAGGAAATCCGAGTATAAGATGGACGTCGGACCTTTCCTCTCTTTGTCGCAGCAGAAAGAATAGGTCCCTGCATCCAAACCTGTAGAGAAGCCGAAAGAGCCCCCTCCGAGAGTCCAAGCCCCGAAAGACGATACATAAACAACACACTCCAGTAGCTTCGAACACTTCATAAAGGGAAGAGAAAAAATATTTCAAGGGAACTGTAGAGGCCTTTTAAAAACTCTTGACGATGTATACGAAGTATACTGCATGCGAATCAACCAAGTGTAATGTGTGTTCAGGAAACACATTTGAATTCCAATCACACTAATTTCTTGAATAGTTACGTGGTATTCAGAAAGGACAGGGACGGCTGCACACAATCTTCTGGCGTTGCGGCCATAATCATCTAGAAATCCTTAGCATGAAACCCTGTCACTTTCGACACTCTCCTTGAGGCTGTGGCAATTCCCACAATAATATTTGATAGGTCGGTAATTGTATGCTCCGTATACATTCCTCCCGATCTTTCCCTTTCGAGCTCCGACTTCGAGGCGCTGGTTGAGCAGTTGCCCTAGGCATAAATCCTAACAGGCGTTCTCAACGCACACAATTCTTTTTGGGGCTCTCCTCGCAGGGATACCAAAGGTAGCCTGATAGAGACGTTTTTACCTTCCTTCGGAGCATATCTTTTCAACAAGAAACAACCTACACACCATAACTTAGGACGCAACCCAAACTCGCATCTTGACTGGCCATTGGTTCAGCAATTCTCTTTTGATGTCTTGAGTGGAGTGTGGGCACAGACCCATATGGTAGTGACCACTTCCCCACTTCTTTAACATGTATACGTAAAAAGGCTCAAGCCATCCATCTTCACAAAACAGGTTCAACGAAGGAGGAGCATTCTCCAATTCATTTTCAGACACATCCAAACTACACCACACATCCGTAAGACACCTACGCACGGAAGAAGCGACCCAACTCCTCACCACGCACATTCTCGACGCTGCCGAAATGTCCATTCCCCACGCATCTGCTGCCCCGCGCAATCATAGGAGGCAGTTGTGGAATAAGGAGTGTAGGTGGGCGCCAGAGGCCCAGAACAAGGCGTGGGGTATCCTTCGTCGATACCATACGTCGGGTAACCTCCTGTTGTAAAAACGGGCAAAAGCGAGGGGAAATCTGGTGCACCGTGAAGCAAAACGAGATAGTTGGCGATCATTCATATCATCAATAAACTCATACACAGACACGCAAGGTGTGGAGACGAATACGCAATTTCAGATACAACAAACACACACAGCCTGCCTCTCGACAGCACAACAGGGAATACACTAGAAGGCCAGCCTGACACTTGCACAACACTTCCACCACGTGTCGAGTTCAGCACATTACGCAGACTTTCGTGAAACACAAACTCCCGGCCGAAAAGAAGCATTTTCACGAGAACGACAAATCAACCACGTCATATATCTCCTAGTTTTTGCTTCATGAGTTGATGGGTGCTCTGAGTACCTGCAAACCCTCAGCTCCAGGCCCAAACATCATCACATATACAATAATACAACACCTACCACAGACACACTTGAAACAATTCTACATCTATATAATTCCAATGTCTTGGAAGGAGGCCATAGTTGTAGTAATATTGTCATGTTCGAACCTCTCAGTCACTCACACACATCCAACCCACACAGATTCCACCGAACGACTCCTTTATTCCGTCCGCCTCTCCCGGGCTCTCCCCACACTCTACTTCCCTCTCTTCTCTTCCCTCAGTTCAGGTGATGATGATGGCGCAGTCGCGTAGCGCCCTCTCTCGGTGTCCACTGGCACCACCCTCACAGGTCTCCCCCCCCCCCTGAAACGTGAAGCCACCACTAAACATTTTCAGCGTCGTGGTACGGCGTCAGCTGATCTGCGTGTGCGAGGCCACGGCGACGCCCCGTCTTGGGGTCCACTAGGACGAAGTCATTCTGTCCAACACCCCTAGCGGCACGGAAGGGCCCTGAACGTCGTGGTGCAAGCTTTGAGGAGAATTCCATGGCAGCGTCGCTGAGGAAGTGGCTTTCAAGCAGAACGAGATCACCCTCCTGTATTGTCCGCGGCCGCCTGTGCCGATCGTAGGCAGCCTTTTGGGTGCGCCACATTTTGTCCTGATGTTGCCTGGAGAATTCCAGCACTTCCTGCAGGCACTTGGAGACTTCAGCTGCGAATGCACGGTAGGCCGTCGCCTGAGGCTTCACGTCGTCTTTAAGTTCTTCCTGCGTCCATGGGGTTCTCAGCTCCCGGCCATAACAAAGGAAGGCGGGCGTGTAGCCGTGACCACGCTTTCAGCCGTCCGCATGGCGAGGCCAATTTCTGGGATGTTCTGGTCCCAGTCTTTATGGTTGGAGCAGTAGGCCCTAAGGCACTGTTTGATCGTGCCGTTATGCCGCTCCACCATTTGCCCGGCAGGACGGTATGACACTGTGTGCCGGTCTTGAATGCCCCAGTGTTCAAGGAGGCCCTTCCACACACTGCTTACAAAGGGCTTCCCATTGTCGCTTGAAATAGCGACGGGTGTGCCGTGCCTGCAAAACACCTGGACCATGCAGTCCACCCCACTCTTGCTGGTTGCTGACCGTAACGGGAAGAGTTCGATGTACTTGGTGAACTTGTCGATCACCACGAGTAGGTACTTGTGGCGTCAAGGTATCATTGGTAAGGGACCGACGATGTCAACACTGAGCTGCTCCATAGGAGCAGTGGCCCATTGGCTGCTCATTAGCCCTTCTGGTTTCTGCCGGTGCGCTTTGGTGCGTTGATAAACCTGGCAGTATCGCACATACTTGGCTATGTCAGAGCGTAGACCCAGCCACACGAAATGTTGGGAGATGCATTTGAAGGTCTTGAAGAAGCCAAAGTCGCCGCTAGTTGGGTGGTCGTGCGACAATCGTAGGATCGACTTGCGGAGATGGTCTGGAATCCAAGTTACCTTCCTATTCCCTCGATGCTGTACAAGCAACCCACTGTCCTCCAGCTCTGTCGTCACCGCCAGGTCCCTGATTAAACGTTCGTCGCTGTCACCGGGCGGCAGCTTCCCTCCCTTCATAACCGTTCGCAGCCTGCACAACATGGGGTCTTGGTCTTGTTCTTGCGCCAGCAGCTTTGGGTCGTTCAAGACAGTCGTGTTCAAGACAGTTCAAGACAGGCTGGCACATTTGCTAGACCCGGCCTGTGCTTGATTTTGCAGTTGAACCCCAGCAGACGTAAGACCCAACGCCTGACACGTGGCGATGTCTGGTCTGTGGTGAACATCCAAGATAATGAGGAGTGATCGCAGTGGACCTCAAATTCCGTAAACTCGAGGTATGGTCGGAACTTGTCCACCGCCCACACCACAGCGAGACACTCCCATTCCTGAACTGTGTAGCGCTGCTCTGCCTCAGTGAGGACCCTGCTAATGAAGCAGATTGGTCGGAGCTGGGCATTATCATCTGCTGCTTGCAGAAGCACTGCTGCGATGCCGACTCCGCTGGCATCTGTCTCCACCACAAATGGTCTGTTGAGGTCTGGCAGGCTCACAACACCATCCTGGGCCAGGGACTGCTTAAGTGCCCTTAAGGCTTCATCTTGCTGCGGATCCCAATGCCAGCGTCGCTTTTTCTTGAGTAGTTCCATGAGTGGCCGTGCAGTGATGGAGAACTCTGGTATGAACCCTCTGTAATAACCAGCCAGTCCCAAGAAGGCTTGCAGCTGTTTGACTGTGGTTGGTTGGGGATATTTTAGTATTGCAAGCACTTTTTCCTTGTCTGGCCTACATTGTCCTGGGGAGATTTCATGACCGAGAAACTTCAGGGATTGGCAGCACACGTGCACCTTCTCTGGGTTTATGGTCATCTGTGCTGAGCTTATCCGCCTCAAAACCTCCCGCACATGCTCGACGTGGTCTTCCAAAAACTCCGAATATACCAGAACATCATCAAGGACCGCCATGGCATACTGGTGGTTTATTCCTTCAAGCACTCGGTCCATTAGGGTATGGAATGTGGCAGGGCCGCCAGCAACTCCGAAAGGCATTCTCATCAAATCGAAGGTTCCTTGATGACAAATGAATGCTGTCTTGGGAATATCCTGCTCCCTAACGGGAATCTGAAAAAAACCCTGCGAAAGGCCGAAACTAGAAACCCACCTGGCTCGGCCAAGCTGTGCAAGCAACCAATCAGTCCTAGGCATGGGGTAGACTGGCACCTTAGTGCGTGCATTAAGCTGGCGATAATCCACGGCCTGGCGGTAGCCACCAGACTTCTTCTCGACCAGAACTGGGGCGCTGGCATGCTGGCTGCGGCTAGGACGGATTAAGTTCTCTGCCAGCAAGTCATGAATGCAGTCGTCCATGATAGCCTGCATTTTGGCGTTTACTGGTCTTAGCTTGCATCGAACCGGTGGGTTGTCACCTGTGTCAATGTGATGTTCTGCCAGGGTTGTACAGCCTGGAATGGTCGTAAAGATACCACGGAACTCATCCAAAAAAGTTTCATGCGCGGGTCTAGGTTCGGTGAGTGGCTGGGCATGTCTTGGCTGCAAGCTGCGGTCGTGATGAAGGCACTGGCACGCACATTGGCAGTAGCATCATCCTCAGCAAAAATGCAACGCAAACACTCCGCGCAATCCTCCACTGCTTCGGTCCGTTCCTTGTCTGCCTTAACAAAGGACCTGATTCTTTGTGGTTCTGTACCGACTGTCCAGCCCCCAAGTGCCACGTTCAGGGAAACACCTGCCCCTCCGCCAGGTCCTGCAGCTGAGGGTGCATCTGGCGGTGCACGCGCTGCACCTTCTCCGCTTCGGAAACCTCCTCCCCGATGCGGTCGTAAAACGTGGCGATCGCGTAGATAAACTCTTTGAGGTTTTCCTCGGGGTGCTGCGTGTGCTGTTCGAGCTCCGCCTTCAGGCGGCGCTTCGTGTCGATCGACGCGAACTCGGCACGAAACGCGGCCGTGAACTCTTCCCACGAGTAAAGCCGCGCACAAAACGCCACTACAACTTCGCGCCCCCATCGAGGGCGGCCGGCACAACCTGCGTCAGCCACTTGTCGGCGGCGACTCCAGCCACGAGGCAAAAGTTTTCAAGGCGCTCCAGGAATTCCTCCGGAGACTGTAAATCTCGGACACCCGAGTAGCGTGGAAGGGGCGCCGCAACGAGCCGAGGCGCAGCGTCGTCGGTGACACGATGAGGCACATTCACGCTCGCGGCACCCGCTCCCACGGCCGCCATGACGGTCGCGGCGGTCGGCAACGGAGCCGTCATTACGCGGTCGCGCACGTACGCCGCTATACCCTCGCGTTCCAGCGCGGAACCGTCAGTCTGCAACAGGAGCTCGTTGACGACGACTTCAAGCCCACGTGCGTTTTCGAACGCTGCTGCGGAAATCCCAGACGAGCCCCCACTTGTCATGTTCAAACCTCTCAGTCACTCACACACATCCAACCCACACAGATTCCACCGAACGACTCCTTTATTCCGTCCGCCTCTCCCGGGCTCTCCCCACACTCTATTCCCCTCTCTTCTCTTCCCTCAGTTCAGATGATGATGATGGCGCAGTCGCGTAGCGCCCTCTCTCGGTGTCCACTGGCACCACCCTAACAATATTAAAAAACAAGGGAAGGACGATTTCTCTCCCGCGAACTATCGACCCATCGCCCTCACAATCTGCCTGTGCCAGCTTTTCGAGAAGGTGATCCACACAAGCCTTCTGTCCTTGGTGTACAACGGCCTTCTCGGGAGCCCCATCCTACCAAGCTGCACTTTATCTGGCCGACGCAATACGACCCGCAGTGTCGATTCTGCAAAGCACCCTGCATTCTGTACCACATGGTGTGAAAGTGCCAGCTCAAGCCCCAACTTTCCGCGATTTCTAACCCCTCGTTTGAGCAGTGGGAGAGAGAACTGGCCAGCTCGAGCGCCAAAGAACAGCTTCTGCTGATTCACCGGTCTGAGACAGCTGGACGCTCTGACGGGGTCCTGGACTGCGGAAACCAAACACTTGGCTCTTTTTCTTTAATAAAGTTTACTCTCTCTCTGCCAGGTAGGCTTCAGGGTTTGGCGATCTACGAATGACCAGCTTGTCGGTCTTGAATTATATATCAAGGATGCCTTAGTGGATAGCCAGTTTTCCCTTAGGGTATTTTTGAACATCGAGAAATCCTATGACCCTGCTTGGTGGCACGCCATCCTTAGTGACCCGAAGTAAATCGGTGTTTCGGGCAATATGTTGAACATTCTTTGTAGTTATATGTGTTCGATAACTTTTAGTGTGAGAGTTGGTTCTGCACTATAAAATGTTCATGTGGAAGAAAATGGTGTGCCACAAGGTGTAGTGTTGAGCTGCGCTCTTTTCATAGTTAAGATGAACTCTCTTGGAAAGGCATTGCCACCTGCAATATCTTATTCCATGTGTGTATATGACGTCGAGATATCCTTTATATCATTTATTATGTCAATCGGCCAAAGAGTCCCACTTCGCGTCAAGAAACTTTCCGGCTGGACAAACAAGAATGGCTTTTATCTTAATCCTGCAAAGAGCTTTTTGTGTTGTGCTCTCCATGAAGCGTGGGTTCCAGCCAGACCCAGGAATCACTCTTAATGGCGTGTCAATTTCTGTGAAAAAGAAGCACGAGTTTTTATATATTTTATTCGACGAAAAGCTTACATCCATTCTGCATATCAAACAGCTTAAATTCAAATGCCTAAAAACAATGAGCATTCTTAAGGTCCTCTCACACCAACTTTATGGGGCCGGCAAAGAACTCCTGCTGCCCCTTTACACAGCCTTAGTAGGGTCTCGGCTTGACTACGGCAGTGTCGTGTATGGGACGGCGACAAAAACAGCAGTAAAAATGCTCGACCCACTGCTGCATCTTGGCCTTTGCCTCTCATGCGGCGCTTTCCGCACTAACCCCGTCAAGAGTCTGTATGTCCATTGTGCAAATGGTGCCTAGGGCATCAGCGGGAGTATGTTGAATCGCTTTAGGCATCTAAGGTCGTGTCTCTCACCAACCATCCTTTTAATCTTATCATGAACGATACATCACTCCTGCAAATCCTTTACACAGGCCATTTCCTCACCTTTCTGTCGCAGAGAGAAAGAGGAAGCTTCTGCACACAATGTCCCCCTTTCAGACACGCACAAGACACCCATCCGCATTATCACTCCGCCATCGCATCTTTGTCTATATCATTCGTCCTGTCATTCACGCAAGTAAAAAAATAGGGCACCCAGGAGTGCGATTCTCCAGCACTTCCTGTTCCTGCAGGACAAGTACAGGTGCGAAGAATTTGTCAGCGACGCAGTGAAAAGTCATTCTGCTGTCTCTTGTTCAGCGCACAGACCAAATTTTAGCGTTACTAAAACAATAATTTTCGTAACAGTATTTACACGGCAGATCGTATGGAATCTTACTCGTTTCAAACCACATCATCAAACAAAATCCCCAAGTCCATCGTGTACACAGATTCTCTAAGCGTTGTGCAGGCACTGTCATCAAGAAGGTCGTCTAAAAACTATGTGATCAATAGTATTTAAAAGGTTTTAATGACTGTATATGCTTCAAATTTAGATATACTATATACTGGGTATCAGGGCACTGTGGGATCCCTGGCAATGAGACAGCTGGTGCTGCTGGTGGTGCTGCTCTCATGACCAGAGTTGACATAACAACAGTACCGTACACCCACCTAAAGGCACATCCAATGACAGCTTCGTAACACGTGGCAACTACACTGGAGTCAACAAACAGACAACAAACTGCAAGTGATAAAACCACAACTGGGACGCTACCCAACTGACCCACATCAGATCCACTGAAGTCGCCCTGGCTAGGCTGCGGATAGGCCACACATATGTAACGCACTCCCACCTGGTCACTTTATCTTTGCGGCCCATGTGTAGCAGGTGTTGAAGAGACCTATTCGTAGCCCACGTACTAATCACATGCAAGGCATTTAATACAACACGACACTAACATTTCCCTGAATTATAAGGACGACACATTCTACGCCACCCATCATACGTTTTAGCCGACGAACCAATCTTTTCTAGTCAAACTGTTCTTAAGTTTTTAGCGGAGGTAAAATTTCTCCAGCTCTTGCTATGTAAAGTGTAATCATCCTGGCTCTATACACCAGACATCTCCATTGTATTTTGTTTTGCGTCGCTCCTACTTCTACTCACAGGTTTTAGTACTTAAGGTCTCATCAACCATTAAATAACTTCTCTGGCGCACTTTGCGCTTTTCGTCCTTGCACCATTAAAATCCAACCATCATAATCAACCAGTGCCTACGGCTGGTTATGAAATAAGGAGCTCAAAATTGGCGCCCTACTATGCAACTAGAAAACAAACTTAGGTCAGCTCAACGGGTTATGGAACGAATAATGTTAGGAGTAACACTCAAGGACAGAAAACGAGCTACCGGGATCCGGGATCAAACTAAAGTAAAAAATAACGTAGTTCAAATAAAGAGCGAGAAACGGGCCTGTGCTGGCCATGATGTGAGACGAACAGACACCCGGTGGAAAATTACGGTCACCGATTATACACCAAGAGGTGAGTGTAGAAAGGGAAAGGGATGAAGGGATTAATACGATGGAGTGATGAAATAAAAAATAGGGGTAAACAGTGGACTCGAACAGCGTAGGACATGAGCGTTGGGAGGTCAATGAAAGGGCTCTTGGTCGTGCAGTCATAACAATGGTGATGAGGATGATGATAAGATAACACATGGTATTATAACGCTTATTGCTCAAATAAGCAGCGTGCTTTCCGATATTCTTGTTTTGTGGAGCCAAACTTCACCGGGGGCAGTTTCGTCTTTGTGTGCGAAGCGAGTTCTGGATTCTTTCCTTGGCCTCCCAAATACAAAATAGGCGCTATACTTCTTGTTCGAGATTTGTTTCTTCAGTAAGGGTTCTAGTGGCCAAGTCCATATGTTGATGCATGGTGTTTTACCCATTCATCGGTGTTTTCAATGTTAGGGCAGACTTCTGATTGTGTGGTTTTTTTTGGAAGAGGTCCCACAGATTTGCTATGTGAGTGCGGCGCGCATATTTGGTCGTCGCTGGCATGACGAGTGTTTTCACAATATAATGACCGCTACCTTGTTTGGTTAGGATGCTTGGCCACTTCGGGCCGTTCACATTATGCACTATATTCTTCTTTGCCATGGTATTGCGCTGGACGCTGTTGCCCTTTCTGGTTGCGTGCGCCGGATCGGTTAAGATGCTAAGATTCAGCTACGCAAAAGTATCCATACCTGCTGAGCTATTTTGTAGTTCCGGAATATCGCCAAGCTTTTTGTAGTCTATTAGAATACCGAACAATAAATAAAGAGTCGCATGGGACATAAGGGCAGCCAACTGGAGGAAAAAAGTGACATTACGTGATAGCTTCGGGGCCCTATATACATTGAGATTACGCTCATTTTTGTTGTTCTAAGCGGTAGTTGGCGCGATTTTAGAAGAAACGTATGTAGTCCTCTGCGAGTGACGCCAGCTTCCCTTTGGGGAATGCCTTTCCATACGGGCGGGTAGTGATCGCTCTTGGCGAGGGTCCACATGGAGAGTTAAGCTGTGACTTTTGTCTTTTATAATGCAACCAAATCTAAGTTTCTGGAGGTCTTGCCGTATGTGGTTTATTTGCTGTTGCTGAAGCGCCCTTTGGATCGTTATACGTTATGCTGTAAGAATGGTTATCGTTGTGTTTGCCTTGTTCTTGCGGCATGTTGGTGAGAGGCTGGTTGGGTGGCAGCGAATTGCACTGATTAAGGGTATGAGCTGCACCGTGTCCTCGTGGAGGGGTGAATAAGTCCGACTTGGGGGTGATGAAGTACGCGCTGAAGGGGGAAGCTACGCCAAATTAGAGACCGGTGACGTTGCCATCAGTATTCTCCCTGAAACATGCGAATGCGTTGGCTAGGGCATTGACTGAGCTTTGAATTTTTTTGAAACCCCTGCTTGAAGCACTACTCGAATTGTTGCAGTTGATGGCTGTCTTGGGATCGCCATCTGCCACCTCGCCAGCTCATACGTTATTGGACTGGGACGGGGGGTGGGGTGCTGTTCTCTGTGTAGGAACAAAAAAACAACTTTCAAAGATAGCACAGCTTGTAACGCACTGAGCTAATTTCGTATAGAGCCGGGTTCAAATCTCATGGGATCAAACATGAAGGCTCAGCCGCCAATACACGCAAGAATGGCCTACCTACGTAAGTGCGGGCTTAGTTTAGAGCCGTCTAGTCGCCAGTTTTAAGGTCACGTAAATAAACAAGTGTGTATTCTGAAAACAAAAATCGTCTGCAGTTTTTTTTTTTCAAATTTTTGCAATGCCAAATACCTCATGTGCAAATAAGAATAGTGGTTAATGAGGCATGCATTTCAGGGCCCTTTACTCCTTAGCAAGCACTGTTATTATATGGGCCACTGCTCGTATTATCATTTTTTGCGGGATCGTTCTATCCCAGCAAAATATGTTCACTTTCCTATCCGGCTTCTTGTCCTGCGTGAGTGGAATATAGCTGCTTGCTAAGAGGACCGTTATTATGACAAGCTTCCAATCAATCTCATCAAGTGCAGCAAAAAAGAAACTTTATTTGAAAATTATTCTCCCACACACCCTCGTAACAAGCCATGACAGGGTTGCTATTTTATTGACAGAGCAATTGTTGTGTGTAATTTCCATTCACTGTATATCTCAGAGCCGTATCGTTTATTTTAAAAAGCTTCTTCTCGGGATTGTGTAATTTCCCAACCGCTATAGTTTCGAAGTCACCAAAAATCGGGTCCCACATGGGGCTGTCGTCTTTGTGGTAAGCGAACCATCCTCGGAAGATCACCTCAGCACTAAAATTACAAGTCTGAAAAACAGGACAATTTTACCACGTTGAGCAATAAATTCTCAATAACATCAAGAACAACACCGCCTGATGTGTTCCCGGCCGTACAAAACCTATATTGCGTCCGCCATTCTTGCCGCAGCATTATAAACCAATGACTACTAATCAAAATACAATATTCGAGAACACCAAGTTCAGACAATACCCCCGCTTTCCTTCCGTCCCAGATACCTTGTTCCCTAGTACCACTTTTCAGACACCCTCAATCATACCTCGGCACCAGGTCCTTTTTAATCATACTATATGTATCTATTTACCTCTTTTTGTTGCTTGCTTGTTAAGCTCAATTTTTTTTGTTGGCATTAAAAATTATGTAAGCAGGTGATGGTGCTCAGCTATCTGCTTTAAATTGTCTTTTTTAACATACCTATGCTTGTTAATTATTGCTCATGCTGTGTCATTTCTTTAATACGTACGCAGCAGCTTTGCAAACTATGCAGTGGGCCGGGTTCTATAACGTTTTTGGATATCTGGTTCTGCAGGTAGCCCAACCGAGCACTTTTGTAAAATATGTTTTCTAGTATCTAGCAAAATGCTAAGAAAAGGTGTAGTTGAAAATATCGACGCTCTTGCAAAGTTCTCTCACAAATTTGCTAATTGACAAAAATGCCTAAACCTAAAGTGCTTCGTGCATAACCTATCCTTTCCAGCTTTGTGTAAAAGTATACATGTCAACTTTCAAAATGCGCATACAAAATACATACCCATCGAGTTAGAGCCAACTGCCAAGTTTCGCGGAATGAAAACGTTTCTTTTTTTATTTCCTTTCTTGACAAATCGAGTTGTACGGTTTTGTTGTCCCGATTATTTCCAATCATTGGAATTTTAACATGAGTTTTCATATTGAAAGGGCTATACACGCCTTCCTTAACCTCCCACGTCAGCAAAAAAGTGCAAGTTCTCCTCCGCTGCTTTTCCAGTCTCATCTCAAGATTCTTTGGGTGCCTACAGCGTACATCTCCTACAGTTGCGTAAATTGGGTACCTATATCAACAGAAAAAAAACATTGGTATTTTTATTATGTTACCGTCATTTATTTCATAAATTGGCACAGTTCTCAATAGGGTGCTGTGTAATTTCAAAGGTAAAAATGAAATTAATGTCAAGAATATGCTGCGTAAAAAACGTATTTTTGTTGTCTTCAAAAGATACCAATGTCCGGAGCCGGTGCTTCTACTTGTTCCGAAACATGAAGTAGATCGCACGTGCCGCAAAAAAAAACATGCATTTTATACAAAACATATAAATATATCACAATTAACAAAGGGAGCACTAATAACGTATTCGGTAATCAAATTTTTGCATCCATTGCGAGTACCAGAGGAGCGATAAAATCACGTGGATCTCGTATACCCACGAGTGTCTTGAGCACACTAGAAGCCGGCCGCTGCTTATGTGCTTGCCAACACCACTTAATGCGGAAGAATTTATAAATTAGTTTACTAGTTTGCCTTAGGAAACTTTACAGATTTTTGAAAGTCTATTGGGTGTTCATACTTTCGACAAAAACATTTGCGTACGATTCTGCTGAGGCCAGGGGGGAAATTATGGGGTACTTTTCCTATGAAATGGCTCTTGGATTCATTTGACCTACAGTCTTTCTATACAAACAAATATGACCCCAGCTTGTAGGTATTTATATTCATTTATTTATTTATTTATTTATAAAATTCTGACATTCCGTCTGACATTCAGAGCCGGACATAATTTTACGCCCTCCTTCCCCTCCCTAGCAGCCTTACAGCCCTCTGAGCCAGGCCTTTTCGTAATGAAGTTGCATCTCTACATTTATTTATTTATTTATTTATTTATTTATTTATTTATTTATTTATTTATTTATTTATTTATTTATTTATTTATTTATTTATTTATTTATTTATTTATTTATTTCGCTTACTCTCAATCCCTGAAGCATCGTAGAGATGAGTGCTTTACAGAGTACGCAAAAAAAGGAAAAATGCGGGAACACATACGACATCTCATAAATTGGGCACCTATACTTTGTCGCGATATAAATAACATAATAAAGAACAATTACTAAGACAAAATATATGCACGCAAAAAAGGCATAAAGCAAAATATATGCACATCGATGAGGGAAAAAGAAACGGAAGGTGGCATATATTGCACATCACCGATACTATCTATCATTGGCACAGGTTGGCATATACTGAACAATAGTTGCAAAGATAAAGTTGCAAAGATAAACTCCATTGATGTAACACTGCATGCCCGTTGATAGTGGGACGATATTAAACGCACGGTGTTGTTTCGCACTTGCCCTAGATGCTGAATTAGGTTACCTTGGCTCGGATTCCAAAACAGATACAGCATATTCTAATTTCTAGCGTATTAAATTTCGGTAGGGAGTTAAGTTTATGGAAACTAGAGCTCGGGTGAACCTTCATCGTAGATAGCCCAGCATGCCATTACCATTTGATGTGACTGAGGCAATGCGCAATTTTTAGGTTACGTCTGATGATAGTATGACGCCGAAATATAGGTAGGAATACTTTCCTGTGGCGCATCACATAGTGCATAAAATGCTGAACACATGCCACACAGAAAAACGCGCCCAGCGGTGGTTAGCTCCATTTTTCGTGTTTCACAACGCGTTGCAAAGTTATTCAAGTCAGGCTGCAGCTCGTGATTGTCGTTCTAACTCCCAATTTAAAAAGAAAAGGCATAATCGTCTGCGATTTGGTGTGTTGAGGAAGACACAAGATTAGGTAGAATAATAACATATATTAAAAAGAGTAAGGGACCTCGAAATAAAACTTGAGGCACACCCGATGAGGCACACCACATTACGTTTTGAGTGAAAACCATTCAGTGTGACATATAGAAAACGGTTGTTGAGAAAATGTTCTAACCATAGCAGTAACTGGGGATCGAGGTTGAGAGTGCAAACTTAGTCATTAGCAAAACGTGGTGCACCTTATTACAGGTTTTGGAGAATTCCAGGAAAATACAGTCAACCAAAGAATTGCTATCAAGATAAGCATAGAGTGAGTCAATAAAGTGCAGGAACTGTATTTCGAATGAGAAGAAACGCCTAAATCCATGTTGGGCGGAATCGAAAAAGCAAATAAATGGAAGAAAATTACAAGTGTGCAAATACAGGACGAACTCCATTAGTTTACAGGGAATGCTCGTCAGTAAAATTGCCCTGTAGTTTAGAAATGAAAGTCTGTTTATTGATTTATGAAGCGGGACAACCTTCCCAATCATCCAGTCTCGTGGTAAAATTCCGCTATTTATGGACGGCTGAAATATCATTGCACAAAAAACGGATGAGGAGTTGTTAGTTTGCTTCAGCAACTTTTAGTTGATGCCGTCTCTTCCACGTCAAGATGTCAGTTTCAATGAATCAATCTTTTTACTATTCCACCAGTTTCAAAAACAACAGGAAAAATGGTGCAAAATTAAGCGGAACAACATTTCGTATGGCCCTAGGAATATCTGAACGAACATTATGACAGAAAACGTTGTTTAATACGGACACACAATCCGCTGAAAGGACAGGCTCGCCTGTGTCATTGACAAGTACAGTGTATTTGTGTTCTTTACTATTCACAATGCTCGAAAGCCTTTTCGGCAGGGTGTGGGAACGAAAGGGTTTTCGTTCCGGTTTATGTTTCGCTCCATAAATAAAAGTTTTGTTCTGTTTCAGCTCCGGAACGAAACCAATAATGTTTCGTAACGGTTCATAACGGTTCGTGTTTGCGCGAAAAAAATTTAGATTTGTGAAATTGTTGAAAAGATAGAGAAATATGAAATTTCATTAAAAAGGTGAAGCCATCCCTAATATGTTATTGAAAACTATAATTTCTGAGGAATTCAAATAGTTGCGATGTTATTGTTAATAGTTTAAAACGGTCTGTCTCAAGGAACACTGTAAAACTGTTTTTAACCTTAAAAGAGATTGTATGAGAATAGCTAGCAATGGATTAACATCAGTACCTTCAGAAGCCCCCCCCCCCCCCCCGATATATATCGAGACAAAGGGGCATAACAGCACAAAAATATGTGTGTATAATGGCGCACATCCGCATTGGAAGTGTATTTTTCAGAAAACTAGTAGATATAATACCGCCCTGCCCGAAACTGCCGCTTCCGCTGCTTATGAAATGTTTTCCGCTGCACTCCTGGATCACTTGCGTACAAGTGCAGCATGAGTTGTATCTGTTTGTGTTGAGTGCGGCTGTGTTCTGCTGTTCTGCTGGTAGTGGTGTATGTTCACACCAAAGGTTTATTTTTTCCTCGTTGTGTTTATGCGTTGTTTTAGAATATTAGTGTTTATTTCACATGTATCACACCCCCTAAATAATGTAGGGCTAATGCAGGTATTTTATTAAACAAATCAAATAAATAAATAAATAAGGCCGTGACGTCTGCATCACCGCCAGATGACCGCGGAAATCACGTGTGCACCTAAGCACTGCCCCTATCGGAAAAAACGGAGAGACTATGGGAGCAGGCAGCAAGCCTTTCTTAAAAGGAAAGACGATTTTATGGCAGAGAATCAACGCAATGTTCCACCTCGCTGAATTGAAATTTAAATTCTCCGTGAAATACCTGAAATTGCCCCTCAAACCAAAAAACGAAACAATTTTTTTCGGTTTCGCTCCTGAACAAAATAATTCATATTATTACGTTTTTGTTTTCGTACCAGCCAAACATACGTTTTTTTTTTCGTTTATCGTTTCCGCTTTTCGTTTCGTTCCGACACCCTGCTTTTCGGGTTAGTACAAAGATCCTTCAAAGTATAGTTCAAGAAGTGCCCTTTGGCGTCGTGTACTGAGCTGGTGTTTCCTGTCTCAGCAGAAAAATTTGACGCCGAGCGGTCACTAGTGTTGTGACATTTTGCTTTCCGAGATAGCCGCTTTTTTGTTCCACAAACAAGTAAGTGTCCTATTTTACCACGGGGAATTGGCATCAGAGTGAATACACCTCAAGGAAACGTGTGCTTTGGTAAGCTGGGTTATTTTTTCTTGCATGCTACTGTCATCAAATCATTCTGGGAACGCATCTAGATAGCAACCGAAATTTAAATTAATGACATCAAATTCAGTCCTAATATAATCACGAGTCAGTTTAAGCTTTTGGTTAATGCGTTTGAAGTAAAACTTAAGATTAAAAGCAATACTTAGTGAACACTAATATTTAGAAGATGACTAACGCTCCATACAAAATCAGGGTTAGCCGGCAGGAATATATCAAGTGTTGGCGATATTGCCACTAAGTCTAGTTGGCTGTTTAAAAAGTTGAGTAAAACTAAAGCACACAAAGAGGGAGGTCTAAGAAAGTCTGAGAGTGGGAAGAAAATGGTTTAAGGGTAGGGAAAAAATTTGACAAGTCCATGTCGGGACAGTTAAAATCTTCTAGCAAAATTATAGATAAGGAAGGGTATAGGCAGATGATAACATATAGTACGTCGTGCATTCCGTCCGCAAAAGTAAAGGGATTTGATGGGGGTTGATAGCAGGCGGCCACAATTATTCTTCTATTGTCGAACGTGGTGCGTAGGCAGACAATCTCGAGATCGGTAAAAAGAGCTATGGGGAAATAACGAATATACTGCGACACTGCAATCAGAGTTCCACCTCCACGCTGGCATCTTGGTCTCAGCGGTTAAGGTTGTATCGTTTATCCACTTCAAAAGTTTCTGCAGACGTATTTTTGCGTTAAGCCATGTCTCCGGTAATATTAATAAATCAGCAGCTCTAGAGATGATATTAGGGCATTCAGCTGATAACATTTCTTCATGACGCTTCTTTCATTACAGAAAATCACTGTATTTGGAAACTTAAGATTGAAAAATTCTCTCGCTAATTGTTATTCGTTTCGTCGATAGGTGTTTTCACGCAATGCCAGCTGACTTACACGTGCACGTGTGGTAGTGTCTGGAGACATCAAGGGCTGATATTTTTGTTCTCAGCCGAACCGCTTTGCCGAGGACTGCTACGTGAAATCTACTGTACGTACTTCGTCAGTTCGCCACCGTAAATGTAAGTGGTGTTATTCACGTGCAGGTTGTCGTATCGTTGTTTATAAGGGATGGACTATGAAACGGACTTCGCAAATTCTGTTAACTTTTTCCAAGCGTGCCTTTGGGCTAAGTAAAAATCTTCAACGATTGAGATGCACGTAGATGTTGGTTTCGCCCTTTGCACAGGTATCGCTTGTTTCGTCTCAAATCCTCTAAACTGGCCGATTACAGGACAACAACTGCCTTCCTGATGAGTACCTGCTAAACAATAAGCGCGCTCGATTTCACGGCTTGTTAAGTTAAGATCAAGGTAGTGTGCATGAGCAGCCATAACCTTTTCTTCTGTTTCGCTCCATTTTCAATTACTATCTGTTAGGCCGTGAAATACCAGATTCTTCCGGCGACTCGTATCTTCTATGTCGTGCAGACATACCCCCAGCGTATTATCAGCATTAGCAATGCCCCTGATCGATTCTTCTGTGGCTTGTAATGTAATTTCAATGTTACCAATAGATTCAGTTCTGGCCTCACGTGCGCCGAGTCTTTTCGTGATTCCTACCACTTTTCATTTACAAGACTGCTGGCACCCCTCACTGCATTTACAGCTTTCAGCAAGTGAGCTTGCCCACCTGTAAGAACGCCAGAATGGCGTTTTAAATCACGCAAATGCTGCAGGATTTCGTTTTTTTATTCTGCGTTGCTGGTTACGAAGTTGGCTGGTTGTTTAAAGGTTACTTCAACGGTGTCCTTACAGCATTGTGTAGACTCTTTTGAAGGGCCTAGACTAGGCTCGGCATCATCGGAAAACAAAAGCAACATGCCGTGCAGTCATCATGGAGTCATTAAACATCTAAATCAACGCAGTCATCGAACAATTTGAAAACAACGTGTTTTCATGGAAACAGCAAAAAGTTACTGCTACTCGAACTCTCAGCGTACAGTAAGTAACTCCTCGACACCTGAACAAATTGGACGAACGGAGCGTTAGTTATTGGATGCAAAGCGCCGCTTCCGTGCCCACTGAAATAGCGCCGGTCATTGATGCTCTTTACATTAGGCACGGCTCATGATGCTGCCTGTGATGTGACTGTGCGCCAGCTGAAAGAGAGTCCAATGGTGTCGTTTCAATCTTCGTAGGGGGAGCGCATCCGAGGCCAGAGTGACTCCTTTCGTGCAAGCACGGGACAGCATGGCTCCGCGCCGGGATGCTGGTAGATGCAGAGCACAACACCAACCTGAACAAATGACAGGAACGGAGTGCGTCATTAGGTGCGCAGTGCCGCTTCTGTGCCAATTTGCACAGTTATGTATACAGTAAGGGTGTCACCGCTATCAATATCCAAGCTATTAAAAACAGCATATGATACTAGCATACATTGGTCGAATATCATTCAACATAGTGTTTCAAGAGCCGCACCATGGCTCTTCACGAGACGTATTGTGTTTTAATATTTTCAAGGTTCTCGATTAACGATTTGGTAAAGACGGGAAATAAAAATAACTAAGGATTTTTACTCCGTGATAAAGTTGATCGATGTTGGTCACCTGTCTGGGATGATACTAGCAACAACGCATTCTGATGGAGGCGAAAAGCAAAAACGACCGTGTGTACGATATTACGGCGCACGTTAAAGATCCCCAGGAAGTGAAAATTAGTCCGGACCATACAGTATGGTGCGCCTCATCGCCAGCGTTGCATCGGTGCGGCAAACCTTACAATCAATAAATCAATCAATCAATCAACATGTTACAGAACATGTGAGGTACAAAAAGGTCTTGTAAGGTATGAAATATTTTAATCAAAGTCTGACCCCAAGGAGCAAGCCGGTTATCGCGCACCATGTAAAGAAAACAAGCTGTAGGGAAGGAAGATAGGACAAGTGATTTGAGGAAAGCCGACGCTCCACGTGCCGGGAAAGAAAAACAGCCGTGTCCAAAAGGGTAAACCGCCTCCCCACCTGCAAAACAGTCCACATCGAGATGGGAAAGTACATAACGGGACGAACAGGTAGATTCTGCGATGGCGAGAGTAAGGAAACAACTGCTCAATATGCGGTAGATGGAGCTAGCCAGGATGTTATGGGTGTGGTCTCGTAGTTCAATATAAAGTTTACAGCACATCAACACATGCTTTCAAGGTTGAAAGAATCCCCGTTGTCTTTTGATGCAGTTGTGCTTTTATGTTGCGTATTTATTTTATATTTTAACATTACTTGCAGTATCCCACCTTCAAAGGTGAATAACAGCAGCTTTGTGATCAATACTTTGACAAAAGAGCGCGGAGAGTGAGAACGAATACGGAATAGGGGCGCAGCATAGAGCTGCCATCTCATACACCACAAAATATTTTCCGCAAACGCTAAGTACTTGATGAGTTCGGACCATTTTCCCAGTGTTCTTGGGCAGTTGGATGACATTCAAATATCATCACAAATGGCCAAAGTATTCAATATACCCTCCTCAAAACAAGTACGAACCGCCAAAGGCCTGTTCATGATGTCACTGCGTTTGTGTGAACATACAACATACGAAGCTTAGAAGTGGGCTACTTGGTGGTGTTTCACTCCCTTGAAGTACAGAGGTCGCTGCGTGACACCAAAACCGGAGACCTGAAAGACCTGAGAAGCGGCCAGTTTTCTTGACCATAGATATAGTGTTTCGCAATGGAAAAAAGTGGGTGCCCTTTACCATATCCCGGTGATGTTCACACGAAAGGGATTGTTGAAGACTGAAAATAAAATTGTGCTAAAGGGGCGGGACGAACAGAAGAAGACACACCACGCAGCGCAGTGTGGTGTTTCTCCTTGTGTTCATCCTGTCATTTTAGCGCAATTTTATTTCCATCCTGTAAAACCAACTAGCCCGTCAGATTTTTTTGCTGAAGACTGCCAATAAAAATATGAAAAATATTTTGCACATGGTGCACGGCACAGGCGCAAGTTTGTCAACTGAGCAAAGCCATTTTCTACAAGGTCTCTCTCACTTGTGTTAGTTCACGTGGGTCAATGAGGCCTCAACACGCTTGTGCGCAACTTCCAATCAAAGGAAATTTGGCCCCGCATGTTAATGGTTGTGCTAAAGGTTGCTTACCACACTTTGAGAGGAAAACTATCTTGCTCCGCTGTAAAGACAAGATTACCCGTGAACTATTTGAAGCTTCAGCAATGTTGCAGGAGCGTAGTGAGATTGCGTTAGCGCCATTTCAAAACGACTTTCGACGCGTGAAATAGGTTCCAGGCATTAAGAAAGTTTTATTTTCTGAATATGTGTCCTTTAGGTGTTTCATATAAACCCCTGCTTATGGTAATAAGCAGAAGTTTCCACCTCACCTCATCGGTTCCTGTGTGTTTTGAACCTGTTTGTCGCATGGTTTCGTCCATGGCAACACTCCAAGATGTTGAGAAAAAAATGCATATAGGTTTCATCAAGTGAATTCATGAAGAATTTAATGTATACTTTTACAAGGAAACGTAGGAGAAAAATATTTTGTCCAAGTATCTGAGGCACGTTTCGTCTAGTGAAAATACTAGCATTTGGGACATCCCGCAAGCTAAATATTTTGCTAATAGACTTGTTTCTTGTTTTTAACCAATAGCGCCTTGGTGTTTTGGTTAGTAAAGTTTTTAAAAAGCAAGCAAGCGCAAGAGTATTTTATTTGTGCAAGACAGCATGGCACAAGATAAGTAACTGCCACAGCTGAAGAGCCGACATTACTGGCCCTCGAATGTTCTCGAAAACTCCCAGAGACCACCAAACTTATACATATCGACCCTAGATTCAGATTTGCTATGTCAAATGTTTACTCAAAAATAGAGGTACCCTATAAATTTTCTATGCGTTGCAAAGTGCCGGTATCGATTCGATCCGATGGGTATTTATTGTTCACACAAAAAAGCATACATTGTTCCTACGCAGGAGCAGATTTGGATATCAAAGACTGCCTGGGGACGTTCTATACTGCCAGCATGAACAAATAAATGTTTTTTTCCAAACAGTGGTTACAATAATTTGTTGAATCTGACAAACGGAGATATTGCTCAATTGAGATGGCACAATTACATAAAAAGCAAACAAAAAGAGATGAAAGCTAAGAACTTGAAATCAAATACACTGAAGGTGTGCGCGTAAGCTGTTCTTGAAAGAATAAATATTCGAAGCACTTTTTGTGATGTGAGGCCAACAATTCCGCTCGTAAGCAGCATAAAAATGTACTGTTTATTTACCGTAATTAGTTGAGCTTTAGAAAGTAACAGATTCCTATGTAAAGTAAAAGCAGTGCAGCTGTGAAGTGGGAGCTGGTTAGCAGTAATCATTACAATATGAAGCCTCCCGCTGAAGAATTTTAATGAAATGGTTCAAACAGAATACTTGACCAAATGAGAAACAGACAAAATATTATGCGCACGAAGCAGCGGTAAGGACCTACAATGGAAACGACTACCACTAATGATCCGCAAGGCTTGATTTTGGGTATGTTGCTTGGGGAACAAGTGCACTGGGTATGTATTGGCCTAGACAATATGCAATAACTAATGCAACTATAAATGAAAGCATAGTACTATGAAGTCAGAGGCTTCACCCTAAAATAAGGACAAACATTAATTATCATTCTCATCCGGTATGCTGCTTTTTTAGTTAACAAAGAGATCTTTTTTCGGCATTTATGATGTTTATCAAGCTCAACGGCTAAAAACTGTGCCGTCGTCCCAGCATAAAAGCTGAATCCGACTTTGGCGAATAGCGGAGTTTTCCAGGAATGTTCTGTGTTTTTATCAAAAAATAATAAATCTAGATTTGCATGTGTTAACGGTTAACACGTTGTCCAACATCATGTAGGTAAACTATTATTATCAGCATTGCTTCACAATTAGCAATTTTAATTTTGTAACAGTCGTAACAATTGGCTATCATAAGCATAAAATACACCGGTTATAAATTTAGGTCATTGTGGAAGGTCATTGATAGAGATTAAAAATAAAAAGGGCCGATGAGAGGTCCCTTTCTTTTGCCGACACTAGTTATTTTGAGTTCATAGTAACTACCAGAAATTTATACAGTTTGTTGTCTGTCCGATAGCCTTGTATTATTTTTAAGCAGTGCCAGTCTCTCTTAGTGCATTTATTTATTTAAACAATACCTGACGGTTAATAGAGTCCAAAGCCTTAGACAGGTCAATAAACAGCGCACAAACCAAATAACCTGCATCAATAGCTTCGTTACCTCTATCAGTTAGAAATTTTAAAGCATGGTCAGTGGAATACCTAACCCTGGACTCAAACTATTCGGCGATAGTACGTTAAATTTTGATATAGAACTTGTGAGCCGCAAAACAAGTAGCTTTTTGAATAACTTAGCGAAAAGAAAGATAATAAAGATAAAGATAGTATGAGGCGGTATTTTGATGTACGAAATCTATCCCTCTACTTGAACACAGGTGCTAGCCTGGCGTTTTTTTTTTTAAAGAGTGGAAACACACCACTCTAACCATACGATTCATAATGTGGACGAATGCTCCAAAAACGAGATCCGCAATGAATTTGACATATGATGGCTTAACGTTGTGTAATCGAGGACCCGTGTCATTCACGTTTTGAAAAACCCTATGCAATTCGACAGGCGTAGTTTGCAAAATAAAAAAAAACCTTCAGGCAATCGTTTAAAAGTCGCGTTAAGTGATTCACGCAGAACCTGCTGGATCGGTGTGAAGTAATCCAGAAAATCACTTCCGATTTCCGAAGGGTTGTGAAATGTACGGTCGTATGAAATTATTTTTGTTTTGAAAGTATCCGTCGATGTCGTAGTTAGGAAGACGTTTTAAGTTTCCATTGCTCTCTGACGTTATCCCCGCACTAGTGATTTCGCTTTCATAGTAGCTTTTTAACGTCATTAAGCAATTTACATAATATTTTAGAGTATTTTTTGTGGCGAGCTAGCAGACGGGAGGTAAATGGTTGTTATTGGTTTTCCATAAAGATTGTTACTTTCTTAGGAATTTCGAAAGGTTACGTATCAGCACCTCGATGATTTAGATTCGATTTTTTGCGTTTTACAGTGGTACATGATATTGTAAGAGCTTTATACAAGGTAGAGGTGAATAGATCAAACGATTTTTTCGCATCGTCCTGGAACAGAAATCCTGACCAGTAAGTTTGCACAAGTTCTCCAAGAAATTTGGGTTCGTTTAGACTTTGGTGACCAGCACATCGTCATTGAGAGCGGAAATACCCGTTTGAAAAAATACCGGGTAATGGTTTGTGATTTCTACTTCAATCACTCCAGAGGAGGGTACGGGAACAATGTTTCATCAGGCGTGGTCGATCAACGTGCTCGGTCCGGTGATATCACGCGGCGTTGGAAGTGTAATCATGCATTCAATACCATAGCCACTTAGCATATTAGTGTATTCAATGTAAAGAGTGGTACAGTCAAGTAGGTTAACGTATATGTCAACCAATCTAACGGCGTTTTTCATTTCCGATGATAAAAAGTGCAGGATACTGTTTAAGGCTTTACAGAAATCTGTAAGACATGGTGAGGGAGAACGATAAATACAACCGTTAGCTAATAGCTTAGTGTCTTTTGGAAGGAATGCATTAGGAACTTCTCACTCAGCACGTGCTTAAGATTCGTACTTCAGCACTTCTGGTGACAAGCCCAAGGCGGGAGATAAGATAAAGAGGAAGAGATACAAACTGCCACCCCACCATAACCACTATTATCACGATGACAGTATTTCGAGTTGTACCCAGCCAACGAGAATAAATTTCTATCATTCGGTGCCAACCACGATTCACTCAAGCGGGTAATCAAAATGCAGGGGTGGATGGATAACAACAGACCTGGCATTTCTTCAAAGTGTATTGTTAAATCACGCATGAGGAGGTGGATTGTGAAAGTACAAGGGAAAGATAAGCGATTTGCAAGTTCAGAACAGCGAAAGCATTTGGCCATGAGCAGCGAAAGTAGTTGGTAGTCAATCAGGAAAAGTGGCAGAAATCAAAAGCAGATAGCCAGGTTTGATTCAGCAGAGATACGGAAGGATACGCTGTCTTCAGTTTGGCGGGATTTTCATTCGTAGTTTTCGGCCCAAGAGAACAGCCCCCCCCCCCTTTTTTTGCCAGTATCGGGGCATGCACGAAGAGCCATTTATCTCAATGGTTATATGCTCGTTCGCAAAAGCGGCTTGCTTGTCTACCCCCGAATAAGGTAAGCTGCCAGTGTTCAGCCGAGCCTTCTGGTCCTTCATAAAGTCATTCTCTTGGGTTCGATAGCAGAACCGCGCAATTATGCTCTTTTGACCACGGGCGGTATTCTCGTAACTGTCGCTTTTGAAATCGTCCCTTTTGAGTCCCTTTCATCGTGACGTACTTTCGGTTAAGCAGTAAGCGTTGGCAGTAGGTTTGCCCCACTTGCTGTACGTCCCTTCCGTTGTTTGCTTCTAGCCAATCAGGGCTCGCCAAAAGGGACACTTTTGAAAGGGACGCAAAAGGGACAAAAATCGAGAATACCGCCCCAGACCTGGCTTGTACCCTGTGCATAATTTCTAGATCTTTAAAAGAGGCATGGCATTTTGCTTGTTCACCAATAAGGAAATGATAGGGACACGATCATATTGTTGATCGGCAGGTACACCTTTCACTTCGATATTGTTATTTCTTGGATACTTCTCTAGGGTATAAATCTTGGCTTACAAGACGGCGTTCTCAAGTTTCAGAGCGTTCATGGAGTGCACATACCATTTCGGTCAGTAAAAATGACATGAGCGACATCTGTGACATAGATGGGAAGCGCGCTGGGTTACGCCGCCGTGTTGTCGAGTACTATAACTATCCTAGTTCAAATAAAATAAAGTGTGAGTTGTGGGTGATTATGCGTCCGAAGAAGAAATGCGCCGAATAAAATAATTGTTATTCCTATTTGGCAGGAGTGACTTTTTCTTCAGAAAACTGATTTCATTACACTCCCGGACGCGTTCAATAACCTCTTCTCCGCATGTAGTACGTTGTTTCGCTGATACCATGAAATGTGTACCTATAATATTATAGCGCATATTTCAATACACCATCGTAAACGGTGTTCTTTTCATGGATAGCATAGCTGCTGAACTATATTTCTATATTTTATTGCAATCAAAGTTTATTAGATACAATTTAAACAAACAAAACTCCCACCAATTATACTAAAATGCGTTAATTTACGGTGAACTTTAGAGTTGCTGAAGCATGCATTCAACTGAAAAACCTTGCTACAACTACGCCTATGCCACGGTCTGTTATTAGAAAATTTAGAAACATCTTTATAAACATTGTTACGCTAGCTCTTTAAACACATCAAGAGGGAAAAGGACGACGCCCCAGTTCAAGTGTAATTACTCTGACTATACTCGGTTGGGCGAGTATAGGTTGACCCTGTAACAGACACGAAATAGACTTTTAATTTTGTTGCCCTAGAAATCGCGAAGAATGTTATTGTGTGTTGACAATCCCTTGTATATACTCAAAACATAGCGCACACAGACATCTCTTGTTGAAACAAAATGAAAAATGTGCTGCTTTTTCTAGAATTTGCACACTCTGTTTCCTTACACTACGTATAAAACTTCATCCGCCAAAGTACTCTTTTGTAGTGTAACAACAATTAAATTGTGCATTTCCTGTTTTTTTTTTGCTTTTCAAATAGCCGAACAAACATAATTCCGAATAAAGGTGATTCATTGCGGCTCGTACTCAGTGAAGTGTCACAAATAGGTTGGTATTCAAATAAATCAAAACAAAGAAAATCTTCAGAATGAAACAGCGAAAATACGCCGACGCCAAAATAGGCAATACTTCGCACCCTAATTGTAGAGGAACTACTATCTATTAGCTAGAATTTCTTACAAAAACATTTCAAGAATGACGGTACCTTGAAACACTTGAAAAAGCCCTCACTCCTAAAAGTTCACCAGGATGCACCGCGATAATACTTGTTACATGCTGTTGCAAGCTTTTCTTTCAAACCGAAGTTTGTGAATTTATAGTTTAGGAAGTGTAACAATGCATTTTTAGTAATGGTTATGAAAACTGTAGAATTTTTATACTCGTCGGCTGGTTTCAGATAAGACGTCCAGAATGGGTATTCACTTGTCAAACCCCACTCGTCAATAGGGTGATTTGAGCGGTTGACTTTTCGAAGGTAATTTAGAGCTTCATCTGTAAAATTTGTCCAGGAGCAGACACCTGTAATTACGGCAGAGCCAGAAAGAAGTTTTTTCAGACCAAAACAGCTGAACCAATGCGTGATATTTGAAACTATGTCAAAATATGTTTTTTTTTTTGGAGCGTGGCACAGTTAGGCGCAAACACTATCCACATGCGGTGTGACAGAGTAAATAAGTGTACTAATAAAGTGACCAATTTTACTTCAAAAAAGACTGCGCACATCACGACGCTTTGTAAAGTATGAACCGGCCTAAACGTTTTGGTACCCGTACCACAAGACGTATTCCAATTTTGTCTTTATTAGGTTTCTTTTCCCTGTTAAAACCGGAAGAAGCCTGGAGATATTCATACGGGATGCAGAAGTATACACTGTACGGAAACCACGCCGACGACGATGAAGCACTGGGTGGCACGAACTCAGCTCGAGCTCTCATGGTCGCATTGTAAATAGATTCCTTCTTTTCGTAAATATATCGCTTCACCAGTAACCAACCATAGCTCGTGTTATTATTTCTGCAGCCAAGTATGAATACTTTTGTTCCTATCAGCCCCCAGAATTGAAAACGAGGCATCTACAAGCTAAGCAGCTATGCTGTGAAACGTTTTTGGCGAAGTTCTGCTTAACCAGCACTGTGATAATCCTTACCGTATTTTGTTTTCAGCAGATTGAAGCTCATCCTTTCCAAAAATGGTTCTTAAGATTGATCGTCCGAGACCACATTTCTCCTTCCTTGTAGGGTGATTCTCTTTCTCATTTTTGTAGATCTGTCTTTTTCTGAATCTGTTTTCCAGCATTAGTGTTACCTGGATAATGCACCTTTTGTCACCCTCATGGTGCAGGTCCAGCCTAATTGCCCTTCTTTCTATAATTCTTGCAAAAAGCCGTTGTTTAAAGCTTGGTCTCTAACTGAATACGCCTGGTTTTATCGGTAAGCCTTGTTACAAATCATCGTCCTGGTCGTCTTGTTGAGCCAACCTTAGTATTTGGTGGGTGTGAGAGTCCCCTCGTTTTTCAGAACAGGAGCACTAATATTGACAAGATATGTCAGCGACAGGCGTTGCGAATTGTGGCCGGGGGAGATAAGTACTGCAGCGAATTTATAACGTTTTTTACGTGAGCAGAAAAAGAGGAGGATAACTATATGTTTTTTACAGGTGTTAAACTTGTTTGGGTAGACCGTAATCCCGAAGAGGCCGTTTCGCCGTTTTCCGCCACACCACGGCACGCGGAGCCGATGGTTGAAACGAAAGGCGTGTATGCTGCAGAGCTCCTCGAAATGGCGTTTCGTTAGATTTCGCGCTTTGTATCGGAATAAAAACAAAGCATACCTGATGTCATGGATGCAAAGCGACTCATAGAAACTGATAATGCATCTATTTTAGCTAGGATTGCAGCTATACGACTTCTTTATATGTGCCGCATGACGCCCTCGACACACGTACAGTATTCGCTGCTGCTAATAGAAAATGTCTGGCGCTTAAATAACGTACAGTTCGCTTTATAACGTACGCAAAGCGTTATAACGTATAACGTACTTTATGTAATCTGCATGGCCAATGCAGTTCATTAGAGCGTCATACCCGTGACGAATGGCTGAAATAATGGCTGTTGGGTAGAAGGACCCATCCTATTTTTAGGATTACAACGTTTAAGGAGTGTTACCCTGAGCGATAGCCTCAAGGATGCGGCAATCTTTTTTACACTTGCGCGTTAAAGGGAAGGTGAAGGGGTTTTAGAATCAAAAGAAAAGTTGACTAGCAGCAAGTACACATTGAATAGTTCATGTGTACGAAATATTTTCGCAATACATGCAATAGAAGCGGCGCAATGAGCAAACAAAAGTGGCCCGATGCCCCGCCCCCATCTCGCCGCGCGATGCCGGAAGACCGAAGAGCGCGGGCGAAAACCGGCTGAAAAACGTCATACCTGGACTTCCGGCCGGATCGACCGCCTCGGCCATGCTATTTTCGCCGCGTTTCCTTGTGAATGATACTTGTTGTTTTTGTGGTTGATAGCACTCATTTGTACAATTTTCGTGTTCAAAAAGTATGCACGAACGCCAAACGAGGCATACGTTATCATGCCGTATTCCTAAGCAGAATAATGCCACGCCGGGATGCTTGATAACATACGGAAGCGACATCCGAGATGGCTGTGCTTGATGACAGAGAATATACTACACTACGTTAAATACTTTGTAAACCGCTCCAACGCGTTTTTTTTTATGCGACGGGCGTGAATGTTCACATTAGATTCTAGATTTAGGAAGGATGGAGAATACTGCTGTACGTTGGCTGGGGATGTTTCGTTCCATTCCAGAAACCAAGTCACATTTGTTCAGGAAATAGTTGTTTCGTTAAACGCGTCGGTTTTCTTTCCCTCAGGCTCAGGCTCAGGCTCAGTTTTCAGGCTCAGGCTCAGTCGGTTTTCTTTCCCTCAGGCTCAGGACAGTGTGCAAAAAAACAATTTTTTGGCGAAACTGAAACAAGGGGCCAATTCTGATAGAAGTTCTCTCCCGGCTAAGAGGTAAACAGTATTCCTACAAAGTAAAAGAACCAAGACAACCAGATTACTTATTTTGCAAGTATACATGTCATCATAAGGTGATGTTTGTCGAATTAAAAAAAAACACCACTCCGAACCACCACCGTGCCATAATTTGTGTTGACTGCGGGGGCCTAATTTTTTGCCCAAGATTCCGTGTGGCTGCATATTATAACCTGGCAAGCACTTTTTGTCACTGAACCTCAAGTGTGCTCCAGTGACAGTCGGTGATATATATAATGATGATAGTAAAAAAACTAGGAGCGAAGAGTAAATATACGGCCTCTGTCCGACTAGCCCGGTAAATACTTAAATCTAGAAATGCTGAAACAGGCCAACGATTCATTATCACAAACGTTTGGTGATTGTTACCTAAATTTAATAACGTAACTACAACGTAACTGCCTTGTCCGACTGGTCTATTAATTATAACGAGGTGGCCGTAATATTGTAGCAGAATACGCAACGCACAAGCGAAAATCAAGCCCTACTACAGCCAATAATGCTGAGCAGGCACTAGTATACTGCAGTGTTTTCAGAATAAATGCATGTGAAGCAGTAAGATGCCACTCATCGAAGTGCAGCTAGCAATCGCAAAGGCGCCGGAGCGCCGCTGCCGAAATGGCGCGCGCGTGTGGGTCTGTGTACGGGGATGAGTAACGGGGCTGGGGTGGGCGACAACGAACAAAGGAAATGCGGAAGCAGAGTTTGCTTGTTGGTTTATGCGTGTACCGGCAAGATGTGTCTCGCATATACGTTTACAGCGCATGAACGCTATTTTTTCGCGCAGTGCACGTACGTGCTTTTCGCTGGTAGATTGTTTATAAAACGCCCATTAATCTTCGGCATAAATAGTTTTGTGTGTAATAAGAAGCAGTTAAGGCAGTACCTAATATTAACATAAGGTATAAAATCCCTCTATGCTGGTTGCCTAATTCAAAAATATTTTGATGGAACCCACTAGTCAACGTCACAGTCAGTCTTTGGGGCTCTCTGTCGTGTAAAGCAAATTTCAGCTCCAAGATAATTGAACCAACAGCACGGGAAATTATAAAACAAACTTCCAGTCATGTGCGAAAATTAAACTGCAAGCTAAATTTCCGCAATGGCAACCGTTCGATCGTTCGCAATGCTTCCGACAACCCGCGCGGCCGACGGGTGTCCTCCTTTGACGTCATGACGGGCGCAACCAATCAGGGGCGTCAAAAGACGAAAAGCGGGCGTCTTTCAAACGGGGCCGCGCTTTTTGCAAGATAAATGCCACTTGGACTCATGTACGATAAATTTCAATGTGATATTCGGAATCAGCGCGTAAGAAACTATGTAACTGTTAATCTAACTCAATTTTTTTGGAAAGCGCTTCAGCTTCTCTTTAAGCAAGTTACGGTTTCAATATCAGTCGCAACAAATAACAAAATTGAAGTCAGATGTACCCCGATTTCATTGTATTCTTAAACGTAATTCGGTGGCCACAGGCAAGCCCAATTTTGCCTATTTTGGAGTGAATAGCCAAGACATTTACATTTTCAATAACTGATTTTGAACCACATGTCAATGTGTTAAGCAATGATGACAGCTTTCATGTTTGCTTCGGACAATATCCTCTTATATGTACACACTAAAAGTAGGGAACCAAATCTGTAATTAACGATCGTCCAAGAGCTGCATAGTTTATTGAACGTCTATTTACAAACTACACTGCACTTATATTCACAAATGTACGCTTTCAAGACATCGATGCATTGAAAGCGTACATTTCTGATCTGCTTGTCTTGACAAACAGAATAATTCAGACATGAATACAGCGTTGTTCGTGACAGTTGCACCAACATTGGCAAGCAGTGACCCCACAATCACTATGGACAGAGTGGTGGTAGCATATGTTCATCATCCCTTGCTGTGCACGTGAACAGAGGACAACGTTTTAGATGAGGCAAAATCATTGCTTTGTACGCACAAGCAGCCCGCGCTTTATTAGTATTTAGGATAAAAAGAAGCTGCAGCTGATTTCAAAGAGGCCTGTTCTTCCTCCATGACAATATCGTAGACTTGTCCGTATTAAAAAAATGCTGGCGACAACAGTGTTCGCAAAATCATTTTAGTTTGACAGCACAACCTACATAAAACTCCTCATAAGATTTTCTGCGTTGAGGGGTGCAACCGAATGCCTATAAGCTGCTTTCTTTGGATAGTGAAAGTGCTCCCTTTATTTAGAGAAAACTGAAGAAAGAATTATGAGTCATACCATCGTAAACAGCGGCTAATTGTCTTAGCTGAGTTGCATGCCGTAAGAAAACGAATAAAAATAAAATCTTGTAGTAAATTCAAAAAAGCATGAGCGCAAGAACATGATCAGTAGGCTGCATAGCCGGTGTACCCTGAACGAGGTATCAAACAAAAATATAGAAATGGTCAATTTCTAAAAATAACTGGCAAAAATCAAACACGGCGTCAATGTAAAAATGCAATGACTGCTCTCGATTGTTCTCCATAACCCACGCTATGCGGAAAAAAATATAATGGCTGTTCCAACAAGCAAGCACCCGATAAATCTGTCGCCGAAACGTTTCCGCACCCAAACGTCCGCGCACCGGAATGTCCGCACCGAAACGTCCTGCTCCGAAATGTCCTGCACCGATCAAATCAAGCAAAACGCGATTAACTTTTCGCCGTACAGTGACATATCTTCGTTTCCGTGCTATTCCTCGAAGCTTCTGAGACAAGTGGACTTCATGACCTGATCGTTTCGTTGGTTACGCGAATTCCGGCAGCGAAGACACGCAGCAACACAGGCCCCGCAAAGTCGCGTAGAGGAGTGGGTGCAAGCTGCCGAACCATCGGCTAATACCGCCACCTCGCGGCGCGGTGCGGAGTTAGCCAAATTACAGGTTTTTGCTTTGGGACGCGCCGAATTGGACGGCCGAAGCAACGGCGCGCCGCCGGCAGCCGATCACGGAGGCCATCCTGAGGCTGTCAGTAGGTCACCATGTCTTCGTAAGACATCCACATATGTGGAGGCGGAGAGGTTCTTTTTCACAAGAGGAAATAGGCCGTGATATTGGGGTATTTTCTGGGTAATCTAGCGTGTTGGACTCATGCAAGGTGCAATCCCACAACGAGACGCCCGGTGTGTGAGGTCGGGCTTAGGCATGAGCCGCGTGTTCTCTTTCCAGGAATGGGTGCGCAGCTGTCGATATAATAATAATGTCAGGTTGATGAGATTGGCCACATAGTGTTATTGTAGCTGTTGGGGATAACCGACAGTTTTTAATTTTTACCATGGACAGCGGGAGATATGACGGCGACATGTTTTTCGCCCCTGGTTGCTGCAAGGGCATTGGCAACGGCGTCGATGTACTTGCGGATATGAAGGCAGTGCCGGCCTCCCGTAAAGTATTCATGGACATTTTCAGAAGCCATAACATGCTTAATATTTGCGCTGGCTTAAAGCAGCAAGTTGTAACATTTTCCGCTGTGGAAAATGGAGCTGCTGTTGCGAACAATTTTTTAAAGGGGTTCATTTTTTTTAGAACAAAAATGTTTCGCAAATTGGAATTTTTGGTGTCCGCAGGTAAATATACCACGAAATTTCTGTGCGCGCCCATGACAGCGCGGGCCTCCCGACCGCGGCCCTGCAGTTAACAAAACCAAGAACATTCCTAGCGCTTGTGCGTGCGTACCTCGGGAGTACCGCCCAGCGTCCTCCGCCCGTTTTTCAAGCTAAGCGTGCCGACTGACAGAGATTCGCCAATAATGCGACACCTGTCCGGAAGTTCGAAAAAAAAACAAGAAAATGCCGATCGCTCGTGTGGGGGTGCATTGGGGCGACGGCCCAGCATCCCCTACGAACGTTTGGCAAGACAACAATCTCCACTTAGAAAGATAGCCAAGGCTGGCCGAAAAAATTCAAATGTTCGCCGTGATCGTTGCATCATTTACTCTGAACGGGATAGACTTAAACGTTTGCCTTAATCGTGGCGACGCTTGCTGGGAACCAAAAAGACACGTCATAGGGTACGCCCCTCCAAGGTGATGTCCAATAATTAACACTTCCCAAAAATGAGAGAAGCTAACACGTAAAGCAACAAAGATGGAGAAAATCGGCTGCAATCGTGGACTGTCGTGGTTGTCGCGAATGTGGCGTACAGCTTTCTACCTTACAGACCTACGGGTTGGTGCAAGTTTCCTCCATTTGTTTATAAATTAAAGAAAATTGTGAACAAAACAAGGTTTGCAGGGATCCCACGCTGATTCGAAACTGCACCCAATATCAAAATTGTGTTCGGAACATTCCTGAAATTTGAATTTTATGATTGCATACACGCGGGCATAATTCTTCTTAATCCGGTAGATTCATCGTTCCCCCTTCGGAACGTTTTAAGTTTCGACAACGAAACTGCTTAAAGTGGCGCTTTTTGTGTCATGGCTGAATGGTTTGAAACCAAAACGTAACCAGAACCGACCCGACCGCCGTACTCTTTTCGCTGAGCTATCACATGGAACATCAAACTTTTATATCTGAGCCAACCGCACGCCGGAGTACTCAGAAAATTGGCCTTCATTTACTCCGAAAGTATCACCTATATAAGAACTATTGATTTGCGGGTCTTCTTGATCTCAGTATTGAGTTCGTCACTTATACAGCATGCGGCAAGTAAAAAGAGCACACAACTGGCGCAGGATGAAACGGCACGTTTTTTTTTCTTTTTATAAGGCCACTTTCACGGTCATGGCTTGCTCACGTAGTTCGGTTATGCAGGTTTATTTCGTATCTGTACACAATTGCAGCAAAACAGCTTCGACTGAGTAAGGCTACGTGCGGATGTTCTGGTTGCATTTATACACGTTCACAAAGCACTTTCGCTGAGATAGAATTGGCTGAATTTATGAATGCGTAACAATTTTTGCCCAGGACACCAATGGACCAACTATACAAAGCTGTGCATCTGCGTTGGATACATAATTAGCAAGGTTACCCCATTTCACTGTTTGGCTCCATTTGTCCGATCTTGAAAGTGCAAGACAATAGGGTTATTTGGCTCATTTTACAGCGAAGCACAATAGTTTTAACACTCCCGGTTTTCAATCCAGTCAAGCTTCGTTACTCGGCACCACTCCACCACTCCTGCTCGCTATAGCGGACCCCTTTTTATGCTGTTATTCCTCTTGCCACCACTTATACCTCTTTCCCAAGTTGTTCAATCAGCGGACAACATTTCTGGCACCGTTATCAGGTGATTGCGAAGAATGAAGAAAGCGCACATGTGCCTAAAACCAACTGAAAGCTGCCGTCGCTGTTGGTGCCTCAAATTCTAGCTCGCCAAGTAACTGCATATCACCCCCCCCCTCTTGAAGAGCAACTTGCCCGGTTTTAACGCTGGCGTGAGCCATTACTTTTTGTTTCGCGTGAAAAACTTTATGGGCCACCTATTCGACGGTGTATGTCACACCTAAGTATTCGTCCATAACCATTCGCCTGTTTATGCATGCACGGGTCGGGGTGGAAGCAAGGACGTGCGGCACAGCTGGGCTTCATTGCACAGCCGATGACAGGCCTGTTTGGCTGGCGGGAGTTTTAAACGTAGAACGCTCAGGGCTCAATGCGCCCTTTAAGCTGTGCTTCGTAATCAAGCGGTTTGGGTCTGGGTTGATGTTTTACATAGACTGTAAGAGGCTTGCGACGTTGGAAGGAAACGGACAGCTATGAGTTTGTCCACTGGAATAAAGATCGAGGCTTCCTAGGTTTCAAGCCGCTATGGGATGAACTCATGTCATTCCCTTGGTTGAACAAGAGCCAAATTGAAGAAGTATCTACCTGAACAGGAGCCCCAATGGGCACAAAACAATGGAAAGCCGCCTCTGGCGCCGTTCCCGCCTCAAGTTCTTCTCCTCAACTACATGCCAATCCCGCGGTGATTAACAGCAACTTGCTAGCTTGGAACGTCGCTTTGAGCTAATATTACCTGTACAGATGGGCTTTCAGGGCGATATTTTCGACAGTGTCTTACACCAGTTGCCGCTTTATAAGTGCCCCTGTTTCGATTGGAGGAACGGTGGGAGGCGTGCACGAACAGCTATAACTTTTGTATCCTTACGGTGTTGATGAAATGTACGTTGTGCTGCCGGGAGGTTTAAACGTGACCGCAAGCGTCCAGTGTCATCTGTAGTCCAGTGTCATCAGTAGTCGATCGGATTAGGTTGGTGTGTTACACAAACAGCAAGTTGCCTCTGACATGGGAGGGAAACAGACAGCTCCATGTCTGTCCGCAGAAATGAAACTTGTGCCTTTCCAAGTTTCATTGTGATAATTGCCTAATAAGCATACCTATTCGCATATTCCAACAAACGTCTTTTATTTTGATGCACTTCCTGGACTGCGTCGAGCTTCGCAGGTAATGCCTCTTCACAGAGTAGAAGGACAGACGTATTTGCATTTTAGATGCGACGCATCTCATTCACTCGCCTTGTCCCTGCATACGGCGTTGTCGTTGTCCGTCCACACCCCTCCCCCATTCTCCTCGCTGCGCGAGCTGCGCTCTCCGCCGCTCACCCCCTCTCCTCTTCGATAACGAACACTCTCTCGCGAGGGGCATTGGATTGGATTGCATTGGATTGGCTTGGCTTTGCTTGGATTGGATTTGATTGAATTTGGATTGGATTGGATTAAATTGGATTGTGTGGGATTGTGTTGCGTCATAATTGCGCCATGTTGCGTCATAGCCGCGGCAGGGGGTTCACGGCACATTTCACGCGATGGGAGAATCAACCTAACGAAAACAACGGAACCCCCTATGCGTCGCATTTACACAGGGGTTCCCGCGAGGGTAGGTGGGAGAAATTTTTTTTCTCGTTCCCGCGAATCCCCCGCCATCAGCCGTTCTAATCAAGTGTCCGCGGAAAAAGGTCATCACTGCCATCCAGAAGTTACGACTGAAACAGGCAGACGCGACGGCTCGCCTGAATCTGCAATACGCGAAGCAGGACCTCAAATGGGAAAAAAGGACCATGATAGTACGAACGAGAAAAAAGAAAACGTAGGGGAATTCAGCAGGCTCTGCGCCTGCGCAGTGCAGTAATTATACGCTCGGCATACCGTCGCCAGCGGGTCTCCAACCGTAAGTAATCCTGGCAGCAACGTTGTGTCACATAACAAAAGATTGGCAGAAGATAATCGGCAGTCTCTGAAACAGGCTCTAGGACTCCCCATATACTAATCAACAAAGCGCTTGTATGAGATGGGGGTCCACAACACCATCGACGAACTTGTGGAGGCCCACCTTTCTAGTCACTGAGTACGGCTTAGTCAGACCGAGCACGGAAGACAGGTACTCCAGAAGTTGGGATGGACAGTCGAACCCACACTAACTACGAGTAAACTACCAGAAAAAGAGAATTCAGTTTGATCATATGCAAATGTCGTTTCAAATCGCGTGCCATCAGCCGCAAAGGGTTCGCACAACATCCGACAGATGGCGACGAGTGTACTGGCCAGTAGGAAGACGCATTGAAACATCCCCCTCCCGAGGGGCACGATCAAATTCAGAGAATTTCCGGGGGCGCACGACGTTAAGTAGTTTGCGTTACGTTAATGCTGTTGCACTTGTGGCAACTGCTGACGAGAGAGCGCTCGTCAGCAGTAATTTGAATGAGTCAAGGATATAAGGCGCGTCCGTAGCCTCCAATTCTGTGTTGGCTTTGTGGCGCAGTGGTTAGAGCACAATGTACATTGCGTTCTGCCCGCAGGGTTGAGGGATCGAAACCTGGCGTCGGATAGTAGTTCTTTTTTTTATATAGTAGGGAGGGGTGCGGTGCGGACTACGGACGCCAACGCGGGTGACATCGTGAGTTACTGAAATGCTGTGCATTTAAAACAAAGAGAGGTTTTTATTGATTGTAGGGTTTAACGTGGCCGACGCAGCAAAGGTGATGAGGCGCGCCGTAGGGGAGGGCTCCGAACTAATTTTCACCACATGGGGATCTTTAACGTGTGCCGATATTACTTACACACGGGCGTTTCTGATTTTCGTCTCCATCAGAAAAGCGGCCGCCGGGGCCGGGAATCGAACACGCTACCTTGGGATTAGCAGTGCAACGACTACAGAGAAAGGTGTAGATTATGATCAGAACGAACTCAGATGTTTCATAGTGCGAACTCGAACCCCGCGAATAGCCCTTATTGCACTAATTTAAATTTACTTTTGAAATTTCCCTGGTTTCTATCACCACTGCAAGTGTGTTGGGCAAAGAAATGATGGCCCCACGTGACGATGAGAAAACCAGCCTCCCAAAATATTGAAGAATGTCTTAACAGAGAACACAACAGCAATAACCCACTGCATGGCTCTACTTTGAAGAGGCCGAGCTAGTTTCACAAGCGCCAAAAAACAAACAACCTACCGAAGATTGCCCCGCACAAGGCTTTAAACACAGCGAAACTGCACGATTCCTTCCTACGTGAGCACCTAAGGAGTCAACGCATTTGGACAAAGTTTCAGATTGTTGATTTACATGTTAGGTCATCGCTTGGCACTGTCCTAATTGTAGTCTTCGTCATATGCATCGATATCGCCGTGTTTCTTACGCCAAGCACTGCATCCGCGGTAGCGCTTGTCAACAGCGGGGGCGCAGCGGCTTTGCGCAGGTGCACGACCCATGCGCGGCGTTCCTGAAGTCACGTCGAAGTTACGCGGAGCAAGTGTTGCGCTAGCTGTGGCATTGTTTTTTAAGTGCGAATGCACTTTATAAGCGACCCCAAACCTTCCACCGCCGGCGGCGGCGGCGGCGTCCGCAGTCCTCCTCTCTCTACCAACGGCGTGGAGCGGAGAGGAGCGTCGGTAGCAACGGCGCGGTGACGTCACTTCACCACGTGACCGCGCTCGCTCCGCCTCCTCGCCGTGGCTGCGCGGATGCGCGCCGCTCCCCGCACCGCTCCTCGCGCCGTGACGTCATGGTATGACGTCACAGCGCGCCTCCTCTCCCCAGCAGCTGCCGCGCGCCTCTCTCTCCACCGTGACGTCACACTCTCTCCTCTCCCCCTCGCTCGGCTGCAGCTGCTGTGCGCCGCTGTCCCTCTCCCCTTGCGCTCGCCTCCTCTCTCAGCCACCTGGCTCGGCGCGCTCGACGCGGCATACCCCCCTATATGTGCAGCGATAAACTGCCAGACCTCCGTGGGTCGACTCGCGCGCGCTCACGGGCGAATGCCAACGGATTTTAACTTTACTCCCCCTCATAGCATCACCCCGTGCATTCGCACTTAACCATGTTCACCCTCGGGGAAATGCTTGGGAGTTTTGCTAAACAACGCGAGGCGCTCTTCGGGGATTTGGTCAGTTTTTTTTTCCTAACGCCACTGCTCGTTCCGGGGCGCTCGGCGGTAACCGCGAGGCACGAGCTCACCAGTGCTCGGTGTTTTCTTGGTATTTTAATGCCTTACACGCACACATTAAGGCCAACTACAAAAGCTCCGCTGTTGAACGTCGTACCCTAATAAGGCCGCACTGTAAACGGAAAACCAGGCGAACCGCAACAGTGAAACAGGAAACGATGAGAATGATGTGTTCTCTGAATGTGAACCAGATATCGTTCTTCCTACCGTACCGGAAACTTGCCGTCCCTAGAGAAAACCGAATAACGCCTTCACCAGGACAGCATACAGCGCAGCCCTCGACATCCTAATGTACATGGTCGCCTAACTTGCACTGAAACCGGTTCTTTATAACTTTTTGGAGACGTAGGGAACCAACAAACCTAGCGCAGGAGAAGCTTCTTGAAAACAAAAATGGCTCCAATGCACCCTGTGAAGCTGCTTCGATAGCAAAGCCTTAAAGGAGTACTGACACCAAATTTTGACGCCTAAAAAATACATTGGCTTCAGTAGTTTGTACAGATGCCTCACAGAAATGTTCGCAGCGGTCCGAGGCCGCAATCACATCTAAAATTGATTTTGATTGTCCAGGCCGCGAGCTTCGACAAATCGGCAGCACTAGCGAAATCGCTTTCGGCGTGACGAAACATTGGCCTGCGTGTCTGGCCGGTTCAGGGTGACGTCATATAGTCGTTTTCGGAACCGGAGACGATATCCTGCACTGCTGTTCTCGGTGGTATTCGTTTGGCCAGGAGACGTGGGCGTAGCTGTGTGAGCAATGCTTGTAAACTTTGCGTGTTTGACGTCTTTGCTCTTCAGTTCGTGGCCGGCGCGTGGTGTTCCCTTGTACTGGTGCCGAAAACTGCGCAATGTCGACGGGCACTGCGGCGACGCGGCGGTGGGCGTTGCCGAGCTCGCCCAAGTTGTGCTATGGCAAGCTCGCGGAATGCGAAGTACTGCTCGTGGAAGCCTGTTCGAGCAAATCGACGACGACGCCAAGATGCATTATTCTCCACGCGACGACATGCAGCGCTAAACGTGGACTGAGTTCGTGCACGGCGGCGGCCGCAAGAACTGTCGCCCAAGCCAGGGGGTCGCGCAGGTGGCGCCATCTTTCGGCCACTCGCCGCACCGCGGTGCCGGCAGTGCTGGATCGGAGAGCCGAAGCTCCGCTGCCGGTCAGCTAGGCTTACCATCGCGGCACATATCTGAACGCCACTTTTAAATTAAGCGCTGATAACAACCCCTAGCACAATTTTTCAACACACTAACATCTACTTTCTCGCATGTGGAACTTTTGCGCAATCAGATTGATTAGAAGAGTGGCGACAAGCCGTTGCTATCACGGTCTGCGCCGGTTCGAGCCGCAGTGATATTAAAAAAACGAACGACGGCGAAGACATCGCCGGCCTAATCGCCTGGCCACATAAAGTGGTTCTGTCTGTCGGGTGGCAGCGACTCATCCGAGTCTGACGATTCAGGCGACATGTCGACTGCGCGGGCGAGTGCTGACCATGTGCAATCTTAGCAGACGCTGCGGCGAACGTCCCTGACGTCACGGGTAAGACCATGACGTAAGGCTGGCACGCTTGCAGGCTGGCCTTCGAACAGCCATTTTCCCGCGCGGCGACCAAATTTGAAACTGGTTGCAATAAACGTGCTATAATTAATTCTGCGTTGGTGGTTGACGGCTTTCGGTTCAATTTTCGTAATTACTGGGCCAATAGGTATTGTTTACAGCATAAAAACTGAAAGCGAGAAATTTCGTGTCAGTACTACTTTAAAGGAGCCATGAGGACAAAACACAAGCTCGGTTCATTCGAAAGATTGCTTCGACAGAGTCATACTGACGCCTCCGTTCACGCACACTTCCCTCAAATAAGCTACATAACTACGAAAAAACGGAATGGCCATGCGACCCACTAGATCATTTCCCGAAACAGGAGCTATGATGTCACATGAGCAAAGTTGTTTGATTGGCTGAGGACGGAAAATGTAAACGCAAATTAGGCACGGCTTATAGGGTTTCCGAATGAACTACTTGCGCTTAAGTGCAATGCATAATCATTTTACAGCAGTAAGAATGGTACTGGAAACAATGAAAGTTACAAAAACGTATGTAAGCATAGAAGTACCAATGCGCACTGCTGTTGGTACTGGGTGCACTATGCTTCGTTTTAGCTGCATAGCACTCCGCCGCTTTGAAGTTGTTTTACAGGACACTGGCCATTGGCGTAAGAGCCCTAGTCTTACCTGACCTTGTTCTCCGAGGATACCCCAGATTTCATGAGACGACCACTTTTTACAATAACAAAAACACGGCAGGTGCAAATACGCTTAAAAACGAAGCAGCGGCGGACAACGGTTCGGGGATGACTATAGCAGCGCCATCTGGGAGGGCTCACGGACAGCAAGGCCGGAAACCCGAATGACGCAGTAGAATATGGTTTGAATACACGCGCTTCTGACGTCATTTGTGACTACGAAAAGCTACGATTTGGTGGGAGAATCAAAATTTTAACCTAAATTATTCAATTTCTCATTGAATACGACATCATTTTCTACCGGACAAGCGCTGGGGGCGCTGTAAAACGCGAAATCTTTCCAATAAAACAAACTTGTATTCTGTCTTCACGGCTCTTTTAAACGACACCCGCAACAATTGCCCATACGACGTCCCTAGAATGTACACACGTGGCTCTAGAAACAGTGAAACCAGAGATTGCGCCAGCTGTTACTTGCCATTCGTGGGGTTCGGGAGGGGGCAGGGTCCCGAACGCAGCACCGTCGGGCGCGACCTGGCTAGAGCGGCTTACGCCGCCACTGTAACCCATCAGCGCGTTGGCAGGAAGGCACTGAAGAGGAGTGTCGTTGCAAGGGTGAAACAGAGGTACCAAGCTATCCTTATGTGCTAGCTGGGGTCTACACCACCGCGCGACAGAACCGATGGCACCGAAACAATTTGGCCTGTCAGCTTAGTGATTCCCATTTACTCCGTGTGTACGAGATTTCGGCGCACGATAAAGATCCCCTGGTGGTCAAAATTAATCCGTAGCCCTCCACTACGGCGCGCCTCATCGCCTGCGTTTCGTCGGCGCGTTAGACCCTACAATCAATCAAAGTAGTTTGTTTAGTGATCTTGACAATTACGAGAAAGCTGAAAGAACTTTTACAATCGCCATTTATGAGAACCAGGTGCTTCTTTTGCCTTTTATAATACCCGTTAAAACACAACCGAATGAGTATTCACTAATTTATAAAACGGTGTCCCATTCGTGGCGAGCATTGCGCAAAAGGCAGCGTTTGTTTGCCTACCACATCTCTGTATGGTGTCTATACATTTCGTTTTTCTGCCCTGCAAACCAATTCTTACTGTATCTTTTCCGTACGACCACCTATTCCCGTCGCGTCGGGATTACCGAGGAGGTTCTGTCGAATAAGTTAATCAAGCGGCGCGAAGAAAGCCCGCAATGGACGCTAAGCTGCGACAAAACCGGCCCAAACAACCACCGCTAAATCTGACGACAAAGCGGTCCCACGGACGTGCCCGTTGGTGTGAGCATACACCTGCGGGTTACGGACGCTCGTCAAGCATTCGCCGTGCTGTCTACATTGTGCTCCGTGAGTGAAAAGCGCCCTCCTCTTCGCCAGATGCGTTTGGAGTTTCTTGTCGTGCACGCCACGAAGGATCCCCGGGGCTGGTAGAGGAAAAAAGCTTTGCTTTAAAAAGTCGGGAAGGCTGCCGTATGTCAGTCACTCCTCCCCCCCCCTACGTTCATGATGAACATGTTAGCTGTCAAGAAAGTCGCCATGAGAACTTCCCAACCGAACTAATTGTGTCGAAACCTAAACAAGGGCGTGTGAGATCAAATTCCGTCCGTTAAAGTCCCATGACTATGCAAACTTAGTATACACCCAACTCGAATGTACTGAAGTACTCCGGAAGCAATCCTCGCGGGGGACTACTTTGCCATCTGTGCGACTGCATGACATTTTCCCACATACAGGAGCGAAAGAACCTGAGATTGGAGTCATCCTCTTTGCTACCGGACTAACGTAATTATCGAATAGAAGCACAAATATTATTAGATACCATCATTACAGCATTTCAAATACTATTAGAGACAGATTACATAAATTACATTATACATTACGTGAAATACATTCTACAAACTATATCGAGTACATTCTCTATTCTCCAATGAGAGCTCCCAATTACATGGACACTCAAACGCGAGGGTTTCTAATGAACCAAGGTTGCTGACAGGAAGCACCCGAACAAACGTACGACGATCCTTGCGACCGCGTCTCCGACACTACCTTTCCTAAAAATATGAAGCGAAAATATTGCCTCTTTCAATACCTACGAATACCATCCTTCGCATACCCCACAGGGCTTCAAAGCTGAATAATAGCAATTTATGCTGGATACAAACCAGTCTACATATTCACCAATCTATTTGAGTGAAGATGCATTGCAGGAAACATCAGACGGGCAATAAAAACTGTGCTAAATGCGGTAAGTATGCATCACCTTCCATACAACCCTCCTCTTCAAGGTCATGCTCATGGGAGAACAACGCAGACTTTGCCCAATGAATTTCAGCGAAAAATGGGAGGCAGCGTGGACGAGCTCATCACCTCAAGATCAGCCTTTGTATAAACAAGCTGCTGCTCCCAGTGCTCTAGACTTCGGGTCCCCCTCTGCACACGCTCTCAGTATTTCTTACTGAACAAAAGTATTCTTTCAATCTCTCTCTAAGCAAAATCTAGAATGTTCAGTCCTGCCCCGACATAAAGGAATAAGCACTTTGAACCACTGAAAGTGTCGCTTTTTCTCTGGAATTGATCAACACCAAGAAACCAGAACCTTTCACGCGCGCATTTTAAGCCATGAGGACTGTACAGAAGTTCGGACTTCTGCGGAGAATAACACATCACACCGCGTTCTTCAGCGTAAGCTTCCATTATGTTGAGAGCTTCTTGTAAGCGGTCTTTCAAGTGCGCGTCGCTGCCTCCAGCCGTCTATATCATCATGTCATCAGCGTGTAAACTGTGATGCACACGGGGGGGAAGAAGATGAGTTAGTATTATAACTGCTACATTGAAAAAAATGGCCATGGGACCGATACCTGAGGGATGCCACGATTACGAAGAGATGGTAGCTGATTCCATGCTCCCACCCACAAGTTCCGCCGTGCGGTTAGTAAGAAAGGCCTTAATGTATTCGTAAGTTATAGGGCCCACATGGAGGTCTATCAGATTGTTCAAGATCGCATCGTTCAAAGATTTGCTGCGTAGCCCTTGTGCTGCCGCGCGCACTTCGCAGACGGTGACAGGGCTGTCCAGTTCCCGATTACAGGTACCGGTGTACTTGGGTAGGGGCTGAGCACGCACATACCGGCGCTGTTTTCCAGCGAACTTTTCTCATGGGAGTCGTCACAACTGTGCGGCAGGTCTTTAAGATTGTTCAGCAGTGTACTGTTGCGACCATCTCTGTCTAATAAACAGTGGAGGGCCTTTCATATCCGGCCCACTCCCATACTATGTTTCATGGGATCGCAAACCTTGTCCCAATGTTTTCTGGGTTAGCCGAGTTGCATGTACTTGCTTCTTTTCTGAGCCGAGGCAGTCGTCGCCTGAGAGACCGATTGTGTTTTTGGCGTTGTAGTCGTCTCGGTATGCTTGTCTGGGCTTCTGAGCTTCCCACCACTATCTACATCAGTCAGCCCAGCCTCCTCTGGTATGATTTTGGATGCCAGCTTGACGTGTTCCTGAGGTTCTGCTACCCGTTACTTGATATCCCTGAAGAAGGTACTGGTAGGGGGGACCGCGGACCGCAAAATTTGGAACGTATCGCAGTACGTGATGTGGAGCTTTCTACCACACTGGAGGCGTGGGTGGTCGGCCACTATTGAATTCTCAACGATGTCAGGGTCACTGCTTACGTTTTGGTAACTATTATTCCGGGTGGATTTTGTGGCATTTTGGTGAAAGTACGATCTCGGGTAGTATCTCGCGTGACGAAATTTCCAAGACGAGTAGCATATGTTGGAACAGTGAGGAGCGTAAGACCGATGTCTTGTCATTACACGCGTCCTTTTTTAATGTCCTTAACATGACCCCGGGCTGTATGAGGAGAGTTGAAGTCCGTAACAATAATCAGTATGTTACGCTGTGCAATACCAAGGGACTGTGGAAATTCGCAAAAAAAATGTTGACAGCTTGGGCTACTGTAAAGTTTAAGAATAAAGAACCTCTGTCCTCCTTGTTTCTTGTGAGATATGACTTTGGGGAGGACGCATTCAATATTCTCTTTAGTAAGGGTATGATGGATGACCGGTATGTTACGTTTTACGAGCGTGGTTACCCAATGATGAACTTTATAGAATGGACGGTAACTATATGCGACATATCCCCATAATTTCTCAGGATTAGCCGCCTCTTGCAAAGCAATTACATCTGTTTGGTTAGGTGCGGTGGCATTCAGATGCTGTTGTAAGACACCGCGTTTAGGTTTGTACCCTCCACAATCCTATCGCCAGATTTGTACTGAATTTAGGATGTTCTCCGCTGCATTCTTGGTGCCGGGGTATCCTGTGGTTTCTGATTGTGACTTGCGGATGGCCCGTGGTATGGCTTGGTTTTATTCCGGCCGCCGCCTGATGCGCAGCCCCTAATCACGTGGCTGTTTCTTGGGCGAGAATCTTCGTGTTAAGGTTAATATGTTGCTTCGTGGGCGTCTTGGGAAGTGTGTTCATCATGGCTTCGAGCTTATACAAGTGGTTATCCGAATCGTCAGCCAAGTGTACCAGAGATTCGGCTTGCTAAAGGGTAGCAACAGGTGCTGCGGCTTTGAGTTTGGCACGCGAGGCGGCCTCGCATGTGGATGCCATTGCTATTACCATAGGCTGAGAAAGAGCAGGTGTGGTGACTGGTGTGGAGGTGGCTGTCACGTCTATGAGGGAGGCGTCTGGTGTCCTGGCGCAAAGGCGAGCGTTTTCTTGTCTGAGTTGATTGTCTTGAGACAATGTCTCTAGCATTTGGCTTAGTTGCGGGAGTTCAGCTTTGATCGTAGTGAGCTGTTTATGTACTATGTGGCTAGACGGGGGCTGCTTCATGGAAGATTGGGGGACCTGATTTGCACAGCTTACGTTAGCATTCTACTTGCTTCCGTTCGCCTAAGGGGACCTTCTGGGCAATTTTTCCTGTGCTTGTAGAGTGTATCTTAGAGCAGGATCGTCGTCCATTGAACGAGGCCACATTAGACGAGGCATCTTCCTTTATCTTCCTGCACTTTAGACGTTGAATTCTCCCGAACGGGTAGGCAGGGGAATTGGACGTCCCTCACTAGAAATCCGGCGCCTGGTGGTGCCATAGTACAGTCGCGAGTACTTTCACTGGAATGCACGGACACGTGGCGACGGTTAGCCCACTAGCAATGGCGTTGTATGAAGGAGGTCATGTAGCGTTGGCGCCACGGTCGGTCCCCGGTTAAGTGGTCCGTGCAACACAGAGCACAGCTGGGTGAGCAGGCATGATCGGGGGCGCATTGCTTGTAATGCACATTTTACAGTACTCACTGGAGGGATGCGGGCCGACGTCCGCCAGGTTTCCGTCCTTGCCGAAGGCCTTGCACACTTCGTGCTCGTTTTTTCGTGAATGAAGCAGCCCTATTAAGCACCGCTGTAATATACATAGAAAGAATTCGTGGGCCGACAAAAACGATGAAGGCTGAGTTTCGTCTTCCGCATGCGTCGAGCTTGAAGGACTGTAAGGTTCTTGGAGTGGACCAGGCTGCGGGTGATGTTGTTTGCTGTATCGTAGAAGCGAATGTTTTAATCACCCATTTAATGGTGTTGTCCCTGGGGGAGTGTGCTGCGGCAGTGTGGCAAACGTCTCGACATTGCAAACTGCGAATGCGGTTGTACAGTTCTGCGTGAGTTCGACAAGGGGTACTGATTATGACGAGGTCACATTAGACAAGGACACAACGAGGTCACATTAGACATTACTGATCATGCTAAGGGAAGGAACGAAGAATATGGTCTATCCCGGTACTTTCTGTTATCCCTGCCGCCCTAAGTACAGTGTCTCGAAAGAGGCCCTCACTAATTTTCTATACGTCGAGCCCGTTGCGGGAGCGAAGAACAACCTTGATGTCTTCCTGCGGCAAGCGTGGCTGTCTCGGTTGTTGGCCGGTCCGGCACTGTCGGGGAACCTCGGGCAAGTGGTTCTCTAGCGCAGGCGCCTCTTCTTTGGTGCATACTGTGTGGCTAGGCCCAACTGCGTCAACGCGCGCTCTCTCCGCTGCCGGTGACTGGGTAGCCAACCGGCATCATTGTCGTAGTCCTCCGGTGAAATGTCTCCCCTTAGCACTGCAACACCCATCGCGGTGTCCAGTGGGTGGGCGAGTTTAAGTTGTAGATCAGATGTTCCGGGAGAAAAGGGGCTTCGGTGAAGGCTGACGAGCCGGGTGCAGCCATTCGCGTACGCTCTCGGCCTGCGCAAAGTCGCTGACGGTCTGTTAGGCTTAACCTCTACTTATCGGATAAGAGGGAGGTATGCCACCTCGGGAGACCCGTAGCGCTCGTGATGGTCGACCGTAGTCCTCGCCGGTGGTAGGCGATATGCTCAATCCGACGGTGATGGTCCCAATTATTCGGTGAATGAATTTACGGCTCTGCAAAGTTGTACAGACAGAGTGCTTAGAAGGGGTGTTCGCTCGTCTGCATCTCGTCCTCCTAGCGCCAGTGGTGCCCATTCAAACCACGCCTCCAAAACGCATGCCCGAACTTGCTTCGTCCTCGTTGTCACATGCAGCGAGAGGTTCTGCTCAACTGAACTGTAATATGACGCCCTCTTCTGGGTTGCACACCACGAAACAGTGCACGTGGATTTAAATCGACACAGTTCGCAAGAACACCCACCATATTGTAAATACCTCCACCACTCAATGTGTTTTAACCACTCGGTGATGTCGGGGATAGGCAATACTTCACTCGAAATCTTCACATACAAAAAGTGGTGAGCCCGATTTTCTGAGGAAATCCTGCATTTGAAGGGATCCTCGAGAATGCGGTGATCGCTATTTCGAAAAGGAGCGAAAGCCATTTAAAGGCGAGGTTATTGCAATTTTTGTTCGAAAATAAAGCTTCGCCTAAAAGGTACGTTTTAATAACTTTATTTTTGGTTAACGAATTATACGGGCATTTTAAGCGAGTCTAATTTCTGTTATTAAGCGTTGCACAAGAATGGCACAATCGGGGCAGGGGGGCACAACTACACAGAACTGTTTCCTGGTCTGGCCACACTGCACACAACCTCTGACAGCAGACGATAAGTCTCTTTTCTTTAGTGTATGTTGCTCAGCGCGTAACATCACGTCCCCTTTTTTGTTTATCTTATTGATTACCAAGAGTTCTTGCGTCCCCTTCCGAACGAGCGCCAAGACTGGAAAGGAGTTAAGGCGTGCGGCGTTTTTTTTTTTCACGTGGGACAAGCGCAAATCATCTGCTGCCATCACCGACACAATGAGCACTTATTTGTTTTCTACAGCTCGCACCACTATCAACAGCTCAATTGCGGCATAATCTTCTAATTACGAAATGTTGAGCGCGTAATATAATGCAATCACGGCAAACCTGGGCAAAATGTCCCCAGTTAGCCGTACTCAAGCGAAAGTTAGCAGGGCAGCTGGACGAAACAAGCACTTGGAGAGGGCTGGGGCCTTGCAGCGCAGTCGGATTGAAAAAAAAATGAAGAAAAGAAAACAGATCTTTAACGTGCGCCAAAATCTCGAATACACAGCCATTTTTGCTTTCGTCTTCATCGGAAAAGCCACCGCGGTGTCCGGAATCGAACAAGCGTCCCTGTGCTCACCAGCACAGCGCCTTAGCCACGGAGATAACGCGGTGGGTTCGATCCGACAGAAGTTCGCACAGACATCCTAGAACTCATCCGCCGTCCCAAGAAACATAAGGAGTATTTGAAATACGCGCGAGGTTACGAGCCCCCGCACTAGGCTCCGCCACAAGGCTCCGACAAAACGTATGAACTGAAAGAGCTCCAGCACAGTCGCTTAAGTAAAGCGGTACCGGGACAGAAAATCCCCCTCGCTCACGTTCTCGAGGAAATTCAGCCGGTCCCTCCTGCGCGGAAATCCTCTAATTCTTTATGTGGCTCCTAAAAACGGAATAGATGCTCCACAAACTGGGCAAGAGAGGTGCGTAAGCTGATCCACTCTAGTTGAGAGGAGCGTAGGCAGCCATTTTGAAGTAGTACTGGGGGGCTGTCTCAATGTAGCACAGGCGATACTTTCTTGGGTCTCGACTGTAGGCTTAATTTGAGGAGGGACTCAGCATACGGCGGTAATATTTTACTTCACATTTTTCTTTAAAAACTGTGATGTGCTTGATTTGATCTTATTTCTCTATTCTTTCCTGCGCTGCATAAGGCGAAAACACCTCATGTGAAGGCAGAGGGTGCGTTTCTTTGGTCCTGGGCCATAGATATGACATTTGGTCCGTGCACGGACCTGATTTTAAGGCCCGCCTTCGCCCGAGTTTGTTTATGAAGCCCTTTCCGACTCCGCAACTGCAAGACAAGAAGCTCGGGAGCACCGGCACACCGCAAGGGTCCGTGATTTCGCCGCTACTGTTCAACTTGGTAATGATAGGAGTGGCCGACAGGCTCGCGAAAGTGGGGGTCCGGCACACCATCTACGCCGACGGCATAACGATCTGGACGACCGGCGACAGCGAATTCCAGATCGAAGCCAAGCTGCAGGAGGCCATCAACGCCATCCAAGACCATCTCGACGGCTTCGGCCTCGTCTGCTTGTCAAGCAAGTCTGAGCTCCTGATAATACCACCACGAAGAGGCAACACCAAAAACAGTCAGCGGCGAGAGGACGAGAAGATGAAGATGGTAACGTGATCCGGGCAGACGATCCCCGAGGTCAGCAAGATCAGAGTCCTGGGCATGGTCATCGAGAAGCACAAAAAAAAAACGGCGAAACCGCCGAACGCCTCACCGCCAAGGCGGCCGACGCGATGCGTCTCGTCAGGAGAATCACGTCCCGCAAAGCCGGCATGAAAGAGGACAGCCTGATCAGGCTCGTCCTCTCCTTCGTCGTTAGCCACATCGCGTACGTAGCGGCCTACCACAACTGGCTGCAACACAAACGGAACAAGATCAACGCCATCATCCGAAAAGCATACAAGTCGGTGCTCGGCTTCTTCGAGTCCACAAACATTCCCCGATTATTGAAGCTAGGAGTACACAATACGCTTGAAGAGATTGCGGAGGCGCAACGAACGGCTCAGCTCGAGCGCCGGTCAACAACAAAGGCCTGGAGGAAGATACTCGAAGACTTGGGTCTTGGACGTCAGGACGAGGAGAATGCCAATACTCTCCATCCACGACGACATCCGGAGCAAGATCAGGGTAGACCCCTTACCGAAAAACATGAACCCGGAATACAACAAGGGAAAAAGAAATGCGAGAGCCAAGGCCCTCATCGACCTACACGCCAATGACGGACACGCGCGGTATGTGGACGCGGCCGAATATCAACGAAAGGCTTTCGCCACAGCTGTCATCGAAGCGTCCACGGGTGCCGTAAGGACGGCGCAAGTGGTTCCCGGCGCATGCGGGCGAGTGCGCGTCGGCGAGAAACGCGATCCACAACGAGATGGCACACGTGGTGGCACGAGCTCTAACCAACCGCGCCCCCGCGTGGTTCGGGGCCAAAGACCTTATGACGGACTACGGCAAGATCACGAAGTCCTACCGTCTGGCTCGCACAGCTCTCCCACCCCCGCACCCGGGGCTGAGCCGGGCTGAGGCCGTACTTCTAAGACAGCTACAGACCGGGTCGCTACCCACCCCGGCCTTGATGCATCGAATGTATCCAGAAGCGTACCCGACCGACAGGTGCAAGGTGCGCCGTAGGGAGACGGCCGACCACCACCATATCCAGTGGGACTGCTCAAAACAATCGGAGGAAGCGGAATCGAGAACCATCCCGCCGCGGCTGGAAGAAGCCGCGAAGAGCTACGACCGCGTACATCAACTCTGGGCCGTCCAACAGGTCCTGAGGGCGCTCGAAAGGCACGAGACTCGCGAGCCGTCAACGGCGAGCGGATGGCTCGGACAGAGCAACGGCTTACGCCTAAGACGACGGCGGGCCCGCGTCAGGGCGCACAAAAATGCCTATCTGCAGGCACAAGTAAAGTTTGCTCTGATAAAATCCAATCCTAATGTGAGTCCATCGCGTACATGTCCGGTGCCCGCCGTTCAATCGCAGGTCCGGCACCGGTGAATAAATATATTTTGATTCCTATGAATGACCCGCATGAGCGTGACCGGACCACAGCGCAAACAATCAAGGAAATTTGTTTGTTTTATCTATTTGCTATAAAAGAGTTTTAGCATAGTGGCTACTACAGTACACACGACGTTAGGGTCGTCGGGTACCGTGACCCGACAGCGCATGCGCTTGCGGGTTAGGCGAGGGGGGCCACCCCACAGTTGAATGAATGCGCAGACTCGGGTAAGTTAGCAGCCCGTGAGCCGTAATGAACGCGCGCATGCCCCGTCGCATGGCGGTGCCCTCCGACCCTCGCATAGCTAACGGTAGGTGCTATGCTAAAACTATCTATTAAAGACATCCTTGCCAATGATGTCCCATGCGGAAATTTTCTCCTATCGGTGAAAATTTCTGACTGTAACTTAGGCAAAAAAAAACAAAATCTCTAATTGATAGAGAAAATTTTTTAAATATGGGGTAAACAGGAAAGATATAGTGTGTAAAGTGAACCTCGCATCATTTATTAGTGCTTTCCTAAAAAAACAGTTATTAAAGGCATATATGAAGTCATGTTCTCGCAATCCACTGGCATCAAAGACGGCCTCAAATCTAGTTCATAAAACAGGAGGGAGCATACAGGAAAGAATACCCGATGTGAAAAAAAAACTACTACGCGTGTAGCGGCGGCGACAGAACACCTGAAGCCTATTCGCATTTATTCCTCCACAATGTACAAACAATTATTTCGGCTGCGCCTTAGTCCGCGTGCTGTCAACAGGAGATGGCGCCAGCAGTACCCGCGCTGAGCAAAAACATCCTCAATTACCAACAATGTCGTGTTCTTTTCATGCAGGCAATTTGAACTCAGGGCTTTAGCATGCAAAGTAAGCAAAATGCAAAATACATAGTTTAAGGCTGCTGAGCGGCAGATGTAGTGTTATTAGTTCACGCTGAAAATCTCATTCTCTGAAGTGCGCCTGTGGCCAGAAGGCTAGTTTCGAAAATCAAGAAGCGTGAAGGGGGTCATGATACCAAGATAGACTTTCGGTAATTCAATTCTATGCATGAAGTTAGAGGATATGGGTTGGCCCTCCTTCGAGGCAACGGAGGCGAAGAGCAACATAAAATTTCAGGATAGACTGCGTAACATGGACGAGGAAAAATGAACCGCAAGAGTGCTTAGGAAACTGCATAGAAGAGCATGGACACGCGGTGGAGACGGAGTACAGCTGACCAAGCGGTGCGGAAATTCGGTAGGTGAAGGTCGGTATGCACAACAGTTAAAAAGCAGTTAAAGCAGCAGAGACGACAAATTGGGTACAGAGAATGGAAGTGGAAAAAGCTGGAGACCTATAGAACAGAGAAATTGGAAATCAGGAATGAGGGTTTCTATGGCAATACGCGAGGCAGTGCATTGCTCTTTGAAGCATGGGCTCGGTGCCTGGTAACATGGGCATACGCGCATAAACTGTGGACGAAACGAAATGCTGTGGCTGTGATCGGGAAACCGTACAGCATATCATACTCTGCACAGAGATAAGACCACGGCACGACGATGAGGAAACGATGTAGATGAAGGTTTTGGGATTTGTTGTGAGGGGGAGCGTCAACTTCAGTGCAAGAGAGTCGAGGAAGAGGCGGCTGTAGTGGTGGTGGAACAAAAGTAGAGAAAATGGTGGCGCGTGGGAAGAGTAATATCTCGAATTAGAATTTAGAACAAAGGTGAGGAAGTAAACAGGTGTGCAAGAGCAGAAAGGGGGGGGGGCAGCGAGGGAAGTTTAAAACCAGGTGGGCAAACCCATTAGGTTAGTTAAAGGCAGGGCAAAAAAGTAGAATAACGCAGGTAAAACAGTTGGTTACAACCGACATCCCGATACAAAGCAAAGACTTCTAATCATATCATCAACTGAACAGGAAACCAAGCAACGATTTACCAGCTGAATATGGGGCTGCCGTGAAATTTGTTGGGAATTCTTTAAAACCTTCGGGGGAAATTCTAAAAATCAGGAATTTCTGACCACAGAAATTGGACTTTTCACCTCAGTACAAAACAGCACTGACCCTTGTGTTACCGCTGGTATGATAATGTATCATTTGCGGTGATAATTGTCGAACAGCCGTGAGAGAGGAATGGCTTGAAGAGCACTTTTTACGCCGTTTATTTTTACTGAGGCGAAAGAAACTGATTGTTTTTGTGGAAACAAAAAACTTAAGGCCTACTCCTTTTGGCTAAGATATAGGAGGAGGCTGCGTTTTGCCGTTGCACCGGTAACTTGAGCTTGCATAAAAAGCCGCGGCGCATTTATTCCATCACGTTCGCGTGTGCTACAAGCTAGGCCTTAGGCGCTCTAAGGCATGGTTCTGAGTTCCGCCGAGGCCCATGGCTTCAAGCCCGAGTCCGCCATGGACCCGTGCCCGCGGCTTTGAACCCGCCCCCAGGCAAATACCCACGCAGAAACGCTGCGACCACGCTTTTGGTTCAGTCTGGGCTCATTCAGTGCTCTACTGTGACAGGCGCCAAGCTACCGGCGCTATGTCTTTAGTTCAAATTATGCGAGCAGAACACATCCTCGCGTTCGTAGTCACTGGCTTTGTTATACATTGAATTCCGTGAGACATGGCCGTACCAAATTTAACAGTTCGAATTATCGGTAACTGTGTACTGTATGTTCAAATTAACGAACTTTCACTGTATCTACTTGAACAAATCGGTAATTTTTTATTATTCAGCTTGTTATTCTCTTATATTTGAAATATACGCCATTGTAGTGAACTATCAACACTGCATTTTCAAACGCTACATTTTATACATTTTCACATCTCAGCGGATGAATGCGCTATTCCGGTGTATGTATAATCAACGCGGCTCAGAATCTTTACATAAAAAGAAGGAAATACACACTCAAACCTTACCAGAATATTCAGTATTTCAACACTCATAAGAGCGTAGTGCACCACAAGCAGAGAATGCCAAGCCTTGCTTTCGAAGATTGAGCGCAACCAAAGAAGATTCGGCTTCAATACGCGCGTTTTTAATAGGCAAGATAAAATGTGTCGGTTCTTTGACACTTAAACTGGAGTCACCTTTTGTACACTGAAGGAAGTGCACTCACAAATTCGCATACTGAATATATCTATACAACACTTACCTTCCCTTAAGACAGCCTGCAAAAACAACAAACGACAAAAATGAACATCACGTACACAATGGTTGCCTTTCAATGAAATTCACTGCTTTCAGAACATCGTAAAACCCCCAACTGACAAAAAAATGTATTTTGCCGAATACCTTTTGAAATGTGTCTGAATCCTAACATCCACCCACTCGATTAAAGCAATTTCCCTCACACGCCGGGTCAACCACAAGGTCCAATTCAAAGAAGCAGTAATTGACGCTATTTAATGTTGCTATGATCAGTCTACCAAATCAGGTTTCACAGGCTCAGAACTTTTATTTTGCGATCTACGCTGAGGGTATTGCGTGTGGTCGACCGAATGTTCCCAGAAGGGACAAGCGCGCACAATGCAGACTGGCTTCCCCACTGCCCTCAGAAACATGCCATAAAATTTCCACGTTCTGAGCACTGCACTGGAGCCGAAAGTCAAGTTGAAAGCGCCTGCATGGTTCCAACTGAACATTTGTGCTCACCAAAAACAGCTAAGGTAGAACGCAAACATTTTCGTTTTTCATATAAACAGACCATCAGTTGCACCATATGGTGCGGGAATGTACGATTAGAAAAGCCCGTTCAAAATTGACATTAAGGCATTCGTTACGTGTCAGAATAAGTTCACCGTGGAATGATACACACTCGGAAATGTTCCTGTACTGCTAATAAATATTATCCTACAGGAGGCGCTTGGTTACAGGAAACGGCTCGAACTCATGCAGGATTGATACTACCACCAAACAATTGTGAGACGTTGGTCTACAAAGTAGGTTACGTACCATTGACCAGTTGTATCTCATAAGCTGTCAGAAATAGCCATCACTCGCACTTTCGCACACAATCAGACTATGTCGCTCATTCCACGCAATTCAATCGAAACCTAAAAAGCATGTAAACGAGAAAGAACCAGGTTTGTACGCGAGAATCATCCGGTTTTCATTGAAATGCTCTGTAATTATACTCCATTAGTTTTGTGATGGCCAAACACAACGCGTTGTAATAGGCACCTCAGACGCACAGTCCCAGCAGATGTCACAGAGGATATAAGACGGCGTCAATGCGTAATTAAACAGAACAAACATTCGGTGCATTCAACATGTGGCATGTGAAAAAGGAGGGCAACAATCTAAGAGTTTGCAGATGGAAAAAGTAGTAACGTTGGAGGGTGAGGCTGGAAACAATCCTCTTTTGATATTTTCAAAAAAGTAACCGGATACGTCGCACTTTTCACTCCTGCATCCCAGAAAAAAAATTCTAAATGCGCACCTGTACATGCTAAAATTAACTTTCGAAATTTTCTATTCCTATGTCTATCTGTTCGAGGTGGGCGTTGATGTGACAACTCCGCCATTTTTACTTCGTAAAGGATGCACTTTCCAAAATTACTTCGTTTCTTTAAAGGAACGTTAATACAAAATATCCAATCGGTTTTTCGACGTTCTGACCGTAGAATTTGTAACCAAATGTTATTATATATGTCAACCCGCTAAATGTATTTAATGAATCCGTAAAAGAGGAAAGTCACCCCGAGAGCTGCTTTCTCTTGTCTGAAGTTTGTTAAAGGAACATATTGTTAGCATGTGTGTAGGTCCCGCTGAACTCATTCAATAAGAATCTTGTCAGTGATTCCTGCTGCAAGTTTGTGAATACTCTGGGGCAGCACAGGGCCACAACTAACTGTAATAAGCGGACTCCTTGAATAGCATCCGTGCGAACTACTATGCATGCCCCGGGCTGTTATGATATTCCCGTTATAGCAAGCAGAGCCTCTATAATGGCTACAAGTTCCGCGCAGAACGTTTATGGAGGTTCTGGCACCCTAAATCTGGATGCCTTGCTGAGGGCTGGATTGCTAGTACAATGGATTGCAGTGATAATTACAGTATCTTGAATACTGGCGTCGGGATTTACATGGCAGAGCAAGGTGGAATGTGGCTATCCATCTCGGCAATGCGTTGATGAAGGGTCGACACCGAAATGTTGTAATCTGGGCGACGAAGGTTAATTGGAGTATTACCACTCAATTGCAGGAACTTCCACGAGCGAAGTACTCGCTGTGGTAGGGCTGGTGGAGTATGAGAGACTAAGTCAACCATTATGCTCACGTAGAACCACACAGTGCAGCCTTCAATTTCTGATATTCACGATGTTGATGAACAATTTCATCCAACGTGTTCAGTTGCGCTTTTTTCTGGAGAGAAACTATCGGGGTGATGCGTACGGCCACAGTAATTGCTCTAATTGCCTCCCCGTTAATTGCTTCCAGTCGATACCACGGTGTTGACTTCAAACGCTGGAACTGAGCAGAGTTCAACAAGCGCTGTTGTAAAACTTTTCTCAGTATTTGTCATGCCACGCATCAGCTCGCACCACCAGCTTTTGGGGAAACACGGAATTCTAGTGATAGCGTTTGAGCAGCTTGGTGTTTATCCTGTGCAAGCCAAGGTGGCGCCATTTCGGACTCGTTATAATCAACCCCAGTACTTTGCCTGTGGGGCTCTCTTACACTGGTTTTCCATCCAGTTGAAGGCGGATAGGACAAGCAGCAAGCTTTTGCCGGCCCCAGCGGTTGGCAACGGATGTGTATGTTGTTTCACTCGTTGAAAGCTGAAGGCCCAGTGAAAGACAAAGGCTGCGGGGACATTTAGGGCTGATATCAGGAAAATCGATTGAGTTTCCTTGTCATGGTGAGTGCTGCACACAGTAATGTTTCGGCATAAATAAGAAATTTCACATCCGGTATAATATTAAGGCGCCTTGCTAGTGCAATCAGCGCCATAAAAAACAAGGTCCGAACTAATACCGATCCTTGGGGCACACCACGTGCAGGAAGAAAGAACACAACTTCTCTGGGAAGGTGTATGGCAAATGTCTTGTCTGGATAGAATGACTGGGTAAATTGCCGTACCTGCACTGGAAGTTGGAGCATATCAATTGAGTCCAAGATGGTAACGTGACTGATGTCGTACGCTTTTTGGGGGCGCATTGCTAGGAAGGTCCGATCCCCAAGACTGCAGGTTGACGACATGATTGATGCTGCTAAACCGCTAAGCCCATCCCCCGTGCCAAGTGTTGGGCGAAAGCCGATTTATGTGGGGTGGTAATACCCACAGGTTAATACCCATGCTTTAATACCACGACCAACGAGTGGCTAGCATTTTCTCTACAACCTTCCAAACCGTAGCCGTAAGTGATATTGGGCGAAGGTTTCCTAGTACCATCGCTGGCTTCCCAGGTTTTGGTGTAGGAACGAAATGTGCTGCTTTCCCGCTGCCAGGGACAACTCTGAGAAGCTATACTTCATTCATTGAATCGAGGAGCTGCGCGAGCACATCATTGCTTAAATTCTTGAAGGCTTTGTAAGGAACAGCGTCTGGCTCAGTTCTAGTGTTTTTATCACAGTCTATTCCCGAAATAAATTCCGCCATCGCAAAAGCCATGCCAATACCTTCGATGTCAGAAGGCAATGGAGGCTTCTCCACATGGGCATCGAAGAATCTTGGGCAAGGCAAGAAATTTCGGACACGTGTCGCATCATAGCATGAAAAACAACGCTCTGGCTGCTTCCTTACGAAATTTTCGATACATTCCCTAGGGGCACATCAAGCAAGGGCAGCCGGATCCGGAGGGCGCTGTCAAGGTTCCATCGCCCGGAATATTCGCCAGAGAGAGGCATTGGAGATCTAACAGGAAAACCCTTCCCGCCATCTGCATCATACACGGCGTGATAGGTCCTTTTCGTTTCGGCGTGAGTTTACTGTTTGGAACTGCAAGCGCTCGTGGGCGTGTGGGCATGGAGGGTCACGAGTGGTTGCCAGGTCGGCGTGCCTGCCAGCAGGCTGCAAAGTAAGGAGGCCGCAATCACGCGCTGGCTAATTGACGTCACGCATGTGGTAGTAGTGACACCATTCAGTGCACTTCGTATCCTGTAGAAAAAGGTAAGTGGCTGCGTCCACAGACGGGGCACCCAGCTTAGACGGGAAACTGTCCCAACTCACTTTACAGCATTGGCGACGCAGCTGGCGGGCCCGCGATGAATGTATTCGTGTTATGATTGGGTGGTGATCACTCCCCCACCAATCCGATTCCTGGTGCCATAAAGGAGTGCCTGGCCCAAACACCCTGTGAAGTCCGGTGCATAAGACCCCACGCGAGAACTGCACCGCACGTGTCGCTGCACCGGGCTGGTTGAACACCACAAAGGACGCACCCGCAAACGTATCCCGCGCACCACTGCCGCGGGGACTTGATATGGGTTAACCTTACTCCGATTCAGGGGCATTAAAGTCCCTACTCACCAACATTCGGCCCATTTGGAATTGCTGACGAATAGGCCATGGAGATTAGAAAGTATTGCGTGAGGATACGCCACCTGCTCGCCTCACGCAGTAAGAAACGACCCCCACTGTTGCCCTTGTAATTGGAAATGCAACTCCCACGACTTCCCGACATGAGTTGCACCACCGTTCAACAGAGAGTTGAATAAGGGGGTACCACGCCGCCTCATACACGGCCGGTTTTCCGGCAGGCAAATCAGCATGCACACGATGATCATCCATAGATGGTGACATATGACCATTAAAATCCAAAATAGCAAGCAGAGCGGTTGTTTATTGAAGAAGCAGAGCCCAGACGTGCAGCTTGTTGTCGAGAATACGAGTCCTTTGGTCACAAATCTCCCATTACCAGCCATTGTAGTTCCACTGAAAGACGCCGGTAACAGGTAAAGTCCCCAGTGTGATTATGAGTCCAAGCGGTTAGGGGTAGTGATGTAAGGTGGTATATCTGGTTAACCACAAAACGTAACAGAGGCGAGGTCGAGTTGTCGGGAATCGCGGACGTATTTTCGGGTCAGGAATAGGCGGGGGGATTGCGCATCGCAGACGAGGTTGTTGCGTACTGGTCTGGCAGTGGTCAGGTAACTCTCGGTGCCGCCGGAGTTCGGTGTCTTCTGCTAAGAGGTGAGCAATTACCCCATCAGCAGTCGCCGTGTCGACGTCATCGGGTTCCGGCATAGGTGCATGCTGCGCGGAATTATTTTGGTGGCGCGGCGACCTCCTCGGCGCGCAGCATCACAGTACAATACTGGTTGTTGAGGTGCAGAACACAAATCAGGGAAATCTGGCCAGTCTTCGTCATTCCACTGTAGGGCTGCAAAACAGTTGGTTTCCGGTATGGCGAATGTGTTTGTGTTGACTGCGGGGAGCCTGTGGTTTTGACGCCGAAGTAATTTCCCGGTTGCCCATTGCTTCGTTGGGCCCGTAGGCGATGTGATGGGGTGATCATTACTTTTGCCGATGCCACACTCATAAGACACTTGCCTCTAAGTCATTCGTCATCCTGACTTGAGGAAGGGCAGTGGTTGTGCATATGGCCTGGTCGAAAGCATTTGTAGCAGTACACCACACTCGGCTTGTAGGCTTGCGGTCACAAGGTGCACCCGTAGTAGCACAAGAAGGCGGGAGTGTAGGCGGTCCTTGCAGCTTTACGACGCAGGAGCCCTTTTTTTCAATGTAGCGCGCTCCTATGATACTGTCTGTAGGGCAGTAAAGCTCACACTGAAGCACCGCCTGATCTTTGTTGCAGTGGACACCGTAAACAACGTTGTATTCTAAGCCAATCCCTTGACCTAGATACAGCTGCTGGGAAACCACGTCTTTAGGTGCGATTGCTATGCACTTGAGCACTTCCAGGCGGTCCACTACAGCCAAAGTCAGGAACCACACATCAATGGTGGTTCACTTTTGGCGAGCAGCGAAGCTGCGACAGCCTTTCGTCCCAACTCGGGAGTCTAAGTTTGCTTGTGTGATTCAGTTCGGGAAGGTTGCATGGCTTTTAGGTGTTGAAGCCAGAATCGTGACCTTGTACTGGACTGATCCAGGTGTAAAACTTACCGGGTGGTTCAAGGTCAGGCAATGATGCTTCACTTGGAAACCATGAGGGGGTGATTTCTTTTCCGAATCTCGTGTGGACTACTTATGGCAGCGTGATTGGTTGTTGACGTGAATGGTGACGCGGATGTACACAAGACAGGTCGTGCGTCTTGATCACTGACCTATTCTGGTTTGTAACCTGGAGGTGCGATGCGGTTTGTGTTTTATCCCGGTTTGCTTGTTGAGTCTTCATCGGCACGTGAGGCTCGTAAACCCAACCATTGATCGATTGTGTGCTTCGCATGTTATCGTGCCGACAGCATCGCAGCCGTATCCGGGTGCTCCCGGAGCATCAGTAGCTGGTGGGGTCGCCATCGTGAGTTCGCAGTGGAGGCGGAGATGGCCCCACCGAATCCGCGCCGGGCAAGCTAGGCCTACCCACTGCTTGATGATTGTGGTCTTCTGCGACGCCGAGAAAATCGACAGATGGCAGACACTGGTAGCGGGCATGTATCCATTACATATTCTGACAAAGTAAACACGATTCTCTTGGCGTAAGGGAAGTATTTTTGTGGTCTCCAAGCCAATTCTGCGGCCTTCATCCTCTTTTTTGATCCGCGTCTAATTTTTTGCGGCGTTAGGTAGGCCTCTACGAACTCTGATGATGATGATGATTGGATGTTTATGGCGCAAGGCCAGCTCTGGCAAAGAGCACCAAACAATGGTTATGTATGACGCATGAAGATGTAAACTCGAAGATTGCTCAACAAAAGCACAGATTAAAATAGCGAAATCAGTAAGGCAATGAGGATGGCAGGTGGAAGAGGCCAGGTTGTGATAGGGCAGGGCATGAAATTGTGTGCAAGAACTACGCGTGATAGAAAATGAGCTGTAAAAATTTGATTTCGCTAAGAAACGTAAAAGTGCGTTGTACAGGGATCATGGGATCATCTGCTAAAACAGTGCTGGGTGTAGTGAGATGTGTTGCTTGTATAGTTGTGGGAAATGTTTGCGTCTTGTTCTGAGGAGTGCTCTGCATGTAATGAGAATGGAAAGTATGAATAGGCCCTCCCCACACTTGATACAGAAGGGTCTTGGAGCCAGTGAGCACATGGGAGTGTGTAGCGTGTGTGTGGCCTCTCCGCAATCTAGCTAGGGCAACTTCGATGAATCTGTACTGCGAGTCCGTAGAGTATAGTCCTAGGTGTGGTTTTATTAGGTTAACTTGTCTGTCTGTGTATTCCAGTCGACGTGCCATGTTCTGCGAAGGTGCGGTCTTATGTATGGCTTGAGGTATTTTGTAATCACCACTGTTTTCGTGGGTACCCCATCGGCGGCCATTTGGTCCGCGGTCTCATTTCCTGCAATCCCACAGTGACCCGGTACCCAACAAATAATCACTTCGTGATTTTAAATGCGAATGCATTTATTAGCGAGGGGTTGTCTTGCTCCGTTGGCCGGCGTGCGCCTGAATTCCTCCAGCGCGAGCGCACGTGAGCGCGCGCACGTGCTCTCGCACCTCGTAGTTTTTCCTTCGTCGTCGTCGTCGTCGTCGTCGTAAATGCGAATGCATTTCTTTCGCGGTCGTCGTCGTCGTCGCACGTGCGATCGCGCCTCATAGTTCTGCCTTCGTCGTCGTCGTCGTAAATGCGAATGCATTTCTGGACGCGGCTATGGAAAGTGTGCGCGTGCGCTCCAAATCCTCTGACCCCATAGTCTTGGTTGGCGACTTCAACGTTGACGTGCGCAAGAAGAGTGGCGAGTGGCTGGTCGAGTACATGCAGACCACGCACTCTATGCATTGTCTCTCTGCCGGCTTCGACACGTGCCCCACTACCATTCACGGGAGTTCCATTGATCTGGTCTTTACGCGAAACTGTGACGCGCGTATGCTTCTCAAAGACCCTTTGACCGTGCACTTTAGCGATCACAAGGCAGTGATTGTGGCCGTCAGGTACAACGATAACACAAACAGGGGCTGATGAATAAATGATTACGTTCACACTCTCGTCATTAATTACGCCATTAATCGCAACACACTCATCGGTGCACCCAATGCATTCGCATTTCTGCACGATTCCCTTCGGGGAGGTGCGGGGGAATTTTTTTTCGCATACGCTGGCCAACCCATAGACAACACTTCCGTAATCCAAGACAGACCCTACCAAAGCGGTAAAGAGGCACAGCCGGAGTTGTTGGTCGGCACCATAGTATTGGTAGGAAAGGACCTTGAAAATGTTTAGTGTTTTGAGGCATTTATGTTGAAGTTGTTTGTTGTGTGGGACGAACGGCAGTTTTTCTTCAAATATGACACCTATAAACTTGTGCTCCTTTTTTACAGGAATAAATGCACGATGAAGGGTAATCTCATGGTCCACCTTAATGCCGCGTTTGCGGGAGAACACAGCACAAGTACTTTGTCTGGGTTTAGTTTAAACCCATTAAGGTACGCCCAGCCAGCAAGTTTCTTGACACCGAGCTGAAGTTGGCGTTCGCACATTGACAGGTTACTGGATTTAAAAGATATTTCTACATAGTCTACCTATATGGAACAGGAAATGGGTGGCGGCAGTGTCTTTCAGAGGGAGATTATCTGAACTACAAACAATCATTCATTGATTGATTGTAGGGTTTAACGTGCCGACGTAATGCGGGCGATGAGGTGCCCCGTAGTGGAGGGCACCAGAATAATTTCCACCACTTGGGGATCTTTAACTTGCGCCGAAATCTCGCACACACGGGCGTTTTTGCTTTTCGCCTTCATCAGAAAAGCGGCCGCCACGGTCGGAAACTCAGGCCGTAGCCTCTTGTTTAGCAGAGCAACACCTTAGCCACTGAGCCAGCGCGGCGGGTCTATAAACAATGTCAATGTGCAGATTACACCTCCGTCGTGCGGCACACCATTTTCCTGCGCATGTATTCTGGTCAGAGATGACCCAACCTTGACACGAATTGTCCCCATGGACATGTAACTATAAATGGTGTTTAACATGTTACCTGACACTACAAAGGACTTAAGGTCGCTAAGGATGCCATTACGCCGAGCTGTGTAGTAAGCCTTTTTGAGATCAAAAAATACCATGAGGCTCAACTGCTTATGTACACATGCATCTTTTATGAATGATTCCAACGCAACAAGTTGATCGTTGGTAGATCGCCTCACCCTGAAGCATCCCTGGCAGCTCTCCAGAACACCATTGTACTCCAGAAAGTACACAAGCCTCCGGTTTATCATCTTCTCGAGAAGCTTGCACAGAAAGCTGGTCAAGGCAATGGGTCGATAGCTAGCGCGAGAGAAAGGGTCCCTCCCCTCTTTCACGAAAGCTACAACTTATAGGCTCCCTTCTAGAGTTTTGAATGCGCACCGAGATCGATATCTTGTTATATACGTGCAGGAGTGTTAGAAAAGTAACTGAGTGTAGGTGCTGTGTCATTGTATATGTGATGTTGTCTGGGCCTGGAGTGGAGAGTTTAGAAGTGCTCAAAGGGGCCCTTAGTTAATAACGTGAAAACTCGGAGGTATGAGATGTTTACCTTCTTTTATCTAGTATAGGCCTCTTATCGGCCGATTCTTGGTGTTTCATGAAAGTGTTAGTGCAGTGTGCTGAAGTTGACACATGTTAGAAGTATTGTGCAAGTGCGTTAGCCTGGTTATCCAGTGTATACGCTGTTGTACTAACCAGGGGCACGCTCTATTGAGTTTCCGTATTCTTGTCCATACCTTGTGTGCGTCTGTGAATGAGTTTGTGAATGTGACGAAGCCCCGCTAACTCTCCCTTTTTGCATCACGGCGAACGCGCTTCCCAAGGGCCTTTTCCCGTTTAAAGGAGATGAGGTTCTGCGATGTGGGGTACTGACGAAGGACACCCCACGCCCTGTTCTGGGCCTTTCGCACTCTCCTACAGTTGTCATTCCACCAGGGACTTCTCGGGTTGTACGGTGCCTTAGTAGCCTGGGCAATGGTCGTTTCGGTTGCGTCGAAAACGTGCACCGAGAGTATTTGGGCGGCTTCCTCCACCTGTGCGCGTGCTATGGCTGCGTGTTTTAGTATAGATGTCTCTGTAAATGTACTCCAGTTTGCTCTTGCTTCATTGGACATGATTTGGGAGGATGGACTACATGAGCCTTTACTATATATGTTAGAGAAGTGGTGAAGTGGTCCCTACGGTATGGGTCCATGCCCACACCCCACTCGAGACATGGAAAGGGAACTGCGGAACCATTCGCCAAATCAAAATGTGAGTATGTATTGTGTCCTAAATCATGGTATGTAGGCTGCTTTTGTTGAAAGGGCATGCTCCAGAGGGTGTAAGAAACTTTTCCATCAGGCGACCTCGGGAATCTGTTCGGGAGGAGACCCAAAGAGAGTTGTGCGCATTAAGGTCGCCTGTCAGAATGTATGGTTCGTGTAGCTGGTTAACCAGTGCCTCAAAATCATACCTCAGAAGTGTACAATCAGGAGGAATGTAAATAGAGCATACCGTTATCCACCCATTAAATTTTATTGTACGGTTTGCTAAAGCCTCAAGGACAGTGTGTAAAGAGAGAGGTTGGCATAGCAAAGATTTCTGGGCAACAATGGCCTCACCACCAAGATAGTGTGTGCAGCCAACCCTGTCGTTTCTGAATACCGTGTACCTATTTCTTGTAGATACAGGACACTTGGCTGATTGGAATGCAGTATCTCGTACACATCGTCAAGATTTTTAAGAAGGTCTCAACAATTCCATTGAATTGTGTTTTTTCTCGTCCTTATTTAGTGTGAGAGCTACTGGATTGTTTATGTTTATGTGTCGTTTTGAGGGCTGTGACTGTGGGATTGGAATTTTTGTGCCTTTCTGTAGGCTTGGAAGTCCGAGGCCGCTCCTTCCGCTGCATTCCACGCTAAAACGGCTCGACATCCATCTCTTCGTCAGATGTCACAGGGGTGCCCGAGGGAGCGGGCCCCCTAGCCTTGGCCATCCTTCTGGGGCCCTTCGTTTGACCCGCCACCGCCGAGGTCGTCGGGGGCGCCAGAGGTGGCACGGGTGGTGTGGTGTTGGTGGGAACCGATGCGGGGCCCCCAGTGTCCATCCCCTCGGCACCCTCCAACACACAGGTGGACGGGAGGCAGAGGCGGGACCGGCATCGGTATCAAGAAAGACGGTTGGCACAACATCGCTGCTACCTCAGCATGCGGTGTGGTGATGGGTTTGGGCTACTTGAGGCAACCCGGGCGGGGGGGAAGGGGGACGGGACCAATTCCGACTCGCAGTACTCGGTCCCCGCCGAAACCAGACGTCGCTCCGCCCCCTGGCGAGCTGCGTCGGCGTACCTTCCCAGGTGGAAAGAGGCGAACCTCTTTCGCACCTCTCAGAAGGTGATGTTTTCAGTTACCTTTACACTTATGATCTCCTCCTCCTGCTTAAACTTCTCACATTTTCGAGAGTAGGCGGCATGCGGTCCCTGGCAGTTGCCGCAGATGAGGGTTCATGATGGAAAATTGTCAGATGGGTGATCATGCTGGGCGCACTTTCCGCAGGTCAGACGGCCATGGCAGGAGTTGGTTCCGTTCCCGAACCACTGGCACTTAAAGCAGCGGCGCGGGTTTGGAATGTAAAGACCAATGGAGCATCGAATGAAGCCTGCGTTGAAATGTTCAGGTAGCGAGGAGCGCTGGAAGGTCAGGATTATGTTTCGTGGGGATTATCTTATCATCCCGGCGCATCGTAATGCGGCGCACGGCTGTGACGCCCTGATACTTTAAACCTTCAAGAAGGTCGGCATCTGTCTCCTTAAGAAGATCTGGCTCAGAGATCACACCCTGCGAGTTATTCAGGCTGCGGTGGGGTGTGACCCCGACCTCCAGATCGACCATTTTGGTCTTACCAAGGAGTGTGGTTGCCTGCTGCTGGTTTGTTACTTCAACAAGGACTTCACCTGTACGTTGTTTTGGCATTGTATGTTTTCCCAATTATTCCGTCAAGGTTTTTTGTAATCAAAAATACTGATTGCGAAGCAAATGGGCCGGCTGTGTCAAGAGGTTTGATAACAAGAAAACGAGAATAGTGGTTCATAGTTGCCGAAAAGACCGTTGTTGAAAGGGTGGGAATGAAACTTCGGTGCACCCGTTTTCAGGGACCGATCACGTTTGGGGGTTTAGAAAATACCATATGGCATAGTATAAAATCAGGGAGACGGGGTACTTGCTTCCTCGGCCTTACCCTGTTAGCTGAAGATGTCCCGGGGCTCCCTGCCGGGTAAACAGACAGTGAGCCGATCCGTCGGAGCTTGACCTGGGCTCCGATGACCACCGTTTCAGGTTTCTACCCTTCACCTTAAAACTCATTACCACGGCCGGTTACAGCGTCACTATGGGGGCTCGGGGTCCGCGGTGTCACCAATACCGTCACCATAATTTTTCAAGGCACCCCGTGAGGGGCCTCTCATCAATGGTGTTATGCAGTCCCAAAGCCGTCTGCCGAACCGTAGAGGTACTCGTAGGAAGTTCCAGGGCTTGTTTCTATGCCTTTCTAAGCAGCACGTCTAGCTTGTCTCGCTTCGAAGCTCCAAGAACCGCCTAAAGAGCCCCGCAAACAACTCTGGAGGCGAAGAATGCCTGCACAAGACACACCACGTCATTTTCTTTCAGTCCATGGCTGCTCTTCGCTATCGTACACAGCATCCGAAAAATTTGAGCCCTGTTTGTTGAAGCCTTTTGAGGAGCAGGGGGTTTTGCTGGTTTTCTGGCATGTCGTTTATATCGTGATCGAGGATGTCAGTTCAATGTGTATGCCATCAAACCGAAATTTGATGTTACTTGAAGGGTCCCGGTGGCATTTTCGTACTGTGATGACTTCTGACTTCTGCGGGGCTCAAGCTAAAGCACATCGGCTAGTGTTGGTATAGCCGACGTGCACTGCTGCTTGTAAGCTGTCTTACATAACGCTGGGAGAAGCTTTGGCAATCGAGATCGTTACATCCTCCGCATACAAGGTAGTCGTAATGTGGGGTATTTTTTAATTGCCTGGGAAGGACTTACTTGCCTTTGTTGAAAAGTATGGGCAATAGCTCTACCCCTTGTGGTGAACCATGCCTGCCGCATTGTATGGGATAACACTGGATGTTGACAATTTTATGATGGGAGTTTTATGGGACATGGAACTCTTGATGTATGGGTACGACGTTTTCACGTGGCCCAGGTTTGCAAACTTTCATAGGATTGATTCGTGTGGTACATTGTCCAACGCACCCTTCAAGTATACACCAAGATCTCAATGGGTGTGGTGCGACTGGCTACCTCAAATATGTCCTTTCTCAGCTGCAGTAGTATGTCCAGAGCTGAGAGGTGAGGGCGGAACCCGAACATTCAAAAAGGGTTTTGGTTCGTCGTTTCAAGAAGGCTTTGTACACGGTAAAGAAAGACGCGTTCTATAAGCTTTCCCTGCATGAAGTGAGGGCGTCTCGAACTTACGCTCATCGCACACGCCCCAAACACCAACTGGAGAAATACGGGGGGCAATCTCAGAATGATCACATGATACTACAGACCAACGTCATAGGGCCTTAGCTCAGAATGCTCATCGGGGCAGCAAAAACCGCTGGCTGGCAAGCACTACGCTTTCATAGAACAGGTTAAACAGAAAAAAAGATAGAAGACATCAGTCAGTGGGCAAAGGTACTCGTGAACGAAATCACGCATCACACGAAGAAACTCAGCCTCTCCGAGTGCATTGCAGCGGTCGACCCACACCTCCTTCATTTATGGGAGGGAAGGGGCAGCCTTCTTCGCAGATGGAAAGTGCAAAGCCCACCAAGAGGCTCCGAACACGAATGCCCTTTCTCGATACAGAAGCTTTAGCGTACGCAGCCGTGCTCTGCAGGCAGAACTCGCTTCAGACGTGTGGTGCTCTTCCAGGAAGACTACGTACATCTAATACGTGGAACATTCTCTGCTATGTAATCGACCGTACTAAAAGTCGGAGTGCACAAGAAAGACGATGCAAGCCATCATTCACCAATCGCCTGGCATGCAGGAAGGCCTCATACGCAGCTAGAGGTAAGATATCTTCCGTCTACGCTAAGAGGGCAGCCGCGAGAGTAGAGGGATGTCCCAGTGCAGATCTCGATAGTCCAATAACATCAACCTAAGTTCGGGCTGCTTTGCTTAAGGGCCGCCGGAACACGTACCCTGGCATCAACTGCGTGTAGAACAAGGCCCTAACAAACCTGGACGAAAGCTCCGTGGAGGCTTTCACCACCTACGTGAACGAGTGTAAGGAGAAAGAAACGGTGCCACCGTCCTGCAAAAGAGAGTAATCTCCTCCAAGAAGCAGGCAAAACACCTTGCACGAGACGACTTCAGCGTCCAAAACTGCGTCACTGGCGTCTGTGGGAATGTCTATTTGTGTGTTCTCATCTAAATGTGCGAGCGCAAGCTTACGCTGTATGCGATTTTGCAGTTCGCAGAAACCATTGTGATGCTTTTACTCTCAGCAGAAATGAACGCTGTCTTAAGTAGTGTGCGGATGGCGTTCGGCGTGTTTAACTAATTTTTAGACGAAAAATCGGTAGTAAGCGCAGAGTCTTTATTTTTTCAGTAAGCGCAGAGTCTCGCAAGACGCACCGACTTCTCAAGGTGTTACTACCGAAGCCTCCGACTTTTAGGTCTTTAAGAGAACCCCTGCGGCCTCAATGCATCGCACAGATAATATGCGCAAGGACCTTCATGAGGGGATAAATGTGACGCTACATGAAGATGGGCTAAGCGAAATAGTTGAGCTTAGTTCTACGAACGATAACCGAGATTCGCTACTACGAATCAAGCCTGACCGTGTGACCGATATGTTTGGCTGCACCGGAGGCGCGTATGGCACAAGACGTAAACACAGCCTACTCACGAATTCACTGAGCAAATTTTCAGAGATCCCAAAGGAAACCACTCTCACGCCCCAAGATGTGCTTGCAGCTACGACAGAGGTAGGAAAAGGGCACCAGCTTTACCTTTATGAAGGAACGGCCGCAAAAAAAACGGTCTGGTTAATATAGCTGCCAATAAAAGCGCGGGTCATTCAGCAGGAACTGCAGAACTTCCCATTGGCCGAAAACCTATTTTAAAACACGGCGCATCGCCAGAAAAGGGATCAAAGAAGAATTCTGCACCGATCTTGATGAAATCGACAATTAACCAGGCCACTGTACTGGTTCAGAGATCAAGAAGAAACGCAAGAGCGGGTTCCCTGGCAGTTTTCGCAGCACACAACGTGAATATAGGTGTTTCGAACCTTGGTGGTAGGTGCAAACACCGGAACTGGATGAAACCATCTCCGAAAACTACGCGCACACAGAACTATGCAGAAAAATATGACCATGGGTCATTGCCTGGCTGGATGATCAGGAAGAAACATAAGGCGAAAGTAAGGAGAAAGGCGAGGTCGAGGAGATTGAGAAGGCCGAAAATAAGAAAAAAATAGATTAGACACGGACTGGACACGAACGGCAAACTGACTATAGGCACTCACTGGTCATATCAATTGTTTGGGGCGGGAAGATGTTGAAAGTTTTCCAGAAGACGAAGATGAAGTTAGCATCGAGCTCAGCAGAAGCGTAGACAAGGAAGACGAAGACGACCAGGCGCGGCTACAAAATGGACGCTTTATTGACGGTTCTCTGTAAATTGTGTAAATATATTTGCTTTCTACAGACGACCACCTCCTCCGTTCCCTCCCTTGACGTTTTCCCCAAAGAACAAGGAGCTATTTTCCTGTGTACTGCAATAAGCGTTTCAAAAATACAAAATATATTTATCTGTCGTCTGGTGTCTTGAGACTGCGTTTTTTTAAGCGTGTCTTGGTGCACTGTGGCGTTGAGCCGGGGTGTGTCTGTCTTTGAAAACGTGGCGTAGTTTTCACTAGCACTTCTCTATCCGCATTCAAAAGCCCATTATCATGCTACTATGCACGTTTTTTGCAGACAGAAACCTTGCAACGGCAAAATATTGCTTCTGCAATAGACCAACTTATCAACAAAAATACGTACTCTGAACCACGGCGGAAAACATCGAAATCACGTTATGCAGCAGGTGCCAGTTCTTGAGCACAAGGCCTCAGCTTCTGCAATATTCAGCTCTACTCAACTGCAATGATTGTGAGATCCAGCGTGCGACGCTGGGCGAGCCGGTATTTATCTATGAAATAAAACAGCCCAAAGAATAAGAGAGCAAACACAGACAGCACCTGTTCTTTTCTGTTTTTTTTTAATTGTGAAACTTTTTGTTTGTCGAACTAAAGTATTTCACCTTTATTTCGTTGTTTTGTTTATATATTTTCGTATCGCAGTCTTTTTACCGGAATGGTGCCATTAGGCCGTTTATGAAATGTTGAAGGAGGTAACCTTGGTTTGTACCTTAAAAATTCGAGGACAATAGGCCCCTTTTATATTTCGGTATTGTATTTGTTTCAGTCCTTCAGAGTGGTAAAAGACCTACAAATGCCCTGAATAATATATTCCGTGCCAGTTTAGAGTGGAACCAAGTCCCCACAAAGTAGAAGAGGGTCATTTTAAAAAAAATGCCTTGGCTATAACGTCCAGGACCACTTTTTTTTAGAAATAGATCTATTGTCTGCAGGTATGACATACAACTCAATAATAGAAAGAAACTGAAAACACTTACCATAATAAAAACCCATTGCAGAACTTGTTTGAAGGGCATGTTGTCTGGGACACCTAAAGTTAAAAAAGCAATTGTTTATCGCTTGCAGATAATTATAGATTGCATCATGGGTTAAAATAAACCACTGTCTCAACCGGACGTGAAACCGTAAAGCAGCTAAGCAGGCAAATCAGCCAACTGCACAGCATTCCGAGCTACCGGTGCGGAGGGATTCCATAATTCAGAAGGGTTTCTAAAATGCACAAGTCTAAGAACTTGCCGTCACTTTCCGTAAAGATGTCTTAGTTCTGAAGAGGTGACAACTCTTCAAATACTTCCTTAACCCGACCTCGTCAACCAAAGAATCACCTTCCCAACGTGACAAGAAACTCGGGGAAGCTAGTAACAAGTATCTGGACACCATCAAACCTTGTTACCGGTGCACAAGGTGGGTCCCACACCGTCGCTTCGCTGAGCCTAAGCGAGGCGCTGCCGCTGCCGGCTTCGGCATGCCGGAGCAAGCACGTGCGCCAGCAGCTGCAGCAGGGGAACATGGCGGCGCGGAAGTCACATCGGCAGTGGTGGCCAGCGCGCCGGGCGATGCTTTCACATTGCAGCAACTCATTGGCGCAGCTCTAACTAAGGGTGGTAACCACGGTCACCGGTGAATCTATCTCAGAAGAAGAATATGAAGACAACACGTTCTGGTTCCAATGTTACGGGCGCAAGCATGGCCGCACCTCACCACGTCATGCCATGGATGCATCGGACGCGCCGTCCTCAGATCACAGAAACGCACACTGCGCTACGTAACCAAGCCACGAGGCAAAGGCAGAGCACCAAAATCGCCCCATTCAATTCCCGCTATTCCCACGCCTACCCAAGGACCACATCAAAGTCGTGATTCGGCCGCGGGATGGTCTCAATGTTGTGCGCATCAGCGAAGCTACCTTGAGAGACAGCATCCTACGGGCTGCCGGCCTTGAGCAAGAACTGGCCTCAACAAACATTTTCCGAGTGAACCAGACTTAAAACATTGTGGTTATCAGCACAGCGCTTCTCGAAAGAGCTGTGAGATACACTCGCATTGAACAAATCAAGATCGGAGAAACAACTTACGCTACCCGAGCCTACGTGACTCCTTCAGAATATTTCGTAAGCGGGGTCATCCACAACATTCCCCCTTGCGACTCACCTGAAGACATAGCAAGAAATGTTGTGTATTCCCGAAACCCCACAGCCTCCCACGCCAGAAGGATGGGACAGAAAACTCGGCCATTAGAACATTCTCTGGGGGCAACGTGCCCTACTCCGCATATTACCGCGGAGCGGAGTACCGCTGCTACATCCATTAGAAAAAGCATGAGGTCTGCTCTTTCTTCGGTAAGTTGGGGCATCGGAAAAACGTGTGCCCTTGGCAGGAACACGCATTTTGCAGCGTGTGTGGCCTCGCTGACCCCATGGAAGAGGAGCACAAATGCGTGGTAAAATGCGCTCTATGTGGAAAGGACCACCCTACCCGAGACAAGCAGTGCAAACAGCGCTATCGCACCCCCTTCGTCCTATGCAGCAACAATGGCGCCGCCAACGATCCCGCAGCCAGAAACGAGACTCTTCCAGACGGCGGAGGGACCGTTCGGTTTCATTCTCACGGCTATCTCCGGTGGGTTCGCCGTCTGAGAAGAATAACGAGAAGTCCTGCAAGCCTTAACGACACTCCCGCTCTAAGTCCAAGAACCGGAACCCTGATTCAGCGGAGACAGTCCCACTATGACAGCCCTCCAGCACCGGAACACCAGACTGCACCGCGCAGGTGAGCTGGCTAGCAAAGGTCTACCAAACTGCTAGAGCAGGGGCACAAACACAAGGCATCCACATCCGTGCATAGCACGATAACGAACAGGAAGAGTTGCGGAGCACTAGGGCTATACTGGACCAGGTTCTAGCCGAGAATAGGCAACTCAAAGCCGAGCTTGCGCAGATCAAACGTAGCTGTACCCCGGCAACATCGTCAGCCGGAACACCAGCCTCACACTCTTTTGAGGAAAACCCTCCTCGTAGCAAAAGAGGGGCTGAAGAGGCGGCTGATCGACCATCGCAACAAAGCCATCAGATGGAACAACTGGAGCAGCGCTTCAAGCAGGGTTTGAGGAGCTTCAATGCGCAGTGAATTGTCTAGCTCCCAACGTCCCCCGCTTGTGCAGACCTTTATCATCAGTAAAATTACGTACGTCGCCCCATATCTCAAGCTCAGGAAAATCATAAATAGAAAAAATTAATCGACTATTTCGAAAAGCCACCAAGGCAGCAGTCGGCGTCCCTATCAGCGCCGCCACAGACCGGCTGCTAGAGATGGGCATTCATAACACCTTGAGCGAGCTCATTGAAGCCCAACGTACGGCCCAATACAATCGTTTAGCAGCTACCATCACCGGGAAAACCATCCTAGAATCCTTGCGCATTCCTTACGCCCATCAACATGGTACAAGACCACCTTAGATCGGGAAATCCGGGAGCACATCAGTGTTGCACCGATCAACCACAACATGCATCTATCAAACCACCAGGAGCGCCGAAAAGCATGGGCCATGGCACTGCACAAGCATTACCACTCTAACCCAGAGGTCTCCTACGTCGACACGGCAAACTAACCCCCCCCCCCCGAAGCGCGGTAACGGCATTGGTGGTTGACTACCAAGGTAATGCGGTAACCTCGTGCTCAGTCAACACGTCCCGCACAGATACGGGAGAAGTGGCCATCGCCCTCGCCATCACGGGTACACGGGCCAGTGCAATCATATCGGATTCCAAAACCGCCATGCGCAATTACGCAACAGGGAGAATTTCTACGGAAGCGGCGCATCTACTACGGACCCGCTCTGAGGTGACATCAAGACAAGTCCGTCTGATTTGTACACCAGCGCGCTCGTCCCTCCCGAGGAACGACATGGCACACGAGGCAGCCCGAGGATTCTGCAACCAGGTTGACTCCGAGTCCGAAGAGGTGCCGTCTGACACGTGGGGAAAGGATAAACTCTGGTCATGTGACGAAATTACACAGCACTATAGGCTGAGTCGCCTTAAACTTCCGGAAACTCACACATTTCTCACAAGAGGACAATCAGTAGCGTGGCGTAGGCTGCAGACATTCACTTTACCCCACAACGCCCTCTGCAATCGACAGTACCCAGAAAGGTGCCAGGGCACATGCAAATGGTGTGAACTGCCAGCTGCTTCACTGACCCACATGGTTTGGGCCTGCCATCTCAAACCCCAGTCTGCCAACCCCGGATTCCACATAGTAATGCCGAGCAGTGGGAGGCCGCGCTGCTCAGCTGCATTCCCGAAGTACAAGCTGCGGTCATCCAGCTGGCAGAAGACTCCGCCATGGTCCATGGGTTCCTTGCCGCCATCTGACGAAGTGCCCATCCGGAACATCCCTCTCGGGTGGTTACGTTCAGCAAAGATGACAAATAAAGTTTTATCTCTCTCTCTCTCTTTCTCCAAACAACGTCGGGGGCAACGCTACTACATTTGCTGCCCTTATGTTACAGGGGATATTAGCCGTATGTATATCGCACCGGTAAATAAAGCGCGCAAATCAAACGTCGGCGAAGACGAAGCTACGCTGAGTCAATCGCGACCTTCGCTTTGTGTTATTTTCTCCTATTAGACTTGGGTCGAACAAATACTGGCAATTTCGTCTTCAGAGGTTTAAATATGATCCCGGCGACGGGCGCGGCCGTTTGTTTGCCGCCGCCAACAACATTTCTTCGCCAACTGTAGGGCAATCCACCAGGCCCTGCCACGGAGCCTGGAATCATTGCTGCCTCCATTGTTGCTGCCTCGTCAGGCCCGCTAGCCGCTTCCAGCCCCTACATAACCGATCCTGGATCCTCCGGGACGCCGCATCCTCCTGGACAAGTGAGTCCTCATGTGGTTCCTTCCGAGCAGCCTCTGCTGGACGGCATGGATAATTTTGGACATCCCTGACTCGACTTCTGAGACGAACAACGGGTGGACCACCAGTGTAGCCGAAAGAACATGCATCGACGGGTCTAGAAGAAAGGGATGGTCATCCACTCGATGGAGGAAAGGAATACTAATATTCGGAACAAAGAATGGCCTCTGGAAGCGCAGGACAACAGCAGGTGAAGGACAATGGGAGTGGCCTTCACGCTGCAGTCGTCCTGAATATGATGTTGGTCATAATGGCTATGATTAGGTACAGAATTTATCTTCCCTAGGAATTTTAAGAAACCAAAGGAACAACTCTCCCAGCACCAGGAAAGCGGATGAAAAAACAAATTTGGGATGGTCATTATCCCATCCCGATTTTGTCATTATCCCATCCCAATTATCCCATCCCGAGAAACAGGCACTCCCGCACAGGCCCTCCCAAACAGAAAAGAGAAGACAGGCACACCCTTCCCTTTGAAAGAAAACCACCGCAAGCCATAATAAACATGGCACCAATCCATCTACCCCACATAAAAACTCACCATTACTAAAAATATGGATACACTCCTACACAAGAGAGGGCCGAATGGCTGGCTCAATTTCATTCGGGTAAAGTTTCAATATCAGGAAACCACAGTATACAACGACTCCGGTATGTACGAAAGCACGTGGTCCCAATGGTCGTAGTTGACTACTCTAGCAGTCTTTGTGGCTGCATTACCATCCACTTACAGGAACCAAACGTGGAAGTTGGAGCCATCCTCTTGGAAATCCGCATAGAGGAAGTATCAAATATGCGCATGACATCATTACGGACTCATGAAGGACAATATACAGTTTTCTGGAAACAATATCTCAGCGCTTGCGTAAGATATTCGCATCCATATTGCAGAAAGTTAATATCTTCACCTGTACCGCCGGAGCCAATGGTCTAGTAGAAAACGATGCACTATGCAAGAGGCCCACGAACTATCATACCGTGCTCCTTGTTACTGCCACTACCACACTGCCCTCTTCGAAAAACTTTAAGAACGAATCCTCATCCTACACCTAAGAACACAATCATTCTCCGTGCTACAAGGAAGTCTCAATGCCGAGGAATCACAAACTCTGTGAACAAAACGCCATCACTGTTATCTGTAAATTCATTAGGGGTAAGGTGTTTGGTGGAAACAAAAGACTTACTTAGAACTCTGCTAAAATAGGGGAAACATCCACCGTCTTGTGTGAAACTTAGCCACGTACAAGGGTTTGGCCAGGGGAGACCAACTCAAACATAACATATTCCAATTCTTCGAGGAATGAGAGGCCGATTTTACCAGCTTGTTACCTCAAAATCAGCGCTAGGTAATTGAGAAATTGAGAGAGCAAGGAGAGGAGCTGCTGCATCTGATGTCGACTAAGGTTCCACCTTTGACCTCCCTGCCATATCTTTACCCCATTTTCCTAAACCACAAATATTTCTTCCTGAACAAAGATTCCCCCTCTTTCTCTCACTCTCTGTCTCTGGAAAAAGAAAAGTTGTTCAGCCCCGCTTAGACATAAGAAAATAACCGTTTTGATACTTACTCCCCCTCTCTAAAACTAACAAACACATCGCTTTTGTAACCTTTCGTGCTCAAATTTTAAGCCCCAAAAGCTCAAAAAGGCTTTGCCTCTCCTAGGACCTGGCGCGTAAAAACATTGGTGGCTAGTCTTTCAATATTCGATATGCTTTCCTCAACGTGAAGCATAGATCGGAAATGCAGCAGCTGCGTACGAACACGCCCCGTGGGATTCGAAGTGTCGCTTTCGCGCCTTACATCTTAATATACAAACGTAGATGTCTACAACTTTTAGATCACCGTGTTGCACAGCTTGCCGGCGATGTTCTTATGGACACTGATTGTTCGCAACATGAAACTCAGTCTGATGTTAGAATTTGCTGTCGAGACGTGGATTGGTTTCTCCTTTACATGGACAATTTACCCGCCCATTCTGGAAGCAGATCTTCTGCCCATGGCTCTAACATTCAAAAAAATTCTCCGCTCCGTTTCATAGGTAATTTGTTTAAGAACTCCCTATCTCTTTGTATTTTGTGTAATGTACCTGAGAACCTGCAAATCTCAAACTTTTCTTCCATTCTTTCCCCGATAACAATCTCTGTGCGCATTGTGGCGGTTTCTAGTCATCCGGGTAATGTGCTAAATGAGACTGAAGATATGCTAGCTGGTCTCCGTTTTCATTCCCCACCTGTGCATGTCCCCACCAATCTCACCTTCAGCCCGCTTACGATAATGGTTACTGCCCAGTGTCCCCCCTATGCTACCCTAAACAGGCCAGAGTATAAGCACTGAAAATGTTGGTACAATTCATCCCTCCGCTGTTCCTGCCAATGTGAAGCCTCCTCTACAGCTCTGATATGCCAAGTGACGAAATTCAGCTTGTTTGAGAACATCTGGACTGGCACAAAACGACCTGTTCGGTACTTGTAATCACCCCAAATGACAAGAACAATCCTGCTTATATTTCCGCTTATTCGTTTCGCAAAAAAAAATAGTCTCACCATCCTCTTTAAACACCTCGGCCTCAAGCTGTAACTGCAGTGCTTCCTTCTTTCGGCGCCAGCAGCCTCGGAAACACACAACAAAGAAACTATCTGCTTGCTTCACGGCTTTCTTGGCCACCGGAAGACTCCTTTCTTGCAACAATTATTTCATTCCGTCTAAACAACCTTACGAAGTTAATCTGGTTATTTTTGTTTTACTTTGATGATAAAGCAAAGCGTTAGTGCCCTCAATGATGGCGTTGCACGGCAATGCGCCCTGCAGGAAAGCCAACATCCTCGCAAGGTGATGCTGAATGATATGTGGGCTAAGTGAAAGAAAATAACGCTTCCGTGGCCGGATTTGAACCTGGGTTCCTGGCGTTACATCGCTGGTATCTGCCTCATTGCTCCATTTTTACATGGTCTAAACGATTTGAAAAACTCACACGAAATCCAAAGAGTCCGCCACGAGAAGAATGGTGTTTCTCTGCGTGCCGTAAGGCTGTTAGCCACAAGACGTTACCCATACCCATAAAACCAACATTCCATCTGGGAGTTTAACACCTCAAACCGGCCCCCAGTCAACTAATTGCTCACTGAACCCCAAGCAGCAGGTACCGATTCGCGCTGTACTCCCCAAACTGAATCATAATGCCTACGGAGTGCACACCCGAGAGTTGCTCTGGGTATTGTCGGAAAGTGGTGCATACCTCCACACTAACACATACTCACAGTGTTGGACTGACCACCCACAGAACACGTCCCGATGAAACTTCGCGTTCAACCATCGTCGTGGTTACAAGAAGGGATGCATAATTTTTTTTACCATTATATTACTGAACCAAACAGCCACGTTTTACAAACCCTTGCAAATTGTCTCTGTCGGTAAGAGCCACTACACAAAAGTGAAGAAGAAGAAGAAGAAGAAGACATTGAGCCACGAATCTGGAATGTGCCGAGAAAGGTGGTTAATTTTGCGCAAATTGTAATGCCGTCCAATCCTGGAAACCGGAATTGCAGTCTACTCTGGTACGGCTACCTATAAATTGAGGCACCTTTTTATGCTTCAAAACCGCACCCTGTGCTTTCTTCGTTGATTCCTGGATTTGCTGGTCACACTGTTCTATAATATTGAGCACACCTTCCCCACTAGAGAACCGGTTCAAACTGCTGTAATTAAAACCATACCTTACTACGATGGGCTCGCCATTTTGTAGAGAGCAGGCCATATGTTTACAGCAATGCCCTATTTCTTGACAACACCATAGCATAGATTTAAACGCCCGCGGCTACCGCTTCTCAATTCAATTTCTTCGTCCATCTCGCTGACTTGTTTTCTATTGAACCATAATCTGTGGGTGGGATAAGTTATTGACGACAAGGTATGTCGACAACATATTCCCAAAGAATGCGAAGATGCTTCCTGGACGCGTCCCAAAGGGCATTTTAGAAGATCACGTTGCTCATTATGCCGGTCATGTTCTTATTCCCGCTGATGGCTCGCAATACGAATCTAAATTACTGGGTGCCATTTGTTACTACAATGTGAATCAGTGTTTTGCTTTTGCATTGACCTATTGGGCTCCCATACTTAAAGGATAACTACTGGTCATGGCTCTGGCCATAAAACGAATTCCTTGCGCTGTGTCGCAAGAACTTTGTTAAATCTGAAAATTATAACCCAAAATATTTCCGCAATTGTGTATTTTTTAAATCACATCATATCTCTACGCATTGAGTGGGCACCTGGACAGATATGTATCCTGCTCAGAGAGAGAGAGAGAGAATAGTCTTTAATGATACTGGTGAGATTAGCCTGGCCAAGCCGCCTAGCTTGCTACACCAGATGTATTAAAAAATTTAATCAATGAACAGATGATGATCATGACTGTGATGAACATGACGTTCTCACAGTGATAGGGCGGACATATTCCTCGTTTTAACTTAGGTGGCGCTGTACTGAATATATGTCCAAATCTGAAAATCATAACTGTAGCACGTCATCATAGATATTAAAAACTCAGGAGGCGGTCTAACCGTATGCTTAATATATCAGTGTATGCTCAGCCAAATTTCAACTGGTATTCATTGCTTTGTGTTTAGAGCCAGTGTCTCTCGCCCCACACAGCCTTAAGTACCGCCAGAAAAAATTAAACACATATTTGAGCAGGTTAAAATTGTTATTAACAGACGTGCTTCTTTCGTAATCAACCCGAGATGTTAGAACACTGTTTGAATATCGCCCTAACATAGGGTACAAAATTTCTTTACCCTCCCATTCAAACCCTCTCGAATATAAATATCAACTTCAGTTCTTATTTGATTACGTGCTAGCAGTCTTCGCAAAGCAAGAAAAGAAATTATCCTCCTACTACAAAAATACATAATTGAGACCGAAAGAATTATGTGCTAGCTGATTCGTGCAATCATTTATCTTACCCAACCCTACGGAGCATAGGTTTTCTTTCCTGTTTTTATGATTATTTTAAAGTTTTGGAAACACTTCTATATATTCAGTCCAACCTAGAGCCACAGCAAATCTTCCTCATTGGTGCGTGTCTTTGACAATGCCAACTGAAGAAGTAGAAGAAGAAGAAGAACTGGGTGCTATAAGTCTACTGTGTGTTTGACAAACCTGTCCGCCTAGACGCAACAACTCCAATGCCATCTATGATCCGCTTCGAAACACTCCTATTGTCATAAATGGCTGCAAATAGGGCATTCATGGTTGCGCTGAGTGAACAAGGGATACTCTCATGGTCTGGCATGAGACTGCCCTGGGTTTGCTGCCCAGTTTGTTTATTTATTTTTTATTTATTTATTTATTTATTGATACTGCTAGCCTCAACTCTGGAGGCTGTCACGAGATTGGGGGATACATGAATAATAAGCGTGCTCTTTTTAAACAATTCACGAAAATTTTGGTTTTGGTTAGTTTTGGTTTCCCAAAGACCAGTACTTTTTTCAAGTTACATCTTCTCGTAAGTCAATTTTCTGATTTCTAACAAAAAAGGTGCAGTTTGGTATCTTTATCTCTGTTTGCCTACCAGCTTATTTACTTCTTCTTAGACTCTTCTATTAAGATGTGAAGAGGCGCATGCGGGCTGCTTTTGCTGGCTACGTTTGTTGATTATCCTTCCCTGTCCGTACGAAAATGATATGATAACGGTTGTGCAGAAACAAATTGACCTTTCTTTATATAAATTACTTCCACTGAATTAACATCAGTTTCCGCACCTTATGCGGAAGTGTTTGCACATTCGCACAAATTTATTTATCAGACTTTCGAATACAAACCCGCATGATAACAGCTTCTAAGATAGCCCGCTACCTCAGCAAGTAAAGCAACGACGATGGTTGCTCGTCATATTACGTCGGCACTTTACAAATTCACGTCGAGACGATAACCTTAATTATTTAGGTTGATATATACCACACATATGCTTGCGGCAAAACAGGTATAAAGGTGTTATTGCGTTATGTTTGCAGGAGCTCGGCTGGCTTATTGCACAGACAGAGCTGGTGACGCATGCCAGCCCAGCCCAATTCCAAGCATTGTCGCTTCCTGTTCCTTAGGCAAAGTAACTCCTTCTTTCTTTCGGTGGAGCATCAATCACCTCGCAAATACGACAGCCTTGCCTTATGGGATGCACCCGAACAACTGGTTACAAAATTGAAGGAACCAGACATACCACAACAACATTTTCATATGACTCCGAGATGCTAACATGTTCGACAATTTTCAGTTAAATTATTCTCAAACAGAACAAATATATAATAATCACTGTTAACTACTTACGTCTCGCCAACACAGCATGTGTATTCAAGAGGTTTTGAAAAAACATTATCGCGTTTTGCCTAGCTAGCTTCGAAGATGGATAGGCTTAAGCTTGCATTTTTTGTTGATATCTCCACGGCGCAGGGAGCACATGAACGCTAAAAGGGTTGGCCCGAAAAACGCTTATGCAATATTATCCTTGTTTTATGAGTAACACGAGAAGTGAAGGTCAAACAGTTATCTGTTAAACTCTAGTTTAACCGAAGAAAGCAGCATTAAAAATGTTGAGATAACCGCCTTTGAAACACATATTTCATGCGCCTATATTTATTTGCAAATCTACAAAAAAGTTATCTTCCCTTACATATGCTGCAAGACGACCGACCATAAAAAGATTGATATAAACAAACGTACCTATTCTTGATGCTTTCCTCTAGTCTGTCCCTTTCTCGGTAGGACGTGGTGATCTGCTTTATACCGTTCGCTCTATTCGGTTTTGGTACTCATTTGGACAGGGTATTCGGCAGAAGCAACGAAAAAGAAAATTTATTCATAAATAGTATGTCATTTCTGATTTTTTTAAACCTTCCGCTTTAGAAGTGACGCGTCCTTTCTCTTTGGGTGTTTTTCTTGCCTACAGAGGAACAGCAAACATGTTTATCTAAAAATAGTCAAAATGAGGTCTTTCTAAGCATAGTGCAGGGAAGGGCGAGGTGACTGACCCGCGAAAAACCACGTAGGTTATACAGCCGAGTCAATTCTTTAACGTGACTGAGTTGAAAAGGGTTCAACGTCTTTGCAAAGGCCACGATTTTTGCAGCTCTGGAGAACTTTAATTGCAATTTTGACAGTTGACGCACATTCATATTCTGCCCCGGTGACTCTAAAAAATATAGCGTATTAAAAAGTATAATTTATTTCAAGCACCCCACAAATAAAGTCAAACACACGTAGATTGTGGCGCAAACAATCTGATTAGGCCCAAGCGCGTACCTGAGCCACTTTATGCATTCAAGTGAACTGAAAAAAGGGCCTACAGTGCATGAAAGTATATCCACGCGTTTACTTTTATTCAATAAACAGAAAACCGCTCCATGTTTCTAAGGCGTCCCACTTGCTTTGCAAGCCTGCTTGGGGGGCATTGATAATGAGAGGCTGAATGAGCAATGACAGGTCTTCAGTGAACTGTGTTCATGAACCCAAGCAAACGCTCCCTACTTCATTGCATGTAGCGACAGTTCTCAAAGTCATGTGTCAAAAAAATATAGATGTTGACTTGACGACAACCGCATATTGCGAACTCAGCGAACTGAAATAAAATATTGGGTACAGACGCCACTCATCACCGTGTAGAATGGTCTTGCCAAAATTACAGCTCTCTCATGATTGAATGTTTTTTTTTACAATCTCGCACTTTTGCCTAGCGGTAGCGGAGTTTAGATCAGCATAAAAGCTACGTAGTGGGAATAAACTATATTTATGCAATAATAAGAGCATATTTCATGCCCCACATGATGAATTGGCCAAACGACTGGGTTTATTTCAGGCGCTCAGCAGGCCAAAGCATTTATTGTCTTCCAAAGTTGAACGAGCGGCGCTCATTATTGACGGGTGATCCAGCTTTTAGCGGCTGGTGGAGAGTCGGTTCATTATCTTGATAACCGTCGCAAGGAAAACTATGGCAGAGTAAGAAATATATGACCTCCATATCTTGTCCCTTCCTTGGGGCCCATTGCGGCTGGTTCATCGTTCTGGGTTATTGAATAGGCCCATTATATGAAATTAAGATTAACTGATAGCATAGCGACTGCTACGTTTTCCAAAGTTGCTACGATTTTTCCAGCTTAAGAGGGTCACCCATCAATAGCAAGGCACCAACACGTCGGAGACGCTCGAGTCTTGTTCAAGTGGGAAAAAAAGGTGTCCTGCCTCTATGCCTTGTTTGGCATTTAGAACTAGTTACTGGTGTCCTATATATATATTAATATTTATATATATATATATATATATATAAATATATATATATATATATATATATATATATATATATATATATATATATATATATATATAAATAAAAATAGGAGTTGGAAGTCAAGAAAACCTCGGAAAGCAAAGGGGAGGATGTGGTAGGTCATTGGAGCAGATAAAGAATTTGGAAAGAAAGCAAGAAAGTGGAGAAAAAATGCCCGCCAGGTGGGATCCGAACCCAAGACCTCCAGAATACCGGTCTGGTACGATAACCACTACGCTACCTGCTGGGCGATTTTCCCCTTCACTTTCTGGGGTATTTATGTTCAGGTATTTTTGTTTCCTGTGCTTGGGGGTAGTAGCCAGCGCCACTCGGACTACTCGGGGTGAAGGAGACCTTCTTTTTAACCCCCGTACCGTGACTCGAGTGTCTACGACATGTCGAGAGTGGTCGACCAGCGTTGAACCCTCTTAAGCTTCCTATAGTACCAAGACTGCCAGAACAGAGGCCCTCGCTATGCATGAAGCGAATCAGAATAGGAAATGAGGGGCTGGTTGAAAATAACACAGAAATAAGAGTTGGCAGTCAAGAAAACCTTGGAAATGAAAGGGGAGGATGTAGTAGGTCATTGTAACAGATAAAGATTTGTACATATCTAGATGTACGTATCGAGATGTTTGTCCTGGTCATCGCTCGGTGTCGAATATTTGTCTGATGCTCCCGAAACATTTTTGTCTGGGTTCGTTTCCCGACCTTCTTCTTTTTTGTTTTTCTTTTTTTCTTCCCCAAAGAGTAGTCCACATGCTTAGCTCAAAAAGAGCATTTAAACCTGGGTGCAATGCCCGCGCGTTAGAAACTTGCCAAGAATTTAACCTCAGGAGAATTCGAGGTTTCTTCTTTTCAATTAATATCACGTTTACTTTAGAGTCCCTTCATGTCCTCTCCTGGTTCCAATAAATATGCACCTTATACAAACAAGTTTATAACATTTTGCTCTCCCTGACCTACACTGTAGGCGATACACATGTTACACAGAAGCTTTTCTACACCGCTTTTAGTTACTTTACTTCATTTTAGATAGCAGCTCACAGAAACGGACTTTTAGTTTTTCAATCGTTTATCCCAACTAGGGAAAATGAAGTGCTTACGTTGTATTTTCGTATTGCCCGCTTTGGCGGGTAGGTAAGGCGTTTTGGGATAACGTTTCTGATAATCACATTCTCTGTCAGAAATGTGAGAACTTCATCTTATAACGCTGGACTTGTGTGTGTGCGTGCGTGCGTGTGTATATGTTTCAGTGCGAGTGTGTGTCTCTCTGTGCACATGGGTACGTGCATGCGTGCGTGCGTGCGAGTGTGTGTTTGTGTGTCTGTGGGTGCGTGCGTGCGTGCGTGTGTGTGCAGGTGTGTGGTTATGTGTGCGTGTGCGTGTGTGTGTGTGTGCGCGTATGTGTTTTGTGTGTGCGTGCTAGTGCGTATAGGTGCGTATGTGTTTAAGAAAACGAAAGGGTTCGTACTGATGGCCAATGGCCTGCTGTGGCGTCGCGCTTTTTTGCAGCGTGTTCTTGAGTGTAGTCACCACATTTTGTGCTGTCCGCAGGCGGTTATCGCCTTCTTTGAATGTGTACCGCAACCAGCTAGGTCACTTTGAGACAACCTCCTTACAATTGCATTTTGCCTACTGCCCACCCTCTCCCTCCTTAACTCCACTCAACCTCTTTACCGCTCTGCAAAAGCAGGATCATAATATACTGCTGCACGAAAGAGTTGCATTCTTTGCCTATCTCTGTGTAATGGAAGCATAAGAAACACGAATAGCTTATTTTTATTGAGGCCCACAAATTACTCTCAGGTTACGAATAAGAAACTCTGTCATGCGACTGTTTCTGAATATCGTGCCTTTACTTAATTTTGGCAGTGTGCCTGGGAGTCCACGCCGAGCGCCATGCTCCAGTTTTCTAAATGTTTCTCCGTTTTCCACCGTGTTTGGTGCTACCTTCCTTTGGCACTCGAGTCTCCAACCTGTCTAAGTCACAACAACCCATTCTCGATATCGTCTTGGCCGGCTGCAGATTTTCGTCCATTCTCTCTCCTTTCCGGAATCCCCTCATTTTACAGGAAAGCTTTCAACCTCACCCAGCCAACGGTATTTTCATGCTGTGCGGGACAAGAAGCTCGCAACGCGGCTGCGTAGAGAACAGCGGTTTTCCTTTACCGAGCACAGTATAGATGGCGCGGCGAATTTTACCAGCGTTCCCCGCGCGCTCACGCCGGCGGGCACATCGGCGCGTCCCGGCTTTGTCGTCTGCTTTAGTGATAGTTGTTTTGGGCCTGTTTTGGCGCAGCTTCCGTTAAGTGCGAGCTTCCTTCGCATGGCTTGATTACCTTGATAAGCAGCACCTCCTGGGTAACCCGCACCCGACGGAATTAAGCTGTCGTACAGCAAATATACGTTGAGATTTGGTTTTCAGGGCGGGAAAACAAAATGTAGACACCGCATACCGACATCTGGCCGCTAGAGAAACGCTGCCTTTCCGCTCTGCGTGCCACGAATGACACTCCGCTTTCTAAATTCGTTAATACCAATTCGATCGTGTATTAACGGCTAATACATAAAGGCGAAAGCAGCAACTGCTTCTGATAAATAGCTATTATAAGAGTTCCCTCAGCTTTCTCGCAATTCTAAGACTTACTAAACTAACTAGTTTAATTCGGTATAAATGAGAATCACAAAGCTTACATGCCGAATTGTTTCGGTATCCGCGCTTGTGTGTCGCGGTGACGTAGCCTCGAGCTAGCACATCAGGATGGATAGGTTCCGCTGTCTCACCCTTCGAAGGACGCTCCTCACCGTTTCCTTTCTTCGACGCCTGTCCGGAATACAACGGCGGCGTCCGCTGCTCCAGCCCTGCCGTGGCCGACGCTTCTGCGTTCGAGACGCCACCCCTGCGAATTCTAGGTAACGGCACGGCGAATCTCTGGTTTCACTCCCGGTAGAGCCACGTGGGTGAACTCAAGTGACGCCCCACGGGCAATTGTTGTGGGTCTCGTTTCAAGCTTTGCTTTCCAACCACTTTCACAGCGTGAATTTGAGCCAATTTTGTGTTGTCCCATATTTCCGTAACCGTGTCCCCTTGCCGAAGCTGCGCGATTCCACAACTTCTATTACGGCATTGGCGCATTTCGAAGTATATAGCCAGCAAACGCTGTTTGCCTTCTATGAAAAACTAAGTATCTATATCGCGACAGTGTTAGCAGCTATTAGATAGCACGCATACCTTTGGGCAGTGCAACATCAAGATCTTAAATTGTAATTAATTCCTTAGGCGCATCATCAACCTGATGGCTGTGCACCTATCATCCTAGCGATGTTTTGACTTGTCCTTCGGAGGTAGCTGAACACCCTCCGCCATTCAAAACATAAATATTTTTCGTAAAGAATGCGGGCTCCTTGAACTGTTATGGCCGGTTCAACAAGTGTTTATTTTTTCTGATGTCGCTGGTCCCAACAAGCCGGACAAGAATAGTCCTTCTTGGCTGTAGGGCCGATCTTATCAATTCCTGCCAACTTTTCAAAGACGACCTCTCCAAAGACGGTTCTCTAGTTTTTAAAGCAATGCTTTTTACCTCCACCCTCCAAGGGGTCTTTCGCAACCGTTGCTATCAACAGAATACTCCCGCGAACAAATAAAAGAATTACTGGCACCGCAAGGAATCAATCCTGGAAATAATAAAGTAACAAAGCCACAGCCCGTTGTCTTACCCATTTTGCTACGAGCCCACGCGGAGGCGGGGAAGACAAGTGATACTCTCAACAAGCACATTTACGGGGTTAACCCCTGCATTCTCGCTGAATGCCACGCGATGGCGTCACTGCACCTCTCTCGCCGCTGTGCGCTCCGCCCATGGCACGTCTAGCGTTTCTTGCGTGTGCTATGAGTTACAAAAATTAAAGCTCAAACCGACCCATGCAGTCTTAATTCTAGTAGTCCAATGCGCTAAAGCCGGTGGCTTCCAGTGTTCACGTAAAAAATCTCAGCTCCTTGTCGTCCTCTCTCACGCCAAGCGACTTCTCAAGTAACACATCCAAATACTTTTTGATGGCCAGGCCATCCCTCCAAGCCCCAGCATCAAGATCCTGATCCTACATCTTCAGGCCAACACTAAGAATGACGTATCCATGGAGCGCCTCAAACATAGCATCAATAAAATCATACCCGTGATCAGGCGAGTTGCCACCAAGAAGCGAGACCTCAAGGAATCCGATAACTATCGGTTAGTTCTAGTATTTGTCGTCTCGAGAATCACTTACGTCAACTCTTCTGCTCGGCAAGGTGGACATAAAGATGCTTTACATAATGATTTGAAAGGCGTTGAGCAAGCTATTGGTGATCCAATGAGTGCGTCCACAGAGAGGCTGCTTATCAAGCGGCTTTACAACACGGTGGAAGAGCAGATAAAGGGCCATCTTTCTATCCAGAAGCTCCGAATGAGCAGAACAGCGGCGGGCGCCGTATCTTTCACCAGATTGGCTGGGCAGCACAGAATGTCGCTCCGCTTGATCTACTCAAAAACTTCTGGCGACAAAAACTAAAGGTGCTCCATTTGGTTAGAAATATGAACCCCTCACACGAGTAGGGTCGCCGACAAGCACGAGCTCAAGCGCTCAGCACCACTCTTGGTGGGGATCATGCGGTTATTAACACAGATGCCTCCCAACATCGAAAGCAGCAGTACGCCATCATCCTCGCTACCTCCAGAACCAACCTCCTCGCTTGTGCCTAACTCAAGACCGAAGACAGGATGGTAGCAGAACAGGCATACATACATACATACATACATACATTTTATTTCCTCTTCATGGCAAACAGATACAAGTGCCAGCCCGCGTAAGCAACCTCTGCTTTTATGCGGGGCAGGGCAGTCGGTTCGAGAAAAAAAAAGATAATAAAGGCACAATACATTCTGCTATCAAATCGAAATAACGTCCAAAACTTGTACTGTTATAATAAACAATATATATATATATACATACATATATATATATACACACATATACATACACATATGTATCTACACATACACACATATATATATTCAGAGGGAGACAGGTACCATGCAATAACAACACACGTCTATTGCAAAAACATCAACCGTAGGGTAGAATTCCACATCTTGCACTATATGCGTAGCTGAGCCCACAGAAGCCTCAAAGTGATAATAGAGCACATGAAATAGACCTTCTAATATATATATATATATATATATATATATATATATATATATATATATATATATATATATATATATATATATATATATATATATATATATATATATATATATATATATATATATATATATATACATATATGCATACACATATATACATACATACATATACATATACATACACATACATATATGTACGCCTACTACACACATATATATGCATATACTCATATACATACGCAAATGTACACACACATATGCATATATATACGCGCACACACACAAACACAGATTTGATATTTTCTTCTGCAGTCGCGTTTATTTAGGCAATATTCTCGGAAATCCAGGCATGGATTAACGTTCGAGCGTCTTTCATAGAGACTACTTGAGCGTCATTCGGCAATTTATTAAAGTAAAATGGCAAATAAAATGCTCTAGTCCTTTTGCCATAGTTGGTGTACACTTTTGGAATTTTATACAGTTCAGTTTTGCGAAGGTTTCGGATTTTCACATTCTTTATTTTAAAGTCATTCGAGAAAAAGTTTTTTGTAAGTGTTACAGACAAAAATAGCTGCTGCACGCTGAAAACTGAGTGTGCTGCCATAAGCTTCGTTGTATCATCCGAGAATTCCCTTGTGCCATATGCTATATTTTTGGTAATCCTGCGGAGTATTTTGTTCAATATACTTAGTTTATACGGAGAAGCTAACCCATATATTGAGACACCGTACCGCAATATCGATTCCCCTAATGTTTTGTATATATATTTACGCAATTTCCCGTCACAAACCGATCTAATTTTATATATTGATGCACAAACCTGTCTTAGTCGAGTTGCGAGGTGTTCGATATGGCTGGTCCATGAAAACGTTTCATCGAATATTAGGCCCAGGTACTTTACTTTTGTCGAAACATTCACACTAGCACATTTGCAATTTGTACATAGATTATTATGTAAATACAAAGGGACATGGAGTTCAACTTTTCTATGCGGACTGTGAAAACAAATAAGCTGGGTTTTGTCTTTGTTAATATAGATGTGATTATCTTCAAACCAGGCTATTAGTTTATTAATATCTTCTTGCAACAATGCCACTCCCTCGGATACGTTTTTCCCCGCTAATACAAGGGCTGTATCGTCAGCGTACTGATACATCTTAGAATGCAGCTTAACGTCTGAGATATCGTTAACGTACACGTTAAAAAGTAATGGTCCCAGAATAGAGCCCTGAGGCACGCCATATCGGAGATGTAAGCGGTTACTATCAGTACTGTTGATTCTAACAAGTTGATAACGGTCTTCAAAGTAATCTTTAAACAAATTTGTATAAATGCCGTGAAATCCGATCAATGATAATTTGTTAATGATAATACTGTGGTCAATGGTATCGAATGCTTTTTTAAGGTCTATAAATAATCCAAGGGCTATATTATTACTATCAATTGCTTCGTTTACACCATCTGCAAAATCCTCTAATAATGTAGCCATCGCCTTGGCTCTCACTCAAACAGGGGCTCGGAAGGTAGTCACCGATTCCCAACAAGCCTACCGGAATTACCAGTCGGGTTTGGTGTCCCGACCTGCAGTGCGTGTGCTGAAAAACCACTCCACATATGGTTCCATTCAGCTCATCTGGAGACTCACTCACGCTTCCATGGAGGGCAACGAATGCGCCCAACAAGCCTGCACTTTTACCCCTCGTGCTATGGAGCTGCACGAGGACAGTTACTCGCTTGTCTCGTTCATGGACATAACCCAGCATTATCGCCTTCTGAGACAGACCTTACCTTCGCCTTACCCTGGCCTTTAAATAGAACACCAAACTACCCTGCGGCTCGTACAATCCGGGTCCTTCCCACACCCGATGCGTCTTCACTTAATGCACCCGAATAGCTATGACGCTGAAACTAAATTTTTCTCACAAGTAGGAACACTCCACTACATAATCTGGGTGTGTGACTTTAGCCCTGAGCACACTACTCCCTTTCCGTCAACTACCGAACAAGAGAAATGGGAGATACTGCTGTCCAGGCCCTATCTGCCTACCCAGCTTCAGCTGGTGGACAGAGCACAGGCTGTAAGGACTGAATATGGGCTACAGGGAAGAAGAAACCACTCACCTGGGCCCCTCTCTGGGACGTCCAAAAAATCTATATACTATGGTGACGTTTGTTGACACCTGCAAACAGTTACGTTGTCAAGTCAGGCAGAGTCCGAGCGGACGTAGGAAACCGGGGCTGAGGTTCGGGCTGTGCGAGGGCACACTTCGTCTCCTTCCGAAAGCGCTGCTTGGCACATAGCCCTATCGTAAGATTGTCCACCAACTGGTATGTTATGACAGGACATAGCCACTGGAAAAGTGCCCATCTGCTAATGTTCAGGTTCTTCCCTACAATCACCCCCGGCGAGAAGAGAGAGCCATCCTGGCGACTCATGGTGACGATGGAACCAGCGGATCATAGTAGGGCTTGAGTCGCTAAACATTCAGTCTCACGGCCACGGCGCCGAAGATCCGATGAGGGCATAACTGGTTCGACGATATAATTCACTGGCGAAGTGCTTTTTATAAGACGGTAAAAACCGTGGTATTTCTATGTAAGCTTCGGAGAGAGACCTGGAGTGGGACATGGCACCGAAAGCCAAACAAGGAAGCCGAGAGAGAAATCGCGGGGTGCACTGGACCAACACCACCTAGAATATAAAGCCGAAATTCTCTTTTGCGCGACGCGGCCAACATCATCGGGCTGGGGCGGGCGGGGGCTGATTGAAAAAGTCGGCTTCTTGGCAAAGCACAGGGTCTTCTTCCCTGCAAAGCCCAAATACTTTTCTGCTGGCGTCGCCTGCAAGCTTTTCCGGGGGCCCTGCCACCCCTTCCACTGTCCCCCATCCCGGCACAGGTAGGTACTCGCAGGAGCAGAAAGACGGCCATTGTCGCGAGACACGCTAATTGCCTCCCGATGGGGCCCACAAAAGCCCAACGAGAAGGGGACGAAAAGAAAAGGCGCGCCCACTCAGCATAACTTCCTTGCTTGTCCTTTGTAGTGGCTGGGCAGCAGGGTTCACTAACCACAACTTTCCAGAATTTTCATAGCCACCCCTCACAACACGTTTCCTTCAGGGTAAAGTGGTTCAAGTAGTGCCACACAGCATGCCTGTGTTTGTGTCAGTTCGCGCAGTGACAACAAATATCGATGTATATTTTGCGGTAGAATGAGAATAGATTGTTCCGTAAATTGTGGACAAAGATAACGTAAAATTGTGTTTATAAGTTACAGCCTTTATTTGCAAGCAAGTTCGACAGAGGTTGAATTATACCTACCCCGCACTATTTTCTACAGCGCCTGTAAACTGAAACTGCTGTGTTCTCAGTCAGCTTTTTTTTTTCACTGCACCCACGTGCATGGTACTGCGCGCATGATCCTGACCACGCTTCTTTTCGTGCCTGTCATTTGTCATTCTGCCGGGATGGTGCCCACTAAATTTGTGATGCCGAGCAAGTGTGCAGTTCCGTGGTGTCGCGGAAATTACACAGCAGAGTGTAAAGTGCCGGTGTTTCGGTTTCCTCAAGAGGGCGAGTTGCGACGAAAATGGATACGTGCGATATGCCGAGAAGAATTTCAACCTACACTGAACGCCAGGGTGAGCTCCTGCTGAAGCATGTGCTGTGGTGCAGTACAAATATTCTGCTCAAGAACTTCTGTTGCCGACAGAATCACAAGGTCGCGGACGCTAGCGCACAAACAAAAGAAAGAAAGCTTCAAACGCTGAGCAAGTGAGTCACTGTGTTCACGGCAGCACTGGTGTTCTTTTAGTGCAATAAATCCATTTAAAGTCATCACAAATGCATTTGTAGTGTTCGATCTGCATGCTTTTAAAAGACAGCTGGCATCATTAGGATGTTTCGCTGCAAAAAAGGTTGCTTGCCGATAAGTCACAAAGACAGTCCTAATAACACGTTTCACTAATCTAGATGTATTAATTCCCCAATAAATACTTTACGCGCGGTAGCAAAAATAAATCCCTCAGAATTGACGTGAACTGGTTCATAAAAAAATTCGAGTAATGTTGTGGTGATACTTTTATCTGAATGTGGAGCAACATGCCCTTAAATTTAGGATAAGCGCAATATTTCAACATGGTCGCATCGTTTCCTGCGAAATATGATAAATAGGCCTGACCCCTTCGAGTTTCAGCTTAGTGTGTGAAGGACTGCTTCTAATGGATTTCAAAAAGAAAAATTAAAAGTCGTTATTGAGGTGACAATTTTTCTTACCAACTCCCTCTTTTTACAGGCATCGGCTGCAGGCACCTCCGTGCACAATAGAACATTTTTCATTATCCTTATAATGATCAGCCAGTTAGTCATATAATAATCCCATTTTTTGGTCTTGCTTTGCATTACGCTCTCACAGCACTTTTTGGCACATAGCAGTGAATTTGAATATGGTGTGCATGTTACAACAAAATATTCTTAATGATGCTGTTCGTACGTGACAAAAACAACATATTTAAAAAAAGAACAGGTAAAATTCAAATTTAGCTTTACGTTTGAAGTTTGTTTATTTGAGCAACAGAAATACATGGAACAGGGACAAAAATCTTGTCATACCACAGCTTGACGAGGTCCCAGTACCCATGGCATACAGCAATGGCAGAAATTTTGTGTACACATGGAGAACAACTTAACTAACATACAGAATTTTTTTCCCTGAGTAACACAAAGCCGATTGAGTCTTTTAGCACGTTGAGTCTTTTAGCATGTATTGCATTGTACTGCCAAAAAGCTATCCAAAACGAGCTCGTGTGCTTCGTGTGTTAATGTTTTGTACTTATAACTTCACTTCAAAACTATCTAACTTGCCCTCGTTTGCGATTGTAGCTGAAAAACGTTGGAGTAAGTTGCAAGTGCAGCACATTTAAATCTAATCAATGAGGAGTCTCCTATTGTCTGACGGATTTATAGTTAGTGCGGTTAATGGTTAGGCAAGAAAGTATTCGCGAGCAACGGTGCAAACGATTTTTCTGGCCACCGATATATTTACTCAAACTACACAGCTTGGCGTTACATGGTCGGCAAACTATGGGGTCATGTCCAAGCACGGGAACAGAAACAGAATACTACGACCCCACAATTTTTGCAGTGACACGGCACTAAACCTGTTCAGAGCCTCCGCTTCCGTGCTCTGCGGGCGGCGCGAGGCCGCCCCTGCCGTGTGACGCCACGGCGGCACTCCGCAGGCCTTGAAAGTCTAGGTGGTGTTGACTGGACGCGTCATGGCGACATTTCTGTAGCGGCTGGTGTTCAGATACCAGTGGTATACCAGTCCGGCTTGCGGCCGGACTGGTATACCACTCGTATGTCATGCTCTTGCAGCCGTAGGGCCCATCGACCGAGGTGGCCAGACGGATCCTTTAGCGACGAGAGCCAACAAAGGGCGCGGTGGTCCGTCACCACGTCGAATGGGCGTAGAGGTACGGGAGAAATTTCGTAATGGCCCAAACGATCGCTGAGCATTCCTTTTCGGCGACGGAGTAGTTGACTTCGGCTTTTGTAAGGGTACGGCTGGCGTAAGCGACGACGTACTCCTCGAATTCGGTCTTGCGTTGTGGTAGTACTGCGCCCAGGCCCACACCGCTGGCATCGGTATGGATTTCCGTGGGAGCGATGGGGTCAAAATGTCGCAATACCGGTGGGGAAACAAGAAAGCGGCGCAACATATTGAAGGCGTTCTCGCAGGCGGGTGACCAATCGCCGATCTCGTTGTTACCACCAAGGAGCTTCGTCAAAGGCGCAATGATGGTGGCAAAATTGGGAACAAACCGCCGGAAGTAAGGGCGAAGTCCTATAAAGCTGCGAGGTTCTTTCATTGTCGTCGGTTTGGGAAATTCCGCCACGGCGCGAATTTCCCAATAACCTTATCGGAAGATTGTCCATATTAACCTTATGGCCTTATGGTTATGCACATAACCTTATCGGAAGATTGTCCACCAACTGTTATGTTATGACAGCACATAGCCCCTGGGAAAGTGTCCATCTGCTAATGTTCAGGTTCTTCGCTACAATAGATGTATTTCCTCCTCCACCTGCGCGTCCTGCTCATCCTCCTCTTCTTCCTCCTTCTCCACCGTCTCTGCCGCCGATATCGTCGCTTCCGTACGTGACGGCAGAGACGGAGAAATGAGATCGTCTAACACCGGCTTTGAGCTTCTTTTATTTTATAAAAAAAAGAGTTTCCACTCATGTGCTACACCTATACAGCCCAACCAACCACAGTTCATGCATCACGCATTAATTTAACCTTAGCGAGAATATCTTTTTGAAGTAATAGATGGTGTGGGTAAGTGCATTTCACTTCTCTCTGGTTTCACTATTTGTACAGTGACGTGAGTGAATTTAGGTGACGTCGCATGTGTGATCGTTGTGGGTGCCGGCTACAACTTTGCTTTTCAAACACATTCACAGGGTGGATTGGCAGGATTTTTTTACACCGCATACTCCGCAGTGTAGTGTCTAGTGTGCCCCCGCCGCTTCCTACCTGGGAATAGGAAGCCATTCGCTTTTCTTGGCAAACACTTAAAACGGAAGGTATATCAACATACGCGGCGTAGCAACAGAGAACAATACGCGAGATATCAACATGTTATATGCTTTCTTACCATAGTCAGCGAATGGCTTCATAACTGCAGGCTCTGAAGGTAACTCTGCAGGTGGCTCTTGGCCTCTGGAGGTGGCTACTATGGTCGGCAGAAAACTACGACAGTTGGTTTACGATGAATTGGGTCACCATTTCAGTAATGTACAAATTCCAGTAGTACAGCAATCAGGCCAAACCACTGAAACCAATTTAAACTCCATGGAAGCCCTACGGTACACTGGGGTGGATGGTGGACAACCAACCTCATGTTTCTCCGTACCCCGTCGTTTACAACGGTACCAACTTCGGGCGGGCATTGTCATGTAAAACGTAACCCCAGGCGAAGGTGTGCTAGGCCACTTGTTTTAATATATGCATGCACTTTTTGCCCTGGTCGCCTATATTACTTCCATTAAAATATGGTTATAAAAAATTCGTGATCAGGAGCCTTTTACCGACCAAAAAACTGGTACAAAAATTTCTTTACGTGCAGAATCTCGGGGGTTTTTTTTCACAAGAGAAAATGCTTTAACGAAGTGTTTGTGAAACTCCGGCTTCAGGAGAGTCTAAGGTGCTACCAAAAACCCCATTAGCTGCTACACACTTCTCACGAACCCTTTCTTGTAGGTTGGATAGTGCCGATCATACCTATCGTCAGAACCTCACGACTGATTCACAAATTTCGCCTTGGCTGTGACATCAATACACCCATTACATCAAAGGGGTGTCACCTGTAAAACGTGGCTATTGAAGTATATCTCGAAAGAAGTGAGGCAACACCAAACAGACGCCCGGTAATGGAAGCGCGACGCTTTCGCCAAACGCAAACAAGCAACCAGCACTATGCCCTTAATTCGAAAGGCCAGTCATGTAGTACATTTACGGCATGCGTGACGGGGTTGGAGGACCGGAGGACTAAAGCTAGGCATTGAAAGAAGGAAGAGACTAAATAACTATGATATCGCAATGCGGAAACTCAACATATCAGGCGGCAGCAAACATGTTAGACATTCACCTGTCACAAAAACATGACGATGACGGTAGTGGAACAAGCTGGTATGGTGCCAACGTCCGAAGAAACAGAAGCTATGTGTGGCGCGCAGCCTGTGCGTTCACTCCCATGGCTGCCTTGTAAATATTTTAAATACATCACACAGTTTTAGTTCAGCGTACGCAGAGAGTTGCGCGGGCACGTAGCGGCAGCGCAGCACACGCAGCAAAGTACTCGCGAAGAACCAGTTTTAGTTGACCACACACAGAAGTTGAGGCGTGGATAAACCAGTAGCCCCGAAATGCGCGCGATGTGTTTCATTCAGCGCCACTGAGCGCCAGATTGGCGAACAAAACATGTGGTTGTCCGCCAGCGCCAGAGGAAAACCTAGCCAGAAGAATCCGTAAACCAGTTTGTGAGGAGACGCCATTCCTTTGTTCCTTTCGTTCACGGCTGAGAGAGACCGGAAAGAGGATGGGAGGGGCCTCGCGCACGGCCCGCAAAGCCCGCAAAACCCATAACACAAGAATCTCAAACTTGGGGGCGCACGCCGCTTACGTACTGCACATGTGCTCTCACGCCTCCGCAAGTTGTTGCGTTTGAAGGAGCAGGGCGTCACTGCCGGGAGGCGCATCACCGGCCGCAGAAGTGAGAAGGAGATTCCAACCAACCACATCATTTTGATTTTTGACCATCAGCACTCCCCCAACATATAAATGCAGGTTTTATCCGGTGCTCTATCCCTCCCTACATCCCGAACCCACGGCGCTATTTTAAGGGACAGCGGTTCGGGCACGGAACAAACTCTTGCCGTGGCCGAGCAACTTGTGTAAAATGCGAGGCACACGATCATCCGAGCGACAATTGCCCATCTGCCACCCTCACTTGTGTGAACTGTGAAAAATATCAAATAGAAAAAAATGTGAAAAATATCAAATAGAAAAAAAGATAATAAACATCATGGTAACTGAGAACATCTCCTTCCTAGAGGCCCAAAAGAGGTTCGCCTCTTTCCTCCTGGGGAGGCGCGCCGACGCAGCTCGCCGGGGAGCGGAGCGGTGTCTCGTTTACACAGGGACCCATTTCAGCGTGTCTGACCTGGTCCCTTCCCCGCCCCCCGCTGGGTTGCTTCAGGCAGCCCAACCTGGCACCACGCCGCTTGCTGATGCAGCAGCGGTTGTGGGGCCAACCAACTCTGTCGGGACCGATGCGGCTCCCGCCACTGCCTCCTCATTCTCCAGTGCGTCGGAGGGTGCCAAAGAGATGGACACCGGAGGCCCCGCCTCGGCTCCCACCGCCCCCGCACCGCCCCTGCCCGTTCTGGCGTCCCCGACACCCGCGGCGGTGGCGGCTCAAACGAAGGGCTCCCGAAGGGGGGCCAAGTCCTGGGTTTGACGGGCAACCATCTGACATCTGACGAGGAGATCGACGTCGGGCGGTCCCTGTGTGCAACGCAGAGCAAGGAGCGGTCTCCGACGTCCAAGCCGACAGAAAGGCCCAAAAACCCCTTGCGAGAGTACTAGCCCCGAAAGACAACACATGAACACACACACACACACACGAGTTATTCTTAAATGTAAATAATGGGAACAGACAACATAATCAAACGTAACTGCAGAGGTCTCCTTAAAAATCTCGACGATGTTTACGAGATGCTCCATGCCAATCAGCCAGGTATCATGGGTCTCCAAGAAACTCACAGCGATTCCAAACAGACAATTTTCTTAAGGAGGTACATGGTATTCCGAAAGGACAGGGTTGGCTGCACGCACTCTTCGGGCGGTGTGGCCATTGTCACACAGAAATCATTAGCAGGTTACCTTCTTCCTTTAAACACTGTCCTTGAGGCTGTAGTGATCCGTACGATAATAATTAATGGGTTGATAACGGTATGCTCTATTTACATATCTCCTGATTTTGCACTTCTGGGTTCCGATTTCGAGGGGCTGGTTGACCAGCAACCCGAGCCATACATCCTCACTGGCACCCTGTCAGGTTCGGGACAATAATAATAAGAGAACGAACAACTTTTGACGAGACTACGTTCTATTGCTCCAAACCACCCAAAATGAACACAACAGAAACAGATACAGTGATGAGAGAATAACAAAAGATGAGCGTGGCTAACTATTGGAAAACTCTACAGTCCAAACAAAAGTAGAGACACTACGTGGTTTGTCACCGAAAATGGTCCACCGCACCTCACTTCCCAGTAGCACAGTCAGGGCGTGACTTCTCGTGGCTGGAGGTAGGGCAACGCGCTCCGAGCTCCCGTCGCTGAAGAGCCGACGCAGCTCTCTTGGAACGTCGCTGCCGATGTCCGACGAGACAACTTGCTTTCGGGAGAGGGCGTCAGGCGTTTCGTTGTGCAGGACCTCTTGGACGTGGCCCGGGTCGGGGCGCCCGGCCTCCAGCGTTCCGGTCTCGCTGCACTCTCTTCACCATCTTCTCGATGTTCTTCTTCGGCCGCTTCTGGCGCCAGCTGCTGTCGCTGGCCGCTTCCCATTGGCTGGTCGCCGGCGCAAGCTCGAGCCATGGTCGCGAGCCTTCGGCGCCGTAGCTGGTGTCGATGACCTTCGCGCCGCGTGCCTTGCGTCTTCGTTGTTGTCGTCTTCTTTGGGCGTTTCTTTTATGTCGTTGCGATTTCTTCGCATGACACCCTTAATACTCACAACTCTCTTTAGGGCTCGTCCCGAACCGATGCCCGACGTTACCTGATAGGGACGTTTCTAACATCCTCTGGGGCATGCCTTTTCAACAAAAACAGCCTATTTACCATAACTTAGGACAAAATACACATTCAAATCTTGACTTGGCTATTGGTTCTGCCGTTCTCTTTCCTTGTCTTGAGTGGGGTGTAGGCATGGACCCATATGGTAGTGACCACTTCCCCACTTCACTAATGTATATAGGTACAAACCCAAGCAGTCCATCTTGCCATAAGAGGTTTAATGAATCAAAAGCAAAGTGGAGTACATTCACACCAACACCTAAACTACACTACACATTCATACAACACCTACACGTGGAGGAAGCCTCCCAACTCATCACGGCGCACATTCTCGACGCTTCCCAAAGGTCTATTCCCCAGGCCTCCAGAGCGTCCCGCAACCCAACGAGGCCCTGGTGGAATGAGGACTGCAGGCGGGCGCGAGAGGCCCAGAACAAAGCGTGGGGTGTCCTTCGCCGGTAACCCACGTCGGATAATCTCATTACTTTTAACCGGGCAAAAGCGTGTGCGTCGTGAGGCGAAAACGGAGAGTTGGCGCGCCTTTCTCACTTCCATCAACTTATACACTGACACTCACAAGTTATGGACAAGAATACGCAAACTTTAAGGACAACATACACGTAGCCTGCCCCTGGTAAGTGCAGCATGGGGAACACTCGAAGACCAGGTTAACACACTCGCACAACACTTTTCCATGAAACCCAAAACATCCTGTGAGAAGAAGTCCTTGCGAGATAGTAATAAGTCAACTTCATCTTATAACACCCCCTTCTCAGTTCATGAGCAGAAGATCGCACTCAGTACTTGTAAATCTTCAGCACCAGGCGCAGACAACATTAGATACTGTTGTGCCAGAGCACCTGGCCAAAATACGTTGAACGGGGCGACGGAGGCCGATTCACGCCTCGTCCAAACCAGACCGATCCGCCCGTGGTGGACAGGCTGAAACCCGCTGAAACATGTAGCGCCACACTGTCGCCTCTCTGTTCGCGTCGCGGCGGCTCTGCCAAATCCTGCATCGGGTGAACGACCCACAACGGGCTTGTCACTACTCACCTGGAGGCGAGGTCACGGAGACGGCGTGGGCATCGCCCTCCTTGTCCCCGTCGTGGCGGCGCGGCTGACTTACCGCTTCGCTACCATTCGCCGGATTCAAACTTCAGCCAGCGGGAGCCCTGATTGGAGCGATTCAAACTCATCGGGGCTCCAACCATCTTCCGGGGGTATAAAAACCCGCCCGGATCACGTATCATCGGCATTTTCCGGCGGCACTGAATGGAGAGGTGCTGACGCCTTTTTTTCGAGCCATGTAATGCTGTTATTACCCTTGTACATACTGTATATAAATGCTGCTTCAACTTTTCGTCGGCTCGAGAACTTCTTCGCTCTGCTCTGCGCTGCGTCGATAGCGGACGGAGCAAGGCAGCAACGCTACACCGGTGGCAGCTGTGAGCGGTCCCAATCTCAACAGTGGTGGCAGCGGTGGGATGGCTGATTCCAACATCGGTGACCAGCTGGATGCGAGTCATGACCTGGGAGCAGTGCTGGGAAGGTCATTCCCAGCAGTTGCAACAGCGGTAGGGTCCACCTGCAACGGCTACTGCCTAGTGTGGTAAGCGCTCAACGTTTTCTCTCAGTTCACCAGACTTCTCTAGCACAGGCTATGGTAGTTTAAAGAAGGGCTGTGTGAAGCACTGTGAAAGCTTTGATTTCTTCAAGCCTAAAGAAAGTGTTTTGAAACCAGAGCTAGTTCTGAGAGTGTAAACAAAGGAGCGTAGAGAATTGCGTTCCTTACTAGTAGCTCGATAGTATACGAACGGCAATGGAATTCTAACGCGGGTAAGCAGCAAGAGGCTAGTGCAAACGATTGAGGACCTTAAAGTGAAGAAACTCCTTGAAATTTGCGAGGAGCTAGGCCTTGACTTAGGCCGTAAAAAACGGAAGCATGCGATCCTTGAGATCATGAGTAAGGAGAACTTAACGTCTGTTGAAGTCAATGAGGCCAGGGCGGAAATCAAAGGGCGACGTGAGCGCTAGGAGGCCGACGAAAAAGAACTCCGTGACCGCGAAGAGGCGGAATGGCAGAAGTGGAGGCAGGAGGCCGAAAGGCGGAAGCGGAGAGAGGAAGCCGAAAGGCAGGAACGGGAAGCCGAAAGGCAGTTCGAGCTAAAGTGGCTTGAGTTGATGAGGCTAGAGTCAAAGCTCCGGTAGTGCTCGCCGACGACTAGCGTGACTTGTCCAACGGTTCAGGCGAGCGGTCCGAGAATCGGGGACCAACGGCCGCCGTTCGTTGTTGAGATGTCAGGGCCGGAAGACGGAGCGTCCCAGGGCAAACGCGAAGCGACCGCACTCGTATTCTTGGACAGAGAAACGAGCCAGGAAAGCGAGAACGGCGCAGAGTCAGACAAGCCTCTTCGAAATAAAGATTTCGAAATGCACACACAGTCCGCGAGCAGTGGCCAGTGCATGACACTTATGAGTTCGCAAGCGGGGAAGCTTTCGCGGAAACTTGACTTGTTCCCAGCGAGTGAGACGCCAAAGGGTGCCAAGCAGCGTAGCCCGAACTACAAGACGACGATGAACTCTCGTGGTGGCGTAGTCGCGCCGCGAGCGGCTGAAGCGGGTTGCGTGAAACCCTTCGGTGGAGCAATGCAGCCGGGCGAGGCGGACAGTACCTTGTCACCGCTCTCCGATCAGCTGTTGCGGGAAAACGAGTTCAAGGTCGAAGCGCTGCCGAGAGATAAATCTAGCGAGCTCGTAGCAAACACGTTAACTGGGAGAGTACCGCCTTCTCGGTGAGGAAAGGGGTACTTAAGCGAGATAACGCACTTGCTGATACGTCCGATAGAGGGCCGTACGAGTACGCAGATCGCGTTCATCTGTCGGTCTCGGGTTCAACGATCTAGGCAGAATGCACCGACTCACGGGAGGCCTCGGAGACGGCTTCCAACAAGATCGCACACAGTGCGCGAGATAGCGAAGTTTCGCTTGAAATTGTGGACAGCGAGGCTAGCCAGACGAAGCCGCTAGAGCCCCGGAAACAGAAGGTGTTCCTTTGGGTGCGAGCTCTAACTAGGGCGATGTTGTGGCAAAGCCTGCGAGCGGGACTCGAGAGATGAGCGAGCAACGAAGCCTGAGCGGCGAGCGTACTGAAAGCTCTGCCGAAGCTGGTTGCGTCATCCCCATCGGCGGGGAAAATCAGCTGGTCGCGCGTTGCGTGGCGACCTCAATCTTGTCCCCAGTTCTCGATGACTTGCTTGAAATCAAGGTGGAGCACTTTCACCCGCATTGCAACCCAGTGGACCAAAGGTACCCAGGGCGAAAGCGAAAGTTGAGAGCCCTCTGTTTTGGGCCAGTACGTGATTAGGAGGCATGCGTGTCGGCCGCTATGTTGGCTTTGAAGTCAGCTCCGCGCGAGATTGTGGGCGTCAGCCGTGCGAGTCTGGTATATGACCGGGGAGAGGGAACGCGTTCCGAATGACGCAACTATCCGGTGAGGAAGAGCTAGTTGTAACGCTGCGTTCGTTTCCCCGTTCGGAACAGTCTGTCCCGTCATGTTGAGCTTCGGTCTCAAAAGCCCGCCGTATTGCTTCTCGGAAATAATGGATCGGTGTTTCGTGGCCTGTCAGAGTACGCGCTGGGTAGGAGCATGTAGAGCACTTACGACTCGTGCTTGGCAGTCTCAAAGAAGCAGGCCTACCAATGAAACAGTCGAAGTGTCGCATAGGATACGCCGAAGTGACGCATCAGCGCATATGGCGGTTGTAGCGCGGCCGAGGCAGACCGTCGGAAGTGAAAGTGGCTGCAGTCGTAAACTATCGCCGATCACCGACTAAGTCAGAGTTAAGGACTTTCTCGGGTTTGGCAGGATATTACCAGCATTATGTGAAAGAACACTCCACCCTTTCTAGTCCTTTAAGTGACGCTCTTAGAAGGATGTCGCCAGTATAGGTGGAATGGGACAGAAAGGAGGACGCGTTTCAAACGTTGAAACGAGCCTTGAGAGAACAGCCAGTTCTAAGGGTCCCCGACTTTTCGAAAGGTGTCGTTATTCAATTCGATGCGAGTAATCATGGCATGGAAGCTGTACTATGCCAAGAGGATGTGAACGGCTGGGAACGACGAGTTTTGTACTTCAGCCACAAGCTAACGGGCAAGGAAGAGGCTTCGAGTACATCCGAAAAGGAATGTGGCTGCGTCATGTGGGCAGTGCAGAAGTTTGCGTGCTATGCAGCCAGTAACACTAATGCAGACGCAATAGCCATGTGGTATAAGTAGTGCTACCTTCGTTCTCCCTGTGTCTTTTCTTTCGTCTCTTCGTAAACAACTTTTGGCGTAGCAGGAATATGGGAGCAAAATTATTTCCCTCATTTGCTGCCTCAGTGGATTATTTCCGCACCGCGTGATTTCAAGTAGCGAACCTTAGTTATCATAATTTCTTGTCGTGTGTTATCTTTGACACATAGTGTGAGTTCTTCTTTTAAGAGTCTTGCGTCCCGCATGGGTCTGTTGTTGTAGAGGGTCGAAATTTGGGATAGACACTTGGCTAGGAGAGTGTTTCACGTTTTTTGGAGTCTGGTGTTCTGACAAAGGACAGAGGGTGCTTGCTTGCGCTGGGTGTTGCCTGTTGTCGGCCGGTTCTTTGCAAGCTGTAGAACGATGAGCGACCGGTGCTTAGAAACGAGATCGGAAGATCCGGGCGAAGCTGGTCGAGACACCTGGGCAGCACGGCGATGTACAGTGCTCACGCATTAAAACGCGATACTGCGAGCGCGTGGCCTGCGATACATGCAGCACCGCCCGTGGGTGCCCGTGGAGGCTAGGTGTTGCATTGTGGTACACCACGCGGATGAGAGCGTTTTAACCGTAGGCTTGCTGCTTCCGGTTGCTAATAAGCGGGGCTGTGGTTCCCCGCAGCGACAGCGGTGTGCTGCGAGCCTGGAGCGCGTTTGTGCGCCGGTGGTAGCCGCCCGGCGGTCCGCGCAGCCAATTTCGCGACATCGTTTGCTCGCGCGCTCTTCTTAGCGTGCCCTTCCGACGCGACACAGATAATGTGCGTGTAAGGCACGGTCACGCTTATCTGAATAAAGCGAGCGTCTGCACGAAGGAACAGGCACCTTTATTCCATGATATAAAAAACAGGAGAGCCGGTCAAGTACTAATGCACCGCACCACGCGGGAACGCGCCTGCAAAGGCGTCTTTCCTCTTTTTTAGTTTACATCCTGGAATAAATTTTGCTGTTCCTTCCTACAGAAGTTTCTTTTGTTCTGATGGGCATGATTGCACATTACATAAACACAACTGTGAGGCATTGGAAGGGCACGCGTAACAAGAGCGCGCGCACACGATGTTGCGAAATCGGCTGCGCGCACAGCCGGGTTACTACCGTCGGCGCACAAACACGTTCCAGCGCTCCAGGCTCGCAGCGCACCCCTGTCGCTGCGGGGAACCACAGTCCCGCCCATTGGCAACCGGAAGCAGTAAGCCTAAGGTCAACACGCTCTCATCCTCGCGGTATACCATTATGCAACACTTAGCTTCCACGAGCGTGCATGGGCGGCGCTGCATGTACCGGCGGCCTTGCGCTCGTAGTGTCGCGTTTCAATTCGTGAGCACTGTACCTGTGATCCGGACCGGGCAGGTGGTACCTGTTCGCGAAAGGAGCGTGGTGGAGCCGCCCTTTTCCTGGAGCACTGGAGATGTACCTGGATGAGCCTGGCGAACGAGCGCGCCCAGCACCCGAACCTCGTGGAGGCAGCTCGTCTTCATGGCGCATTGTCTGGCGGTGGGGTTGCTGTTGTGCCAGAGCGCCTGGCCCAAATGCGTTGCACGGAGCGACGCGCCGACAGCGGGGCCGATTCACGCCTCGTCCAAACCAGACCGTACCGCCCGCGACGGACAGGCTGAAACCCGTTGAAACATACAGCGCCACACAGTCGCCTCTCTGTTTGCGTCGCGGCGGCTCGGCCAAATCCTGCATCGGGTGAACGACCCGCAACGGGCTTGTCGCTACTCATCTGGAGGCGAGGTCACGGAGGCGGCATGGGCGTCGCCCTCCTTTTCCCTTTTGTAGTGGTCCGGCTGACTCACCGCTTCGCTACCTTTCGTCGGATTTCAAACTTCAGCCAGCGAGAGCCCTCATTGGAGCGATTGAAACTTCTCGGGGCTCCAACCATCTTCCGGTGGTATAAAAACCCGCCCGGATCACGTATCTTCGGCTTTCTCCGGCGGCATTCTTCGGCAGCACCGAGTGGAGAGGTGCTGCCACACCCCTTCTCCCCACTCCCCTTCTCCTCATCTTCCGCTGACGACCGCAAAATATCTCGCTCTCACAAGTGGCGCACCCGATCACGCCATACTTCAAGCCATTCTCAGGCGCTCACTCCCTCCTGAGGAGAAAAATGGATGGTTAGCTCACTCCGAGTGGTCAGTTTCTGGCCAGTTCAAAGCCGGCCTAGCCATGGGTGGGCCACGCCTGCTTCGCTTTGCCGAAGAGCAGGAAACTCGTAGAGAACGACAACGGTTATAGGCCCGTAAACGCGGGCGTGTTCGGCGAGCTTATCCGGAGTTTCCACAATTGCGCAGGGGCGATAAATGACACCGCTGAGAGGATCGGCCAGCAGGGGTTGAGCATTTGGATTGACGGAGCTTTCACGCGGATTGGTATAAGGTTTCAGAGGGCTCGACAAGTTTGTCCCGCAACCCTGTCTCTTGCACGAAACGGGTTGGAGAGTTTTGAAGCAAAGCTTTCTAGCTCTACCAGTTAACGGTTCTTTCGTGGCATGCGGGGCGCGGGGCAACAAACTCCCAATATGGCGGAGGCGGTGGCGGGGGGAGGGGGAGTGGAGGTTTTCACTCACGGATCACACTATAGATGGCGCAACGAATACACAGCGTTCCCCGCGCGGAAGTGCCTGCTCGCCGGCGGCGGCGTCCGCGCTACGCCTTTGTCGTGTGCTTGCGCGACGGTTGTTTTGGGCCTGTCTTGGGGCAGCTTCGCGTCCATTGCCCGCGGCCTTCTCATGGATTGATTAACTTGTTCGACAGCACCTGCAGGGTAACCCGCACCCGACGGAATTAAGTGGTCGTACGGCAGACATACGTTAAGGATTGCTTTGCAGGGCGGGAAAACAAAATGTACAAACTACATATAGACATCTGGCCACTAGAGAAACGCTACCTTTTTCACACTGCTTTCCACGACTGGGACTCTGTTTTCTGAATTGGGGAATACCAATTCGATTGTGTTTTAGGAGATATTACAAAAGGTGAAAGGAGCAAGTAGTTCTGATAAATAGCGATTATAAAAGTTCCCTCAGCTTTCTTGCAATTCTCAAACTTACTAAACTAACTAGGTTAAATCGGTATTAATTTGAATAACCAAGCTCACATGCCGAATTGTTTCGGTGTCTGCGCTTCTGTCGCGTGGTGGTGTAGCCCCAAGCTAGCACATCAGGATGGCTAGAATCCGCTGTCTCACTCTTCGAAAGACGCTCTTCTCCTTTTTCTTTCTCCAGACTCAAGGCCATAGCGGGGCCTTCCGCCGCTGTAGCCCGGCCATGGCCGACGCTGCTGCTGTTCTCGGGACACCGCCCCGCGAATTCCAGGTAACGCCTGGAAAAATCTCTGCTTTCCCTTTTTGTAGAGCCACGTGTGTGAATTCAAGTGACGTCTTATTGTCAATTGTTGTCGGTGTAGTTTAAAGCTTTGCTTTCGAACCAGCTTCACAGCGTGGGCTCGAGCCAATATTTATTTGTGCCACTGATTTGTGCAGCTCCCAATGCACCTGTTTGAAATATGGAGATGCAAAACTTTCGTTTGAAAGGGAGCTTTAAAGGCGTTTTGACCTCCATGAATGAACAAGCGCGATCGTACGGTTGGGTGGTCAACGTCATCTGTGCGAAGTAGAACTTTTTACGTGCAGCAGAAAGATCGCATTTTCTTAACAGGATTACCAGCACACGCCGACGGGTACACAGAAGGAAGAAACGACAGGACAAGGCGCTGAACTACAACTGATTTTTTATTCAGAAAAGAAAGACATATAAAACACCGCACATCCAATAGCATGACCAACACAACCTCACGTCAACAATTGTCTTCTCGCCTTCAGCATGTTACAAACGTTGCACCACAGAATCCTTTTGTTTTTAAGAGAGTGGAACAGAGGGCATGCTTATACAGTTATCTCTAAGCTGCCCAATTTCAAGCGCTTCGACAACCACCCGTGCGTGCTTATTCTTCTCTCTAGTGATGACTTCGCACTCACCGAACAACGGGGCGCAAGCACATTTACTACAGTGCGAAGCCAAATCCCCGGAAACAACAGTCTTTCTCACGAGGTTATTATGTTCGCTGTGCCTCTTGTTGACGTATCTACGCATCCGGCCAATATGTCTTGCCACAGTTTAAGGGGAGAGAGTAAAAAACGCCTTCGTTACACTGAACAAACTTCTCCCTGTGCTTCTTCAGGCAGCCCTCTTTTTCTCTGCCCCCGCAATTTACCATCGGACACAGCTTGGAAAGTTTGTTAGGGGCAGAGAAATTGACGTCAACGCCTGCGCGCATACCAACCTTCTTGAGATTTTGCGCAATCGTGTGCATGTATGGTACCACCACAAATTTTTCTTTCCTTGGTACTATAGCTGGGCACTCCTGGTCACCCGTGTGACGTCCTTCAACAACGCGAGAGCCACTGATGTCAGCAAATGATGCGGAAAGCCCGCTGTCACCAGGTGAGTAACGTGAGCACTGAAACTTTTTTCTGCCTGATGGTCACAGGATTTCAAAAAGGAATTTTTAGGCAGGACTTTTGGTGTAGTTTGAGGATGCATGTATGATGGTACCATACGTGCACAGGTGTAATTAGAGGATGTGCATGTATGGTGGTACCATACATGCACATACATAAATACGTGCTTTCATTGCTGCGGGCATAGGTCATTTTCTATGGGTGCTTTGCGAGGATCCCCGCCGGCTCGCTAGGTTCCTGCCTAGCCATTGCCTCAATAACCTGCTGGACGGGCTGGATTTGTGCTTGTTGGTAGTCGCCCTCAGTTGCTTCCTCGATCTGCGACCGTATACATCCCGAGTTAGCTTCGCTTGGACGTTAGGAGCAGTACGATAGCATGTCTTTGAATGTGGCCGTCTCCCTGCAGCACGCTATGCACTCATTGTGTGTGGTGTGTGATTCTCGGTGCATCCTGTGCAGTAAGTGTTGGGCTCGGAAAGCCCTATGCAGGGTGGCGGGAGGAGTCTGCGGACCAGCCGAGAGGCCTTGGTCAATTTGTTATAGCTGGTCATCCTGTCTTTGGCACTGAACCACAGCTGGCGTCCGTTGTCTTGGGCGCGGTTGGTTAGAGTTCGCATACGGGCATGTGCGGCTTCGCTCTGGTTGGAATTCTGCGACAAAGCGCCTGCGTCCGCCAAGAACCACTTGATTCAGAACCTCTGGTCGCGGTTTGCCTGTCGGATCAGAATTCGTGCCGCCATTGGGACAATTCTCCCTTTGGCCACTTCCTCACAGCCTGTCTGCAGTAGCTGAGGATCGTGTGGCCTTCTCAATCTTCGATGGCCAGGGCGATTGCTATTTCTTCTACTTCCCCAACTTGCTTGCTCGACGTGCTGGCGGACACCCATGTCGAAACTCCCTCACTACGACCACCGCCAAAGCCCATAATAAACGTTATTTTACGTCTATAACCAGTGCAGTCTTCTTATCGCCTTTGGTATAGTTTCGATATCATCATCACCAGCCTATGTACGCCCACTGCAGGGCAGAGGCCTCTCCCATTATTCTCCAATTACCTCGGTCCTGTGCCAACTGTGACCAATTTATCCCCGCAAACTTCTTGATTTCATCTGCCCATCTAACTTTCGGCCGCCCCCTGCAACGCTTGCCTTCTCTAGGGATCCACTCTGTTACCCTTAATGACCAGCGGTTATCTTGCCTTCGCATTACATGCCCTGCCCACGTCCATTTCTTCTTCTTAATTTCTACTAATATGTCTTCAACACCAGTTTGCTCCCTGACCCACTCCGCTCTCTTCTTGTCCCTTAATGTTACACCTAGCATTTTCCGCTCCACTCAATTTAAGTTGAACCCTCTTAGTGAGCCTCCAAGTTTCTTCCCCGTAGGTGAGTACCGGTAAGATGCAGCTGTCATACACTTTCTTCTTCAGCGACAATGGTAGGCTGATATTCATTATCTGAGAATGCCCGCCATATGCACCCCACCCCATTCTGATCCTTCTAATTATCTCTGCCTCATGGTTGGGATCTGGGGTCACAACTTGGCCTAAGTAGATATATTCGCTTACCACTTCCACTGCCTTGCCATTTATCTCAACCGCTGTGCTGTCCCGAGGTTATTGATCATTACTTTAGTTTTCTGCATATTAATTTTCAGGATCACGGTTCTACTCTGTTCGCCCAGTTCGGAAAGCATGCTTTGCAATTCATCGATATAAAAAGGGGAAATTTTGTAACCATACCAAAGGCGAAAACGAGGCTGCGCTGGCCCTCAGCGTCATATATCGTTTAATATAGGCGTTGGCGACGGTCGTGGTCAGGCACTTTTGATGTCGAACCTCTCCTCCCCCCCCTAAAAAAAAAGAAAGCATGGGCAATAGCTTTCACATGGCAAGCCGCCGCAGCGCCGTCACCTAATCTCACTGGTCCCGCCAGAGGCTATCAGCAGGCTGTGCTGCACGTATCGAAATCCACGCGTTCGCGCGTTGTTGCTAACAGTTTCGACCTCTGTACATGCAGTTACCAGAGAGCTGCAGGTTGGTGTGGTTGGAGAACGGCATCGTCTAGAAAACTGCATTATTGCGGTAGAGTGATGCATTGGCTGCATTTTTAAATAATCACTATTGTTTTTCGGATTGCTTTTTTATTATGGCTTTTGTCATGCTCCTGTGTTATTTCATTGCAGTTATTTTTCCTGTTATTATATTCTTATTTGCCATTTCTTTAACCTCATCTATTGTTTACTGTCGTTGTAATAGCCACCTCGCTAAGCTTTTTTCTCTTAAAAGAGTATTTACTGTGCGGAGTATGTGCAACAGTGAATAATATGTCATCACTAGTAAAATACAGTCCCTGTCATCAGATTACTACCACGTGACTAAAGACTTGGTACTGATATTGTCCTAAAAACAACGCGAAAAACACACGGTGTCAGGAAGTTCACAGGGCGCTTTCTTTATTTTTTTCTCATGAGAACTACTGCTGCTTTTCGGTGTTTCTTTGTGCGTGTTTTGCATGATGCTACCACACCAACTAGTTCACACGTCGTTACTACTACTCATCAGGTACGTGTATCCTGCAGTGAAGGCATATAATGTTATTAATACGTGCAGCTGGTTCACTGGCCTGGCTTCTGCGTGGACAACGGGCACCGATTGACTGACACTGCCCGGGGTTCTTTTATAGGAGTACACAGCATGAAAATGTTTGTATGTTTCACCAATACAGATATGGTAACGCCATGATAAAAATATGTAATCTCAGAAAGTGTAATGACTAAAGTAACCTTGCCATATGATATCATCAGGCTCTGCTTTTTTGCAGCTCCGTGTAATGCTATGCCATTGCATCTGTATTACGCAACCACAATAGTCAAGGGTGGACTTGCAAACCAAGCTCCCTGAACCCATACTCTGGAAATGAGCACATTGTCAGGTGTACAAACTGAACTCGGCGGTCATGGCTCTCTAAAACTGATGAGTGGCTTTTTGGGATAAAAGAGCATGCTGACACCCAAATGTTTCAGAAAGTGTGGTGTTTCTTGAACTACTACTAGTGCCACAAAGCTCTACCCATCTTGTAGGCTCTGTAGTATGCAAAAAGGCTTATCTTTATTTAAGCTGGACGCTACAGGCTCAATAACTTTGTTAATTGATTGTGTGGTTTAATGCGCAGTGTACACAGGCAATGAGGCGCGCTGTAAGGGAGGGCTCCGTATTAATTTTGACCACCTGGGGATAACGTGCGCCGGAATCTTGATAACACGTCCCTTATTGCTTTTCGGCTCTATCAGAAAACCGGCCGCCAAGGCCGATAATCGAACCTGTATCCTTGCGCTCAGCAGCAACTTAGCCACTGAGTGGCTTAGCCACTAAGTGGCTTAGCCACTTAGCCACTGAGCCACCATGGCAGGTCTGAATAACTTTGTGTTTAGCTGAAAGATAACGCAGTTCGTAGCTTTCTCAGCTTTTATTCAATGGCCAACAACCTGTGGTTGCTGAGAAATAAATAAATAAAGCTGGCATTTCTCTCCACCATTCCCCTCACATTATTTTGTGAAGTTTCAGACCAGGTAACAAAGCGCCGAGAGCGTGTCGAGCCCGACTGTACTCGATCGTCGCCATCTTCCTGAAAGCTTGTTCTCGTTGGCTATTACTTTTGTCCCTGCCAATCACAAATTGCTTTCTAACGCCATCTCAGTGTAGTGGCATATGATCGAAGCCGGCTACCAAACCTCCTACTTTATTGGTTGGGCATGACAATGCCGGCGAAGTTTTCTGAGGAACGCCCAGGCCATGCAAGAGCAGATGATCAAAATACACATGTCGTGGATCAAAGTAGTTGACGGCTGTCTCGTTTCAAGTTGAGTGCGCTAAGAATTCCTGCTTCTGTTCCTTGTTTCATATATATATGCAGTGGTGGTGTGTAGGTATGGTAGGCTCTCATGTTCACCTGTATGCATGCATCTTTCGAGTGCACTTGTATGCAAGCGAACCATTCAACAAAATAGAAACCGAAACAAAGCCTACCGCTTGGTCTGAGGCAACATATGTTATTGTGTTTACTAGCTGGGGTTTGTGCCTTTTAAAAATTTCCCACACATTTTTTTGCTCTAACTTGTGCCTACATCAGTTTTTGTTTCAAAAGAAATGTTTGACAAACTTCACCAAACTCTTTTCATCACTTCCGATTTGTGGTGTCACAAAGTGTAAAGCTAGAAAATGTATAAGTCAGCAGTACTTTTTTTATTTGTCTGGCATATTTGTATTCACAGCACTCTAAAATACTGATACAGGCCAAATTGCTGTTACATAATCGAATATAAATCAGTGGAACTTTGTCGTAAACACACAAGACCCTGAGAAAACACACGGCACACTGCTGACTCTCAACTGAATTTTTAATGCAGGAAACAGAGGTATACATCAAGTAAGCCGGAAGGGCATTGATAAGGGAATCACGGATGCCTGCGCAGAAACTATTTTTCATTGCACAATATGGTCACATTTCGCACGCAAACGCTGTGTTCTGTAGCTTCATCTATCGCCAAGGCTTCGATCATTTCACGTCCGAGCTTGTTTTTTTTTTCGATAACAGCAATCTCCTGGAGGTTTGCTTTACACGAGCAGACTCGAACGTGAAGGGCGAGGGGGCCGGATGGAGTTGTTTGAAGGGATGCAGCGTGCTCCCGGGCCCTGACCAGATAGAATGGTAATTTTAGTCTTATTGCACTCCTTGATTTGTGCACAGTCCACTGGTACCCTGTTCCCCTGTATCCCTCCCGCAGTTCTACAAAAGCTGTCAGAAAATGACATTTAAAAATCCAAATAAATTTGCATACTGTCATGCGAAGAATTCGCAAGGACAAAAACAAACGCCGGTTAAAGAAGACGACGAAAAGAAACTATGAAGCAGATGGCACGCGCAAGATGCTCCGCTAAGTTTATTGACACCAGATACGGCGCCGAGTGCTCGCGACCATGGCACGAGCTCGCGCCAGCCACCAGCCAATCGGGAGCGGCCAGCGACAGCGACCGGCGGGCAGAGGCAATCCCGAGAGAGAGACGAGGGAGAAGAGAGACTGAACTTGTGGAGCGTGACCGGGCTGCGCGGCGATCGGGCGACCGGACCCGTGCCGTGCCCCAGGAGGTCCTCCACCAGGGCAACCTTCAAGACATCTTCTCCACAAGCAGGTCGTCGCGCCGGGCATCGGTGACGAGAGCGGCGCTTCCAGAGAGCGGCGTTCCCCACGACGGTGAAGGGATCTCGGAGCGCGCTGTACTACCGCGGCCACGACACACTACCTGGACATTCCAAGGTTACTTCGACCGGTGTCGGTAATCACTACGTACCGTGTCCCATTCCTTAGTCTCCGGACTGTGACTCTTACGCTATTTGGACTTACTGCCGTTTTCTATACCTCATACTCGCAGCCCCGCATTGCATTTCGGTTGTACCTGTTCATTGTGTGCATTTTGTTGTGATTTAGGGGTATACAAATATAGTCTCGTCTAAAGAGTTTCTTCTAATTTATTGTTGTCACTCGAACCTGACAATAATTGGCGTCCGCGACAGGACGAGGCTAATTTGTTTGGCATACCCCTAAAAAACAAACTCATAATGGACACGGCAGAGTTATATGAACTAGGGAAGAGGTTAGGCTTGAGCGGCGACGAGCTTAAACAGTGGGTGCTCGAGGAGCAAAATAGCTGGCTCGAGGAAACAGTTCTAGAGCTCGAGGCGGCCAAAGAGCTAGCCGAGATCAAAAAAGAGATTGCCGCAAAACAGAAAGAAACTTTTAAGCTGCGGCTACGGCTCGCGGAGCTTGAGGCGACGCGAAAGGCGACCTGTCAATCTAAGTGTGGCGAGAAAAACTTTGAGCAAGTACGACATTTCTCACCACCGACTTCTAATGCAGAGGAGATTCTGCTGCCTTTAAATGGAGCATTAGAGGTCAACCAGGCATGCGAACCTGAAGTAATTACAAAATGTGAGACGGTGCCTCATGCTAAGCCAGACATCACAACCTCTGTAAAAGTGCGGGAAGCGACATCAAATTTTCCGGTTCGCGCGTCTACTGGGCTCGAGGTTGATGATGTCGTTAGAGCTAGTATGGAGGACATTCTGCCTCCGAAGCACCGCTCTGTAGTAAAAAAGACACCGACTAAAGACACAGATGTCAAAGGCCCCCCTACTTTAGTCCGACCAGACCGCGTAGTGTCCCAAATGAAGCCACAGCCACGTGAGCTAAGGAGGTGCTACTCCAGTCGGACTAAGGAGTGGAAATCGAAATCCAAGAGAAGCTACAGGACCGCACAGAGGGCTACATGTAAAGGCACCGGTAGCTTGCCAAGGTCTAAAACCACTAAACGAAATGTTGCTCGGCATGTGCCATGCTCACAGCCTGGCCGAGAGTTAGCGTGTGCGTGCGTAGTTTGTGATGTAACGGGAAAACCTTATGACTATGCTGCACGACGTGTATACGTTAGAGGCAGAGAGTGGCATCGGAGCCACTGTCGGAAAAGGAAAGAAATATCTGCCCGATTGCCTGTTTGGACGATTCTGGACTGGCTGTTCCACTTGGACCTGGCGTATATAGTATATATGAACTTGGTGTGTCGGTTTCTGATATACTTTGATCGGTTTTTTGTGCAGTTGTGCTTTTTCGCGGGGAGGTTTCAGGTGCAGTGCTGAGGACTAAATAGTGCGTGACAATTCATCTCAAGCACTATGTGTTCTGTGGCGTGGTAGGACTGCCAAAAGACATTTTTCGTGGAAAAATGCTTGAGTGGGGGGACATGTCATGCGAAGAATTCGCAAGGACAAAAACAAACGCCGGTTAAAGAAGACGACGAAAAGAAACTATGAAGCAGATGGCACGCGCAAGATGCTCCGCTAAGTTTATTGACACCAGACACGGCGCCGAGTGCTCGCGACCATGGCACGAGCTCGCGCCGGCCACCAGCCAATCGGGAGCGGCCAGCGACAGCGACCGGCGGGCAGAGGCAATCCCGAGAGGGAGACGAGGGAGAAGAGAGACTGAACTTGTGGAGCGTGACCGGGCTGCGCGGCGGTCGGGCGACCGGACCCGTGCCGTGCCCCAGGAGGTCCTCCACCAGGGCAACCTTCAAGACATCTTCTCCACAAGCAGGTCGTCGCGCCGGGCATCGGTGACGAGAGCGGCGCTTCCAGAGAGCGGCGTTCCCCACGACGGTGAAGGGATCTCGGAGCGCGCTGTACTACCGCGGCCACGACACACTACCTGGACATTCCAAGGTTACTTCGACCGGTGTCGGTAATCACTACGTACCGTGTCCCATTCCTTAGTCCCCGGACTGTGACTCTTACGCTATTTGGACTTACTGCCGTTTTCTATACCTCATACTCGCAGCCCCGCATTGCATTTCGGTTGTACCTGTTCATTGTGTGCATTTTGTTGTGATTTAGGGGTATACAAATATAGTCTCGTCTAAAGAGTTTCTTCTAATTTATTGTTGTCACTCGAACCTGACAATACATTCGTTTTACACTCCAACAAATTTTATATCTACAATCATAATGAAGAACTGCTTGCGTCCCCCAATTTTCCTCATCATAACCGTAAAAATAAACTCTTTTGATTTAAGACCAGTGTGCCTCCTTAAGGAAGCACACTGGCCTCAAACCGAAAGTGTTTTTTGTAGAGTTATGATGATAAAAATTGGAGGGCGTATGTAGTTGTTCTTGCTGATTGTGTATATAAGTTTGCTTTTGTGTAAAACGACTGCATTCAAATTTATTTGGATTTTTATATTCGAATTTTTGACAGCTTTTGTAAACAAACTTCTGGAGTGATGCAGATGAACAAGGTACCAGTGCATTGTGCACAAATCAAGGAGTGCAATAAGACTGACAGCATCATTATACCGGGTCTGTAGCAGAAGTTACGATCGTTTGAAATCTGGGCTTGGAAGGTAGGAACCAGAAAAACCGGTTTTGTCTTCCAAGCCCCAACTTCAAACGGCCGTATCTTCTGGTACAGACTAGATAAACTGATACTCTTAGTTTTATTGCACTCTTTCTTGTCTGCACAGTTCACTGGTACCTTGTTCAGCTGCATCACTCCAGAAATGTTGTTACAAAAGCTGTCAAAAAATCAAAGATAAAAATTCAAATAAATTTGAATGCTGTCGTTTTACACAAAAGCAAACTTTATATCCACAAAACTACGTATGGCCTTTAATTTTTATCATCAAAACTCTACAAATAAACATTTTTAGTTTAAGACCAGTGTGCCCCCTTAAACGGTACTTAATTCCCTTTGTTTAAGCATCTTGTTGTTTCCACTCATTTTCATTATAAACGATAAGTGAAAAAGTGCTGCATACCATTTCCTGATATTTTGACGGCCGTGGGAATAAACAGCATGCTGGATTCTATGCACAAAATAGCCAACAAAACCAGCTAGGCTTGGAAGGAACACTGAAATTTTGGCTTGAACTGTTGAATTTCTCCGGAAAATACGTCTGAAAATTCGTTTGCTTCCGGGCAAGCTCTGAGGGTATTACAAAACACAAATCTTCTGAATAAAACAAACTCGTATTTGGTCTTCATGGCCCCTTTAGGGCCTATTGGGTTCTCTTTGTTTCCCTCACAGTATATTCATAAATAACAATATACACAGAATGTGCTCGTAAATGTATTTGCATGGAAACAGAGTTTCATTATTCACTTCACTTAGACCATATGCAAAGGCAAAATTAAGTATCGATGCCAAAAAACACACTTGAACGTTGGCGGCGTACCTGTACGCAAGGTCAAGGCCATCAAGGCTCAGCCTCATCAGGGCAAACACAAGCTGTGTCTTCAAAGGCAGGATGATGTTCCGGCCCTCGTTCTCCGTTTCCTTCATCTGCCAGAACCGCAGCTTTTTGGCATCTGGTTCAAGTAGGGACAAAAACTGTCAAACCACTTTCTGGATGTGAAGCCAGTGTAGTAGCGCAGCTTCTTTTCGTCTTCTAAATGGGCTTCATACGTGATGTTGATCTTTTGTGCAGCTTCAGCCTTGCACCCCTTGACTTTCTTCTGCATAGAGAATAGCTCAAGCCGCAAGCACCTATTCTTTTGCTGAAGGTGGTCACATAGCTTTTTTGCTTCAGCGTGGTCCTGTTGAGAGCATTTTAGCTGGCGGTTCAGCTCTTCAGCATGCGCGTAAGGAGCTACAGATTTTCTACAATCTCAGTTATTATATTTCGTTCAGCAACTTTCTTGGCACGCTGGTCATAGCGTGACTCTTGGCTGCAGTAGGCATGGTTCATAAGTAGATGAGTGCTTTGCTGTGCGGCGTCCTCACTGTCACTGCTGCTACTAGTGATAGCAGAGGCTGAGCCATCTGGGTCGTGCTGGGGTGCCACAGTTGGATAGTTGGGAACTTCCGGCTGTCAGGTGAAAATGAAAAAATAAAGCCATGTCTTTCGGTGATTTTACAACACAGTGTGAAGCTGCAGGTGAGAATTTGTATACTGCCTTTTATATACCTATACACGAGTTTAAGTTTCCTCGGCATCATACCTTTTTTACGCAGTAGCACAACCCTTAAGTAGCCATTTCCTGCATTAAGCCATAACAAAATATTGATTGGTGCATGTGCAACAACGTAATGCTATTTCTCTGCATTGCTTCCGCTCATATTTTCTTCGTCCTTATCAGTGGTCGCCTCCTTTCCACCTTTTGGGGTCTCAGCGGGAAGATTACTCTGTTCATGTACGTCTTTTTTCTTCCTTCGAAGTGGGCACTGCATACTCGGTGTCCCGTGGTAGGGGTAAACTTGGGAACCTGAGCACAAAAAGTTCAGCATTATTGCATATGACACACTGAACATCACCGGGATGACTTTACTGTGTTTTTAGGTTTCATTTAAATGTCCAGTCTGTATGGTACCCCTTTGAGACAACAGTATCACTTCCTCTTGAAAAACGTACAAAGGGTTCCATATCAGTCAAGGGCAAATGACAAATGGAATTTTATTTTCAGCCTTACTCGACAACGCCACACACCCGTAAAATATACAGCTGTTTGTGCCACTCATCTACATAGCTGCAGCGAAATCGGCCGCGTGCATGCCCCAGATAACTATTTTGCGGAAAGCGCGAGATTACAGAGGCACCGTTTGCTTCGAGGGGGATCCGCGAAAGCTAATCGCCCTTTGGCACAACAGTTCCGGCTAAGTTGTTGCAAGCGTGTCGTGAAGTACGTTACGTCGTTTCTAAAAACGTAAGGTGTCGATGTACAGTAGAACTATTAGGAGAGCCTCGTCAATGAGCTTACGTTCCCATTTTGCGTGCGTGCTTGCCACTTGCCTTCTTAAAAAAACGCAATCCACGTACGCGGTGCAGCCCTTGCACAACATGGAAACCTAAAAGACCTCAGCACAAAAACTCGTAATAATAATAATAGTGCGCAGCGATAAAAAAAATTCGCCGCGTATCTGCTCCTTTCGTTGCAAATGCAGTCAAAAGACCATAGTCTTTATCGGCTTTTGCGAAGTAAATGCCTCCCTTCGCTTTCCCGCGCACCTCTCATGTTGTTCCTTTTGCGTCGCGCTCCTCCCAAGGTAAAGACGCAAAGGTTTGCTTCAATGATTTTAAATTTCCAGCGTTCCACAACTCCAAACCCGGTGTCTCGATGCGAACGCTGCCGTACGGCGAAGACGCGCGTTCGTCGAAGCGCCTTACTTCAACGTTTATAGAACCGCATTTCCCTACTCCACGTGCGTTGCAAGCAAAACATGGAACCTATCTAGTGGAACCTTGCCTAACTGTTGCCGGTTGATTTCTTAAAATGGCGCCAGAAGTTATTGTGGCGCGGGTGACCGCAGGCGACGGCGGAGTGAATTCTTTTTCTGCAGTTGATGAAGTATATAATTTCGCAAAAGTCAAGCATGTTTGATTTTTTTATATAGGAACACTGCAAATATCACTTCTGTATTGATTTGTTGTCTCATATTTGCTTAATGTCTTGTTCTTCTTCAACAATTTTGACAAGTATGAACATTACACCGGTCATAGACGGGTAGATTTAACTGTGACTATGTAAGACTATTCCGCAGGCATTGTTTTGCTTTGGCCGGATGGCTGAATCGAGTCACAGACGGACACACAGACATACAGACAGACAGACAGAAATACAGACAGACCAAACTTTCTCGGTTTAAGTAGCCCAAGAAAGACTAGTGTCTTTAAAAACCGCTAGAATAAAGAAGATGCGCTCCAAAATGATCGGCATGCACAACCAGGGTGTCGAACCGGAACCGGAACTGAACCGAAAACCGGAACCGAACCCGAATTTTCGCCCGGAACCGGAACTGAACCGAACCCGTATTTTTTCCGCCATTTTGGAACTGATCCCGAACCGGAACGAATCGAAGGAACCGTTCCGAACCGGTTCCGGGGCTTCAAAAGTGTAATTTCTATTTTTTTATTATGGTGGCCTATCTTGTGTCTAAAGGTATTTTTTCCACTCGCCTGACAGCGCCACCAAATATTACGCATATTGTGTAGTCGCGCAACCGATCAGTTTTCCTTCCTATTATAACCCTCAATATAATTTAAAGTTGTCCGTATATACTGTCAGTTTGTATTAGATACTGTTCATTTCCCCATTTTTATTTTAGCATTAAGAATAAGTTATGCTTGAACGTATATTCCGAGGCAGCATATCATGGCTTATTCATCGTTGTTCCCATGTGCTTGGTGTTTAAATATTGTGTAAAGCTTTCAATGTGTTATTAAGTCGAATGCATCCCTGCCCCCTTGTGAAGGCCTCCAAAGACATCATTAACTGCTGGAGTGTTGTATACGCTGGGCTAGTTGGTGCTTTTTCCTGATGGCTGAAGGAGCAAAAACACAAACAATTGTGTTGTCACTCTAGAATTCTTATGCACTGCTCTTAAAGCCTGCTCACAGAACATACCTTTCGGTAAAACAACGCATTGGTCCTCTTCACCCGTTAAAAAGCAATTTCAGGTCATTGTTTAGCGAGTAATCCACTATAACGTTCCAGTTAAAGCTTATTTCGGGCCTATAACTGTGGGCCGCACAACGGCATTCATTCACTCCCTGATGCGGCGCTGTTTATCACCCTCGGGAACATGAGGAGAGATGGCACAGGCCAATAAGCTAACCTCTTCCACTTTTTAAAAACGGCGCTCAAAGGCAAACTTTGGGCGTAACTGCAGAAGTTAGCGATGGGGCTCCGCGAGCTGCATGTCACCCAACGCGTGCACTTGTCCTTACGTTGTAGTAGATCTTTTCCTGGATGGGAGGGTATGCCGGACGATCTTCAGAAGCGCTTCCGGTACTTGGTCAGCGGATACAATAGGTACTTGAAAAGCGTAGCAGATCAACTAATTTTTAATGCGAAATTTTTTGCTTTTGGGCGAAAATACGCGTGTGTGCGCGTGCTTGTGTGGACATTTGATGGTATCAAATATAATGGCGGTCGGGCAGGCTCTCTGCTTCCCAGAGAAATCGCCTGTCCTGCCAAAAGGGTGCCCGCTTGTCAGCAAAATCACCTGTCTGCCTGCCTGCCCACCAGAAAGGAGATTTCAGCGAGGATACGTGATTTGGAAACGAGGGGCAGCCCTTTACCAGCCACCCAGGAGGGGGTGTGGGACGCAAAGCCTCACCATGGCGATACTCGATGGAATAAAAAAAAGATGGTAGACGGACGGACTGGCAATGGGTAGCCTGCAGGGAAGGTGCCCATTGCCAGAAGGTTCAGGTGAGCATCCCAGAAGGGGAAGGCGGAGGTGGCGTCGGCGGCACCAGGGCGCTGCCCACTGGCCAGGAGGCTACACGCCTGCCTGCCAGAAGACTGCGGCGAGGATGCTTTATTTGAAGACGAGGTGGTCGGTGAGCTGAGTGGAACACAAGGCGGTGCCGCGGCAGTTCTACGGAGTCATGTTCTTGATAGCAGCTTTTAAGCACCCGTTGATCTCGTTCTGCGTTGTCTCTCAGGGTCGGCCTCGTTGTTACGGAGACAACGGAGAGGCCACCGAAGCTAAAGCAAACATGAAAGTGGAGGATGGAAGTAATGCAAAAGTGTGAGCGCGAGGGCGGTATGCTGAAACCGCGCGAGACATGCTCCCCGGGGACGGCCCGCGCTACGAGAGAACGCCAGAGCTTAGCGCGAGCCGTCGTGCGTTTGCTGATGACGCGATCACTTACTGAAACGCAGGCGCTATACGCCGTCACCTAGAAGACGTCAGTTCGTGCTTCCCTCAACTTTCACATAAGGGTGTATCGTAATAGTCAGTCATTTTTTTTAATGCAGAGCATTTCAGTAACTCACGATGTCACCCGCGTTGTCCCGTCGTAGTCCGCACCGTCGTTGTCCGCACCCCTCCCCCTACACTATATAAAAGAAAATACTATCCGGCGCCTGGTTTCGATCCCTCGACCCTGCGGGCGGAACGCAATGTACATGGGGCTCTACCCACTGCGCCACAAAGCCGACACAGAATGGGACGCTACGAACGCGCCTTATATAGTTGACTTATTCAAATTACTGCTGACGAGCGCTCTCTTGTCAGCAGTTGCCACAAGTGCAACAACATTAACGTAACGCAAACTACTTAACGTCGTGCGCCCCCGGAAATGCTCTGCATTTGATCGTGCCCCTCGCGAGGGGGATGTTTCACTGCGTCGCTATTCGAACAGTTTGCCACGCTTTAGTTTCAGTTCTTTCTTTGCTGGGGTGCCGACGAGCGGCGCCACCTCCTCGCACTTCACCGCGGGAGGATCCGCGCCGGGGGCGAGAGATGGCACTGGCGTCTCCGCGGCCGCGTCTGCGGCCTCCGCGGGCACCGGTGCCGGCGCGGGGTCATCGCCCTTATTTAAAAGTTTAGTTCGCACGCCACGCAGGAACAATTTTTTTCCTCCACTTCCTCCTCCTCCTCAGGTGAGCAGGCAATCGCACTTTTGCATACGTCGTCTCGTTCGTCTGCGTGTCGTCGTGCATGCATGGGGCCTGTGTCCGGATCTTGTGCAGTTCAGGCGCTGTGGCAAAAGTGCGGCTAACTTTCGCCAGTTGTCTCAGAAAACTTTCTCGTTCTTCACGCAGCATCCTCCTCACAAACAGCGCGGCTTGCAAGTTCCTCTGCCGTTTGTCGTCGTAAGCAGCCTGAAGTATCGTTAACACATTCGTTCGTTTGGAGAGCTGGCGACGTTGCTCGTTGTCCACTAGAAGACGCGAGAATAAGTCGTTCTTACGGCCAGAGCAGGGCAGTCCTCGTATCGTCGTGCACTCACGAAGTGCTGTTTCTTCGTTGAACATAGGACCTAGCATTCCGTTAAAGTCAGCAGTGGGTCGACCACCGTTGACGTGTGCTCCGTCGGTGCCCCACGTCTGCGTGGCGCACTCTCGTAGTCGTGGTGCGGTTCGTCCGCGTTGTTTGTTCATGAAACTGTGGGTTTATGAGCCAAGAATAAAATTCAAATTGAAAAATATAAATGACCTAACTGAATTATTAAAAAGAAATTTGGGGACATAAAGTGTAATTCTTGCACATTCACACACACAAGCTTACTTAAGTGTCCCTGCGAGCCTTTTATATCGTTTTATTGTTTTAATCGTTGACCTTCAATGAAAAACATTTTCCAGTGGATTGTGCAGTTAAAGGAACTCGGCAAAACTCCCGGTAAACGCGTTCACTCTTTCCTTCGTGTCTGGAAGCACTGCGAAAGATCTAGGTATCGCAGCACGAAGCGGTGCTGCCTGCTTTACTGTTCGCAGCAGATACGCCTTTAATTTCTGCATTGCTTTTGTGGCTTTCTTTTAACAGCGGGGCTGCTTAAGCTTGAACCTGGTCCGGTGGCGTTCGCAAAAAAATACTAAGAACTAAATCTGCGCTGCACGTAGTTGGTGCACCACCGCCGAAAGGATTGTATAACGGTGAAGCCAGCTTTCGTGCCTGCTCGAGTGATAGCACAAGGGGCATATGCGTGTGCGCACCCTTTACTATATACCACTTTAAAGGTGAGAGTCTTTTTTGGGCTACTAAAACGCAAAAACAAATTGGCGCAGCTACACTAGTGGTGCAAGGCTGGAGAAACAGTGCAGCTGAAGGTCGACCTTGCTTCTTCCTCCAGGGATCCGCTGTCAGTGTTGGGGACCGACCGGAACGGCCTTGTAACAACCGGGTAAACTTGGCCTCACCCTTCAACGCTTAGCTTAGCCTAGCAAGAACATCCCGAAATCTAAAAAACTGACCGGAGCCCAGCAAAACATAGGAAAAGAGCACGATCCGGAAAAGCGAGGATGACCCTCAGCTCCGCTGTTTCTCCAGCCTTGTGCCAGTAGTGCAAGCTGCACCATTTTTAACAGCAAAGCTGTTGTTGCTGACTAAATGTGTGTGGCGTCATCAGAAAACACCCGGGTCATAGTTACTCCAGCCGCTTACCGCGCACGTGAGCAGGCGCTTTACGTGGAGAGCCTGACATCGTCCAGGCTTGCGCGAGGCGCTCGGAAAAAAATACTAAGAAAACAGTTCATGTCATGTGCGACCGCGCCTCTAGGGGATGCACAAGACAGCTGGCTCTACAGACGCATAGTTCGCGGACCCGGTTGTCACCGGTTCTAGCGTGTGTTGACGCGCTCCAGTTTCGAACACATGTGAAAGCGTGCGCACAAAGCGATCCTGGGCCGCCAGTCATGCGTGAGGAAGACGACGATGTAGATGGATTTGACGACGACTACTACTACCATTATGCATTATGTAAGAATACTAGAGGATATTTACAGTGGGTCCTACAGCTACCATCATCCTTCATATTGAGAGCAGTAAAATACCTATAAGGAAGGGCGTCAGGCAAGGAGACATGATCTCTCCGACGTTATTTACAGCATGTTTACAAGAAGTATTAAGAACATTGGATTGGGAACAGGTGGGCGTAAGGGTAATGAAGAATACCTCAGTAACCTAAGATTTGCTGATGACGTTGCTTTGTTAAGTAACTCGGGGGAGGAATTGCAAAGCATGCTTACCGCACTGGACAAACAGAGTAGGACCGTGGGCCTAAAAATTAGTGTGCAGAAAACTAAAGTAATGTTCAATAACCTCGGGACAGCCAAGCGGTTTGAGATAGGAGGCCAGGCCGGGAAATGGTAAGCGAATATATATACGTAGGGAAAGTTGACCCCGGATCCCAACCATGAGGCAGATATAATTAGAAGGATAAGAATGGGGTGGAGTGCATTCGGCAGGCATTCTTAGGTAATGAATGGCAGCCTGCTATTGTCCCTGAAGAAGAAGGTGTATGACAGCTGCATCCTACCGGTACTCACCTACAGGATAGAAACTTAGAGGCTCACTAAGAGGGTTCAACTTAAATTGAGGACGACTCAGCGCGCAATGGAACGGAAGATGATAGGCGCAATATTGAGGGACAAGAAGAGAGCAGAGAGGGCAGGGGGCAAACGCGTGTTAAGGACATATTAGTAGAAATTAAGACGAATAAATGGTCGTGGGCAGGGCATATATGGCGAAGGCAAGATAACCGTTGGTCATTAAGGGTAACAGAGTAGATCCCTAGAAAAGGCAAGCGTGGCAGGGGGCGGCAGAAGGTTAGATGGACAGATGAGATCAAGAAGTTTGCGAGGATAAATTGGTCGCAGTTAGCGTAGGACCGGGGTGATTGGAGAATAATGGGAGAGGCCTTTGTCCTGCAGTGGGCGTAGATAGGCTGGTGATGATGATGACTACTACCACAGAGAAACGCGACAACGGAACATGTAAATAAACAATTTCAAACCTACTGATACGTAGTGGTGTGTCCTTTAGTGCTTACATAGAAAGAAATCCTCCCGGCCTTTCGCGACTTATATAGTTCAAGTATCTCCACTTTTATTTCGTGCCTATCGAATGCGTTCATTGCTCCAGCTGAAGGAAAGCCGGCCAATATCCCCTCCACTGCTGTAGTGACGTTTTTCCGGCGGTCGAAGACGAGAAATAGAGAGAAATCTTTTTAGCAAGTATCCAAGTTGCCTAATAGTGAGGTGTTCTGCGAACCTCTAAAATCTTACTATTGCACGTGTTCGTTGAGTACGTTCCGGAAGCATTTGAAATTTCAAACAAAATTAAAAAGGTTGCTGGGTCTTTTTGAATCGCCAAAATGAGAACGTTTGCACAAAGAAAATTACAATATGAATTTGTTTTATTACGACGTTACAATGAAACGAAAACACAGCACTAAAAAAATCAAACACAAAAACACTCCTGCTTTTTTTTCTCCGAACTCGTTTGAACCGGTTCGAACTGGTTCGAACCGGAACAGAATGGTGCTCCGGAACCGAACCGCAACTGAACCCGAAAGGCTTGAACCGGAACCCGAACCGAACCCGAACAAATTCCGGTTCGACACCCTGTGCACAACCACGAGCGGCGGCTGGGCTATCCGGTAAGAGTATACGCAGGCAGAGTGAGCAAATATAATATTCTTTCGTATGTTAGGCTTCATGATTATACATTTACAGAAAATAAACCACCGCAGTACGCTTATTTAGTTTCAAAGAGGAACCATACATTTAATAAGATGTCTTACCTGCCGCCCCGTCCAGCTCTGTTGATACACTCAATCCACGTCTCCCGAAGCTTTAGCTCTTTAAAAAAGACGTAGAAACCCAAGGGTTTATCCCTTGTGCTGTTGTTCTAGCATCCAGGAACACAGCACGTAAATCCTCCCATCGTAAGACGGCTCTACATGATCGAAAAATCTCTTGGAAAGGGCACGCTCAGGCACTCCGGCTGGCTGGTGCCCCCAGACGACTACAAGTACCGGCATGCACCACGGCTGCCGCAGCAGTGGTGTCGTCGCGAAACTGGCCTGTGGTATTGGTCTAGTTCTTGTGCATGTTACTCGGAAACGGTTCAACCCGCACCTTCCGCCGTACGCGATCGAGGACGGGGCATTTCGATCCCTGTTCGTGATAACCGATGCCTGATTTGTACAGGATCTTTTTGTCCGCCTACGACATTCTTTACAACTGAGTGGCTCTTGGCGCTCGGGTGTCCTCGTCGAGCGTGTTCTGTATGCCCAGCTGAATGAAGCGGTTCGTGTTGATAGATCCGGGCAAACCGGGGGCTGTCGTGTAGCTTTCCGGATTAGTATGTCTAGCTTGTTTTTTGCTTTTCATCCACTTGGGGAACGCTGCCACGTACGCTATGTGGCAGAGCGCGAAGGAGTGAATACGTCTGGTGGGGTTCTCCTGCTTCATGCCCCCTCCTTGGTGGTGACGCGCTTGAGCAGTCTTGTCCCATTCCTCACCTTTCCTGTGATGCGGGTGACGGTGTCTCAGTTCCTGCCGGGCGCTTCGATTGTCATCCCCAGGACTGGGATCTTGCTAACCGTCGGTATTGTGTTACCGTCCCTGGTTAGGATTTCGGTATTTTCGCGTGCTCCCTGTGCTTCTTGATCCTGTGCGTTTTGATCGCTTGGTAGATCAGGAGTTCCTAATTGCTTGGGAAGCAACGCAGTCCCCTACCTTCAAGGCTTTCTTCGATAGCGTCACCGGCCGTCTGCAGTGTGGCTTCTATGTGGGCATCGCTGCCTCCGCCCACCCACAGCCTGATGTCGGCCGCGTTTATCTCGTGATTCAGCCATTCAAGCTCGCATAGTCTTTTGTCAACTTGTATCATGACGAGGTTGATAGCATGGGTGAGATGGGTGAATAGCATGGGTCTTGGGGGGTTCCCCGGCTACCTAATCTCTTCTCGTCCGTCTTCAGCTCGCCGGCTCTGAGCTCCGCCGTCTTGCCGCTGAGGAAGTCCTTCATATATAGGTACGACGTCTGGCCTAGGTTTAGATTGGATACCCGCGCCAAAATGTCCAACTCCGTGAACTTGTTGCAGGCGTTCTGTAGGAAGATCCCGAGGACAAAAGAAAGACGGAAACAAGCACTTCACTACTAATGTAGATAACAGCCGGGTGCGGCCTCTCACATGGCATTTTCTCTGCCCGGTGTGACTCTTTTTGAACAATGAGAAGCTTCATTGTTATATTTGTGTGAATCCTTTATCGATGTTTATATTTTCTTTCGCGGAAAGAATTTAAGAAACGCTCACCCCTCAATTTACAGTACACTCTTCGTTCGCTTTCATTAACAGGTAATTGTCATCAATTATCTTACAGGAAGACGTAGTTGGGGCACAGAAAGTTTTTGTCGTACGACTTCAAATCAAACGACCACTAATTACTGCAATTTCACTGAAAAAAACTTTCTTTAATTTTTAAAAATTAGTTTTGTCCTGACATCCAGCAACGTATGCGCAAGCCATGGCCCTTTCCTCTTTTATTTTATTCAGAAATTCCCTTTGAGGCAATTGCGATTAAGCGAAAAGCGAAATTGCCCCATAACAAATATTACCGTCCTCCGACAAAAGAATCCTGCTGCTTGCTTTTTTATTCGTCCTATACAACACATCCCCTAAATGTGTGGCCAGAGGACGAGGTTTAAATTACGGCTTTTAAAACCTCGCTAGTACTGGCGACAAGCTCCTGTCAGTCGTTTCTGTTGAGAGCAAAGCAAACTGCGGAAGTAAAACGGCTGTGTCGGCTTACGGCCTGCGCCGACAAGTTTACCAAGGGGAAAAATATCACATCCGCTCCTTTCAAAAACAAGTATTTAAAGCATCCGTACCCGGATGTTTTCCATATATTTGCACCAGTGCAACCATCACCGTAGCACAGTCAGACCGTGTTTTTCTCGGCGCTTAAACAACAAGCCAGCTCATTTTTCAGGGGGACCACTTGTTTATGTAATCATTTCATTTTTAATATTTAGGTACTGCAAATTGCTTAGGAGTATAGGACTTCCCATACATTTTATCACTTCCTTTGCCACCGCAAGTTCCTTTACACCCGGGTGTTCCTAATTTGATCAAAAATTCATCTTCCTGGAGTTGAACGCTCGTATTTGTATCAGTCATACTGTGAGTACATGCGGTATTACCAAGGCAACAGCGTGTGGGTACAAAAGATGGGTTCAGTTACGTCACTGCCATAACAGTCCACCGCTACTAATCAGGAGCGGTGGACTGTCCCTGATGTCCCTGCCGTGACTTCGAGTTTTCGTTCTCTTCATTTCTTAAGGTGTTTTCAAACTCGCTGCGAGTAACTGTTAATTAAAGTGTTATGACTCCACCATCTCCCCCCACTTTAGCGCAGCTAGGTGTTTCAATTTGCAATAAAAAGAAGCACCGAGTGATTACAAACTGCTCAATGTGCGAGGTGAAAGCCTCAGTCATCAGTGGGCTACCACGAGTACTATACAGAGGCGCGTTCAGTTGTGTTAGCAGGTTTCTTCGTGAACTTATTGTGCAAAATATTGAACAGTACGCAATAGCTTAGGTTCAGCTCTGCAGTATTTACAACACAAAGATGACGTACATGTTCGAGGTGTTTCTATGTGAGTTGTTCTAATTGGCCACTTTTAATATCGATAAAGATAGATTATGTTGGGCATGGTGGTTGTTGTTGATTGGTATCAGGCGGCGTTAGCCTGGCTGGATATGCTGGCAATTGCTCCGCCCAAAAGCTCCTCCTAATTAGTCTATGTTAGGGTCCTTTCACCACGAGTTCGCCAGTTCCATCTCCTGAAGAAAGCTTAGTAGAAGGCGCAACACGTCTCTGCGCAGCATCCAATCAACCCTGATTTGGATAGAAAACAACAACGCGAAGGGTTTGTCAGTCATTTGAACACACTGTTCCGTAGCGACAGAACTGATGAGAGGAACCATTGTAAAGTACGATAAACAATGTGCTGAGCAATGTATTTGCAATATTTACAAGGTGGCCGTGAGAGGGATGGGGAATGAATACCCATGAAGCAGGCACCACTCCCGTGAGGACATTATTTGTCTCAATACAGGAGTTTTCTCTCCCCATTCCCCCCCCCCCCCCCCGCATGCTGCACACCAACCCCTCACTCATCGTCGTCGATGGCAGGCCATGGCGCAATGGGGCGTTGTTCACCTATAACCCGTGATAATACTAAGCGAAAGTTTAGATATTAAAAGATAGAGAATCACTGTGTCATTACAGTAGCCACTGTCCTTCTGAAGTTGTTCTTACTGTGGACGCTATACGTTCTCTCAGCTAACTTACCAAGTTTGATTTGATAATGCACTGCTCAGACTGCACTACAAGTAACCCTACGCTTAAGCCAGAATAGCAAACCAAAAAAAAGTACTTGCATTTCGAATGCAATAAATTCCCAACCACGCGTAAATACGGCGTCCAGCCTCAACATGAGCGAACAATGGTCCAGAATCTCGGTAGGCGTTTACAAAATGACAACTAAAAAGAAGAAAATTAAGTGAACTTTTGTCTTTGATGCAAACCCTTGGCCTTCAGAATTTCAGTTCATCCCGGATCCTCCACAACATGGCCGGTCCGGGGCTCTAGGTAAAGGTGAACTTAGTTCACTCGGGCTCTAGACATAAAAACGCGTGTTAAAGACGTGTATATGTGTGAGGCCGACGCGGGAGTAACTTGCGAATGCTAATGGCAGATATAGCAAATCACATTTACGGTAATAGTGTTTGTGTAGGACTTAGGAGGGCGAGGAAAGAGACAAAAGCGAAGAAGAAAAGAACGCAAATAAGAAATTATCCCAACAACGGTTATGAGAGGACGCTGTCTCACCGCTTAACGCGACTAATTTGAGAATGCAAGTTAAAAATGTAGCCACGCACGTTAGCGATGATAGTGCATATGTACGGCTAACTAGAACAAAATGGTGTAATCGGAAGAGGATCCCGACGATAGTCATGAAAGTAGACAGTCACACCCCTGAACCCATTTCTGCAATCGGTGCTCCCTCTTATCTGATGGACGGCGCAACATCTACCCAAGCGGTTGGTGTGAAAAGTGATGCCCACACAACTATGCGTCAAAAGAACATGCAATGGAGCGCCGAACGGTGACCAAAGATGAAAATGCCTCCGCACGGTGGAGCTGAAATCACTACTATCCGGCACCACCACCACTGCTATGACGCAAAAGTTTCATGACTGTAATGACGAATATATTGCCGCAATTGAAGATGACGTAATCACGACAGCATTACAGTTTTTCTTAGAAGTCGCGTAGCTAGAAATAAAATGCAAAGCTTTCGCTTAATGGCACATAACAAACACGAGTGATTGCGGCTGTAAACAAATTTATGATTCATTTTGGATATACTTTTTTTCAAAACGCTGCTAGCCTAAGTGCCTTACATTTGGGAATAATAGGATCAACGAGGCTACGTGAAGTGCACAAAAACGTTTCCGGGCTCACTTTTCCAAATCTGTCCGAGCTTTGTTATAAAAACATAAATTGGGTCCAGCATTCGAACACAATTCTTGCACGGGACGTCCCTATAGCCATTTCTAGAACACTTCTCTCAGCTTTCCCAGCACTCTTTGAGATGAGAGCAGCAGATAAGTTCACAGCCCTCCACCGTGCAACCAGTGCTCCAACGTGGCAGCTACAGTGACGTCGCTGTGAGCTACGTATATTTGAAAAAAACTTGTAGTGGCTTAGCTCGGCTATGCCAGGATATACGTAGCGTGAGCTAGGATTCAGTTGGTTCTTCTTAGCTTTCCTGGTTTTCTAGGATTACCTTGATTCTCATGCTTACTGCTGCTTCAATGACAGACACATGGTATACGCATTATGCGACACATGTATATTTATGAAGCGGCTCCAGCGCAGCGTCACCAATCGCCCCAGAGCTAAGCTGGTTCCACAGGCGCACGCCGGTGTTGCTGCGACGCACATGCCATCGGTTCTACACCCGGCCCCCCCTCGCATTATCATCAAGTGGACCGGGCCGCCACGTGCGGAACGTAGGTCAGCGAAGACGCTGGGCGCGTGGGATGTGTGAGAGACGCCGGGAAGCGAGAAAACGTTCTGTGCACCGTGTGACGTGACTGTTCCTTGCGCATGCGCAGCACGGCTCTCCAGGAGCCATGCAAAACTGCTCAACCTACAAGCTCACAACCCTTACAAACTGCTCAGCCTACCCTCACGCGTCTTGTAGCTCACGCTGCAAATCGCGTGAAGGTAAAAAATACTCAAGAACTCACTGGACACTGCTTTCAATATCGTGTATTTTGAGGTACAGACAATTGGTCGCACCAAAACGTCGGAATCGTGTTTTGGTTTCCTGTGGGCTGTGTTGAAGATGTGGGCCCCTTCTCGTGGCATTCCGTCACGTAACGTGTGTGTAAAAACATATCGTTTGTATAATGTGCACCGCTCTGTCGGCCGTCGGCTATGATAGGGATTTTGCGATCACTGGGGCAAGCGGTTTTGAGCGAGCCTATGGCTCCTTGAGTGCCAAAGGTTATTGGATGGATGTTCAGTACAGGCAAAATGTATGAACCTCAGTCGCTTACCCGGCTAGAAATTCTGATACCATGCATATGTACATTTGAACTTCGGTCTTTCAGGCGCTCTCAGCGCTGCGAAACACGGTCATCAGTTACTGCTTCCCCCCTGATGACATACACAGTGTCACTTGCTTTGCTGTCTCTATCTCCATTTGCAAGTCTTCGAAGGTGATCATAATTTTTCGGTTACCATCGTCTTGGTATGGTTGTGATTGACGTTTTTTGGTTGTGGCTTGTTCGTGATGACGAGGACGTCACCCCATGATGGAACCAGACATTTCTGCGGTTGTCTACCGGGTAGCTCAAAATCGGCTTGTAGCCGGAGTCTTCTGCCCCCCTTGGTGATGTCCAGGCGCTAAAATCATCCAACCCATCCCTCTTCGGCTATACCGCGAAGTGTACTGGCTTGTGCTCACGCATGTAAAATTTCCTTGGCAGTGAATTTCGAACGGCCTACCGTGCTTCACAACACAGGGTTTCAAGCTTTTTCCAGTGTTTTACATCCGGTAGGAGTAGCTGATGGCATACGCTGCATTTGAAAAAAACAACCCGCCCACAAGTGCACGCAGACAGCGCTGGTCACTTACCCATGGTTTAGATGTGATGGTTTTAATGTGGTGAGTTGTACACTTTTGAAGCATTATGTCGAAGCTTAGAACTTTGGTCGTAAGAGGGAAGTTTATATTTCCCAACACATATTTTTTGGCGATGCAATCCCATATTTACCCGCGTAATGAACGCACTTTTTTTCGCGTAAAACAGAAGCAAAGTTGGGGGTGCCTTTATTATACGGGGTAATTTTCAGAAAACTTTTTCGAAGTGACGAAACAAGGCCGCAACGAAAAAATAATGCATTAGAAAACCTACCTTTCGCAGTAAATATACGCGTAAAGTTCTTAAACAATCAGCGTTTTTATAGAACTACACTCGTGTTCATTTGTCAAGGCTTCACTTCGTCAATTCCTAAATGTCTATACCGGCAGTGCGGCTCCCGTACTCAGCGGCGTACCCCAGATTCTAACTTTAAACTGGCCGTGTAACAGCCATTTCGACCCATCGCCGACTGAAAGGTGCAGGACGAGCAGAAAAGCAAGCAAGTAACAACACTATCACGCAAAAAAACTAGGGTTAGACGCTCAGCGGACTGAGCCGACTGAGCTGAGCCGACTGACCCGCTGTCCCACAACACCGCCCCGGAGTGTTTGTTTGCTTTTACTCCGAGAAACGGCTCTAGGTTACATGCGCGATCATCATCATCGGGAGCGAGTGAAGAGGCAAAGCTACTGTACGACCATTCGTGGGACTGCAGGGTTGAAAAGTTGGGGGCGCGTTTATTACGCGGGGTAAAAAAGAAACCCAATTTTGACGAGTGAAGTTGGGGGTGCGTTTATTATGTGAGTGCGTTAATTACGCGAGTAAATACGGTATACTGACATCCTATCCTCAGATAACCTTTGGTCGGAAGGCTATATCTTTTCTAAACCCCATTGGGGATTTACTGTGTCTTTTTTAAGAAGGGGGGGGGGTAGTTGTATAAAACAACAACTAAGTCTGAAGACCTCTTATCCTGGGAGTAAAAACTGTTTTTTTAGTGTTGTGTATTATTAAGAAGCGTTTTCTGCTTACACAAGGCCAGAAAAATCTTTTCCCCTCAGTATGGCACCACCGATGTCGCAGAAGAGACAGCCATCGCCCTAGCGGCCACCTCTAGCAAAAAGCAAATTATTACAATCATCACTGACTCGCCACAGGCGTGCCGGCAATACCTATCAGGACGAAAATCTCCGCATGCGCTCACACTTATAAAACACGCCACAACTATCCCGACTATTCACATTGTTTGGACGCCTCGTCATGCCTCCCTCCTCGGAATAAGGAGGCTCACGCCGCTGCCAGCGACATTTTACATCGGGAATTCCCAAGGGAGGCCGACGACACACCTCCAATCACCTCGGCCAGCCACTCAGTCCGAAAAACATACACGGACATGTTATATCATTAGGCCCGGGAGCGCCTCCTTTGCCCTCCTCCTCACCCATCACTCAATACACAATACTCTCGAATCTGGCGCCGAATCCAAACACAGACTTGCTACAACATGGCAATTTTACATCATATTTCACCGACTGTGTTTCCATACAACTGCGCAACAAGCAATACACCAAACTCCATCTATCACATCGTATGGAGGTGCCTCAAACAACCCAACCCAATTCCATCACCTACATTGGAGCAGTGGGAGCACAGGCTAACCAGCTTCCAGCTCGAGGATCAGGAGTACCTGATCTCCCGGGCCAGGGCTGCTCGGGGCAGGAAGGCGGCCTGGACTGAGGCCACCACCCACTCTCCTTCATTCCCATCCCCTTTTCCTTAGAAACATAAATGTTATTCCTCTTCCTTCTCCACTGAGTAGGGAAACTTTATTACCGGAATTTCGTACAAAAAAAGTGTAAGTGCTCCCAGAAACACCCTATGGAGAGAAATGTATTCATAAATGTCAGTGAGCAATTGAATTCCTAACTCAAGTGCTCAACAAGTGTTTCCTCTAGGCAATTTTGTTTCATTTCTGGTTCAAGCCTTTCTGAACCGTCTGAAGGTTTTTCAAGGGTTATTAACTTCCTCTTTTCATTGGGTGTACGACGACAGGATTCATTTTGTTGTGGCATACTTCTGCTAAAAAGCGGATGATGAAGTCTAGCCCATAATTTACCATTGTTTGAAGATCGTTATACACTTTATGACGCTTCTACTGCTCCTTCCCAGAGAAACCACTTTTAAAACATGTCATGAATTCTGTCAAGCAATTTTTCGGTCTCTTTCTCTACCGCCAGTCTAGTTGAACACCCGGATGCAGTGCAGTGCGCATGCGCATGCGCATGCAGGAACATGCACATTACCGCATGCGCAGACTCATTTTCTGCAACCTGTGTTCAGCTCAAAGTTTCATTGATAAGACTATACAGGTATCCCCACGAGCGGCCTTTTTATTATTTTAGGAGGCCACAGCCAATTCGGAATAAGCACGTGATATTATGTTTTGCTACTGTATTTTTATTTTGCGGTGCGTATATGAGTTTCTAAAGTACGCGGTGCACATCTAACATTATTTTCATTCGGCACTCCATTACAGCTGTCGCGGCCACAAGCACCAACCGGTAGAGCAGATGTTTTCTCCAAAGCCGATCTTCTAAACACCGGCGCTTCAGTCACAAACAAGCCGAAACGCCCCGGCTGGTTTTTGTGAACTTTTTAAACACGTCAATAATTCAGAGCCGGAAAATCCGTAAATTATGTTATCATGCACGACATGTAGGTTTTCGTACGCAAGCACATATATCACCGTAAAAATTAAATGGCCCACAAGTTGCCATGGGCAACTCAAGGCCTCAGCTGTGGCACCGGAGCACGCACTTAATCAAACGGAGCACTAGATCAACATTTGTTTTTGCGGTTTTTTACACGTAGAGTTCTACGCATTGTGGGAAATGAATATATAGTCTCGCCTTCTAAGACATCGCGCTTCACTCCAACCGCATTTCTGCGCCATAAACAGGCGCGGTATAGTTCAACATGATGTATTACATCGTCCTCTTTTCTGCCATCGCATTGCTTCCGACATTTGCCACTGCTGCCAGCGGTAAGTACTGCAATGTAATATCCAGGTTAGAGACTATCTATTGTTTACCGTGAACAGGCTTTTCACACTGTCAAGCCGTAAAATATTCTGCAAGCTGTCTGTAATAGATTATTTTTGTTAAAGGTTCTTTGACCGTGATACTTAACAAAGATAGTCCTTTTCCACTGTACATCACATTTTGTTATGACCATGTACTCTGGATTGTGTACTCCACCGACTCCATAAATCATTGCAAGGTAGGACAGAAAAGCTTATTAAGCCCAATTTTGTTTCAAACATTGTAGTGACGTCCACAATATGCATATGACAAGAATAATGCTGCTTTTTTACTTATGCTGTGGACAGATATTGATGAAATCTTCTTCAGAGTAACTCAAAAGTTAGCTCACCGTAGAATATGTGTTACAGGTCTGCGCATGTGCCTTTAACAAAGTTTGTTTTTTACATACAAGACAGGCCTTTGCAAATCTTGGTTATCGGTTATGGCTAATCGACCATTTATGGGGAAATCGCCAGGGTTGAGTAAGTTTCTGCAAAAAAAAATTTGACATGCACTGGAATGTAGCCCTACAGCTCCAAAGAAAGGCTATACAGCTTTCTCTAAACCATTACAGTTGAAGATGCATAAGTAGAATATACTTTGAAGATAAAGGATTTTAACCTGGGAAAACTGCTCATCTATGGCAGTCACTCTACTAACTTAGCCAACCTAGGGGATATCTATTTGTAGCGCGAGAAGCGATCGATCAACAGCTCGAAGTGAGGGACAAGCTTTAGTCGACTGATCGGCCAGTTTAAAGGAAATACCCAAAGGGGAGCAAGTTTTTGCTGGAAGAAAATTTGACATCAACCAAAAATGCAGCCGTACAGGTGCAAACGAAAATCTATAGAGCTTTTTTAGAAAGTTCGTTATTGAATAACAATATATCTTGGTTTCGGATCGTTAACTCCCGCGTAGTGTACTGCAATGGTGATTCGAAATATGAAACAGAACTGAACCAGGACACCCTGAACAAAATTTCATCATTCGAGACAGGCAAATAGTGTTCAGCTTCACGTGTTTTTAGAAAGCGCAAGAAGCGCGTTTTTTAGTGTACCTAAGTCGCCAAAAACTTCAATTTTATAAAATCGCGAAAGTCGCGCCAGGAGAGTATGGTATTGTTGAGACTTTCCTTCTGCAGTTTTTCTGCTTTATAGGTCTCCCTTTTCGACACTGTATATTTCTTACGAAGTGTAATTCTAAACTCAAGCTTGAATTAGCTTGCCATAGTTCACCTAGCCTTTTGAAACTTCAACCAAGCAATTCGTTTGCTGTTTAAGAGAGCTCAAATTAAACCGCGGCCTTCCAGAAGAACAACTGCAGCTACCAGTGGGCTATCCTCCCTAATCACGTGCAACCCTGCCAAAGTTACTATTGCGTAGCCGAACGGGCATCTTGTCACCCCGTACAGATGATGCGATGAAACCACGGAACGCTGTAAATCCCGAAAATGAGAGCCGAGAAGCGCAGCAGTTAGGCAGGCAACACTGACACCAGCTCAATTTTCAACCCTCAGTTGGCGCTTAATCCTTGGTAGTATCACATTCAATAATATTAAAATCAAATCAAAATCAAATCAAATCAGTTTATTTCCAACAACAGTGTTGGGGGTCCCTCAGGCGAAAAGCGGCTAGCTACCGCTTAAAGGTGCCTGAGGGCCCGTATACAAGACAGCATCACGTGAAAAAGGATAATATAAATACATGGACGCTTGGAAGATTTCAAAATGCTCCATGAAGCAAACACATTCCTAAAGAACCATGTAAAAAAAGTAAAAATACAAATATCACTACATGGTGACCTTTATCTGATGCACAAAAACACAGAAATACTACACGACGTGCCCATACCACTGCACGCTATTGCGAAGATTACAAAAGAAGAAGAAAAAAAAAGAACAAATGAGCAATAATTAGCAACAGTCGCTACACTATATTTATACAAGGAATATAAAGTTACATTTTAAATAGATTGCTGGTTCACAGATAATGCACACACAAGGAAATTCAGGCATAACGAAATAAACACGTGCACACGTGCACAAAGCCAGTAAAACCGGTAATCATGACGTAATGATAACTGTAAAAAAATAACCATGCTCTAGCTTATCTTTACAAAATATTCACGCAGTGCTTTGCGCGTACACGCATCAGAGTTCTGTTCATTCTCATATCTGTTAAGCAAAAAGGGCACGTTATGTTTAAGGGACTGCAGCATGTAGCCCGTGCGCCGGCGTGGTACCAGCCACATATCGCTGCCACGTGTACGATAATCACTTTTACAAATTTTCAAATCTGAGCACGTCTTAAGAAATGTTTAAACTTTTCATTTGAGAAGAAAAATGAAAAGAGTAGGCGATAGTCATAAGTGTGTTTTGCGCTTATTATCTTATGGCGAGGGAATAACAGCTGTGTTGAGTGCTTGTATGACACATTCTCAATATACCGCAGTGCCCTTTTCTGGACCATCAAAACTGTGTTAATATTTTTAATTGTTGTTGTGCCCCAGACAAGCGCACAGTAATTAATGCGCGAAGAAAACAAGGCATGATAGATCTGCAACTTCACCCTTACAGGAAGAAAATGTCGACATCGTGATAGCGCACCTGCCACTGATGATAATGATTTGGTTAATGACTCGACATGACACGTCCATGTCATATCAGCAGAGAAAGTCACGCCTAAAATCTTATGCTGGTTTACAATGTTAATTGGCATGCCCTCTAGCATTAATTGCGCATTAATTTGAGCTTCTTTGTTCTTTGCCTTAAATAAGATTGCTTTCGACTTACTGGAATTAATTTTTAGGCCGTTTGATTTTGACCAAGTGTAAAGCTTTTGAAGTACCACTTGAGCTTTCGTAAACACTTCTAAATTACTACCAGAAACGAATAAGCTGGTATCATCCGCATAAAGAACGCATGAGGCATCACTACTAATTTCAACAATGTCATTTACGTATACGTTAAAGAGGAGAGGCGCCAACACACTACCCTGAGGAACACCGTGTAAAACAGATTTGTACTCGGAAACACAATTGTCAATAGCGACTCGCTGTTTTCTATCAGAGAGGTAGGATAAAAGCAGCGTATGAGCGACCCCTCGTATGCCATAATCACTCAATTTGCTTAACAATATATTATGATCTAAGTAGTCAAGTGCCTTGCCATAGTCCATGAATATTCCAAGCGTTATTTTATTTTCTTCTATGTTCCTAATTATGAGTTCTTTCTGTGTTAAAAGTGCAGTCTCTGTAGATTTTCCCTGTCGAAAACCATGTTCCTGGTCGACCAATAAATTGTACTTCGAAAAGAAAGAGTTCACACGAAAAAAAATGATTTTTTTCTAGTCCTTTAGAAAATACTGGAAGGACGGAGATAGGCCTATAGTTATTAGGGTTATTCTTTTCCCCACCTTTCAATATAAGGGTAACCTTTGCCAACTTCATGGAAGATGGGAAATAACCACACTCAAGCACCAGGTTGAAAATATACACAAGGAAAGGGGCGATAACGTCAATTACATATTTTACCGGCTTTGCTTCAATGCCATGGACGTCACTTGCCCGACTACTTTTTAAACAAATGAATGTGCGGTAAACTTCAGCTTCATCCGTTGGTTGGAGAAATATTGTGTTGGCACGATAGGTAATTGGTGTATCAATCGAATTACCCATCGGTTGCAACATATTTGTGAAATGAGCATTGAAGTATTCGGCTAATTGAATCCCGGAAATATTTTTGTTTTCTACTGTCATTTCAAGTGGGATCCCTTTTGCGTCGGCGCGGTTCAATGCCTGGTTAATCGCTTTCCACACCCGGTCAGGTTTCTCCTTTGAGATATCAGAGAATAGATTGTCATAGTAAAATGCTTTGGCCTTTCTTAACTCTCCGTTAAGCTTGTTTCGGCATTTTTTAAATTCTTGCAGCACGCTGGGATCTCTCGTCCTCAAAAACTTTTTAAAGAGAGCATTTTTTTTAGTTATCATTTTCATTAGTTGGGGGCTGATCCAGGGTTTTCGTATCTTTTTTTTTTAGTCTTGATTGTTTTGAAAGGAAAAGCAGCATTGTAGCGGTGGCTAAAAATCGACAGGAATTCGTTGTAAGCCTCATCTGCGTTAACCTTGCTATAGATGGTTGACCAGTCGGCATTTAGGACACGTGCGCGAAAAGATTCCATACAATCACTTGACAGGCATCTGTATTTGTGAACCCTTTGCTGCGTTGGTTTTTTTGTACAGTGCTAGAATAGGTGATAAAAATGGGGCAGTGGTAACTAATATCGTAGCTTATGGTGCCGGCTGCTTCTACAGGTGTATCTACGCTTACTATGAACACCGCCACGTCACTTCGCCACCGCCACGTCACTCTTGTCCGGGACCAGGGCGCAATGTGCAATTATTTGTATATTAGGCGGCAGGTTTAGAGTTATATGTCACGTTCCATCGCATGGAACTAACCATTGCTAATATCAACACCTTGTGGATAAAGAAATGAGACAAGTAAAATTATGGCTGATTAATTCTTGTTTCGAAGTTCATGTACATCCCGTAAATGTAAAGCAAAGACCCGTGTGTGCCTCTCAAACGGGTTAATCATGCTTTAACGACCACACAACAAAGATGGACCACACACAAGAACAGGAACAGCACTGAATTACAAGCAATAATAAAAAGATTCGCGTTCTTCTGCAAGCCAAGCCAGCTGCCAGAATTGCAGCACCTTCTTCACATTGGGAAATTACCAGGGCGTTTTGCTTCATTTCGACAACATTTGTTGTGTGACCGTTATTTTCCAATAGTCTTCTACCACAGGTCGTATACACTTTAAGAAATAAGGGAGTTTTGTAACCAGCTCATGCCTTCAGTTAAAATAAACGCATGAATGAGTAAACGTTACTAGTCTCCTGACGGGAGACACAGCTGCAAATAGCTCGATGTGTCCATTATCTGAATTGCAGGTAAGGAAAAGTTGCGTTCTAAAAGAATACTTTCACAGTTTTTTTTTAAAACGAACAAGCTGTAGCTTGAAATGTTGTGACACTGACATTGAAATTTTCTTTTGTCTGTTCTTTTCAGGATCAGCATGCGCGAACACCACCTTTCCAAATTTTCTGAATGTCGGCCAGGTAATTTCAGGTTAACTTGTTCATCACCTTTAACAGCCTGATTATTAGGTCACAATGAATTCCTGGCTGATTTCTTTTTTTTACCACTACGAAGAACCACGGTTGAATGAGCTTGCATTATTCCCTGACAAGATCCATTGGGGCCTTGCTATTGTAATGTAATGGCGCTAGAAGTGCTCACAACACAAACCTGAGGCTCACATTTTGTTCCTACGCACTTTTCCTGTTCCTAAGAGCGCCATTATGCAATTTACTTGTGTAAACAAGGGTATATATTTTGCAAGACAAGATATTTATTGTTATTTAGCACACAACAGGCCTTGTAGATCATTTGCACATTATTCGCAGTGTTTTTTTTAATTTATTCAATGCCAACAATGCAAGTAATTTTTAGTTGTATAACTAATCCCGGTATTACGCATTTTTTGCTTGTTTACTCTTCAGTGCCTCAACTCGTCCGGCGATTTGTGCACATCGAACAGTGTAAGTTATTTTTGTTCCAAGCACGTGACCTGCTGTAGTATAATTACTTCTAATTTGTTGTTATGTTTAAGGGCTGAGGTATGGGTGATTCCGGAAATATATGAAAAGCTCAGAATGCTCTAAAGGTACATTGGGACACAATTATGTAAACTTCGCTTCATCCGCACCGCGGGCACTTTTGCCTAAATAAATTTTTATTGCTTATTTTTCGTGTTTTCTTTTTGTTCTCCTTTTCATGTTTGTTTGCTTTTCGAACAGGTGCTCCCACTTTAGTGATGTCTCGGAGTAGTGCATACCTATCCGGAGGAGATTTTGGTATTTTTGCCTGGACAGCTGCATCGAACTTGCGTTCCGGCACCTTAATATTGTCACGAAAAGACGAATAAGGGCGCAGTAGGGCATGCGGCTGTGGCCCGAAGATCAGCGAGGCGAAGCTGCGTGTGGGCCGTGGCCTGGCGAACCCTCCGTAACCGCTGTGTTCAAAATAATGTAAATAGATCTCGTCCTGTAAATAGATCTCGTTATGTAAATAGATCGCTTCTTCATCAACCATGGTTCGCGTCATCTGTTCTACCACCACGTAACAATATTGTGGCAAAAAGAGGAAGAAGTAGGCAGTGGCCGCAACACCTAAGCCAGACTCTGTGAATACGACGAAGTAGAGTCAATCGCGCCGCCCTCGGCTCGTGTGTCATGGCCACCAATAAAATCATAGACTCATCTACCGTGGTTCGCCTCAGTTGTTCTGTCGCCGCGTAACATATTTGGTGGGAGGTGCGGAGTCATCCTTATCCCCGTCCTCCAGCATACACGTGTCTCGGAACATGAAGATGTCTTGTTGAAGAGCTTGGATTGCGCCAGAAAGCCCCATACCCGGAGCTGCATGGCTAAGCCCGTGCCCTATGCTCCGTGTCCCCACACTTTTGTATGCCGAGATAAGCCAAGACGTAACCTGCCGAGACATGAACAGCCGATGATGGCGAACTTTTCTTCATCACTTTCACAGCACTCCCGCAAAGAGCTACAGCTCAACTTGCTCACAATCGTCATCTGCGGCGGTAAGGACTTCGTCATTGTTTGTCGTCACCGCGTCTTTCATGGACACCCCATCCGTCCACCTCCTGAAGCATCGCCCGGGACAGTCGCCTTCGATCTGGGGACTACGTGACGAGAAAAGGAAGAAGTAGGCAGTCGCCAACACCACCAAGACAGATTCTCTGAAGGCGACGAAGCGGAGTCCATCGGGCAGCCCTTGGCTCATGTATCATGGCCACCAATAAAATTATAGACTGCTGTGTCATGGTTTACCTCAATTTTCTTGCCACAGTGTAACAATGTTTAGAATTTGCTCGTTTCAACGGGATATGAATATTAACAAACGGCTACATTTTTTTACATATTTGAGTAGAGCAGATTCCGCATGCTTCGTAGGTTTAAATGTTTATTGGCGATTTTTTTTTATCTTGAACACACCCGCAATATGAGTACTTGCATTTCTTGTAAATTCATGTGTTTTTCTATACACAGGCTGGCATTCCAACATTTATAGGCAACCTCCTTCAGGTGAGAATTGATGTTTTCTTGCAAATGTCTGTAATTTAAACATATATTTAGGTGTACCTGAACATAACCACTACAATATGCTCTTGACTCATACAGCCCATCTTTCCCAATGAATTAGTCAAATATACACATAATTTTAGCCAGAGTGTTAGGGTACAGGACAACACGAATATGCAAAATCAGTGTCAAAACAGCCTCCCAAAAGTCTATCCCTAATCCTGCCGAAGTGCACCAAGTTGACCTTTAAGTATTGAAACGATTGCGCGGAGTCTCGACTCCATTTTCTGAGGGAGAATTGGCGTGCTGCAAACTTTTCGCTTAATGGTACACCTATCATCTTCCGTTCCATCAATTAAGGATGTTTCATTAGGGAGTTTTATTAACGTTGTTTCATTAAGGGACAAGCTAGAGTGGGGTGGGTCAGTGAACAAACGCGTGTTAAGGACATATTGGTAAAATTGGGAAGAAATGGACGTGGGCAGCGCATGTAGTGCGAAGGCAAGATAACCCTTGGTAATTAAGGGTAACAGAGTGTATCCCTAGAGAAGGCAACCGTGATAGGGGCGGCAGAATGTCAGATGGGCAGATGAGATCAAGAAGTGTGCGGGGATAAATTGGTCGCAGTTGGCACAAGACCGAGGGAATTCGAGAATAATGGGAGAGGCCTTTGCCCTACAGTGGGAGTAGATAGGCTGGTGATGATGATGATAATGGTGATGATAAATCTTTTGCTCTCTGCACTCTGCAGCTACTTTTACGAAGCTTTTTGCATGCATTTTCACGCAATGTTTTAACAAGCATGCTAAACCTCCCAACTTTCGTGGGTTGTTTTAAATCTACTGGAGCTTCTATGCCTGATTTGTAGCTTGCAATCATTGTTTTACATATTAGTTCCGAAAATTCAAAGAAGCGCTTTCTCTAGTGTACGTTCCAGGGTATCGGTACCCTGAACATTGGATCACAAATCTACTTGACAACTGAATTTCTGAAGTATCTTCTACAAAGAAACGACTTCGGTAAGTCCTTCACGCTAATCTCGCCAAAAGCTTTCTTCGCCAACCGCCAAAAAATTTGACAGTGTGACTAAAGTGCCCTTTGTTTAGTTTGATCAGGCTACTTGAACGTTCAAATATTAATAACGAACTACTAACTGGCTGTCATTTTTTTTCTTTTATTACATCAGTTCTGACGGTGATCCACGTGAAAATTCATTTTTTATCATATTTGTTCGAAAACAGCTTCTTTTTGTGCAGGAAACAGGCCCGTAGAGTTACCAAGCAATTGTCCTTCGAAATAAAGCAAAGTTCTATTTTATCGTCGGGTGCTTTCAAACACGTCTGGCCATTAGCCCCTGCGCAAGAGTAATACACTTGAATAGTAGGCTACTGCTCTGGGCCGGAAGTGTCTTCCCAAACGCTTCGCTGCACAGAGCACCGACGTGACATGTGTGATGTCACTGCGCGCGCTATTCTTTTGAGCACCTGCTAAAACGAGCCAACCGTTAGGGCTCTGTGGCGGCGATTTAGAGTGCTGAGCGCTGGCGGTAATGTCTTGGCTTCGAGCCCCAGCAGGTCTAGCTCAAATTCTTTTTCATTTCTTATTTTTTAACTTTAATTTTTTTCTCTAAACTGAAATCCACGGATTTTTTTTCTTAATATTGGTGGTTTGACATGTTTTAGGTCGCTTGAGGTTTGGGGCACAGCCAATGCCCACGTTTAATTACCGTTCTGCATCGCGCAAACGGACATGTCACGTGGCTGCTCTGTACAGCGAAGCGTTTGAAAATACGCGGACCGAAAGTGTGTCCGTGACAAAATATTGCATTCGAGTCTTCTTAACGTTAACCAAGATGAAGAAAAATTGACTTCATCTCTGTCCACCCTGGTGATTTTTAAATCTTCATTCTTGTTCCTTTGTTACCCCTCCATATCCTCATAGGCCTTGTTTGCGTAGGTCCTCTGTACGGGTAAATAACGCACAGTCCTGCTTCTGTTGTTCCCGCAGGCATACTGCTGCCCCTTCTGACCGGCGTCTGCAACAGCATCAGCACCGTCCTTCGCTTACTTTCGGGGGGCCTTGTGAACATAAATTGCAGCGCGCTCTCATTCAACAACGAAGTGGTGTGCGGGCAACCTATCTTCATTAGCATCCCCACCAACACGCCCTTCGCAATGGTGAGGCGAAGTATTTGTTCGTCGCGCTGAAGTGGATACTTTATTGTAGCCACACGGCCCCTTGTGTGGAAGACTTTCTAGTCAAATCAGGCGAAAAAAAAGTGGGCATGGGTACACCGTACGTCATCCGCATGAGAGATAACACGTGGAGCATCGGTGTAATGGAGTGGCTGTCAACGAACCGCAAACACAATATGGGTCTACCAAGAACTTGAGGGAGGGGTGAAGTTCGAAAGTTAGGAGGCACAAAATTGACTCGGCTACCTCACGATAAACGTTGATGGAATTCTTTGGGAGAGGCCTTCGTCCAGCAAAGAATAGAACGAGGCTTATAAGGATGATCATGATGATGACCATCATGCTCCTTAAGCTGGTTATTACACATTTACACGTCACAGTAATCTCCAAATGCCGCGGTGCCTCATTGTTGCTTGCTGACTGTAGTAAAACCACGTTACGTGGACCATCTTGCTTGCAGCGCTTGATCTTACGTCATTTATGCCCTCAAAATTATAGCATCCAGTTCTACTTTCGCTTGCTACAACAACTGGATGTCAGTGAAAACAGACTCGAAAAGCACTTCATTAACGGTTAAAGGAGGGTGCGACAGGTTAAGGAGGCACAACGTAACTAAACGTCCTAGATATAGCTCCCCTAGGGGAACAGGTTGCGCGTCCATCCGCCATCTTGATTTTCAAAGTCACGCAGGAAAGCCGGCCGTCACGCATGTAGGAGCCGGCCCGGCAGTGGCAGCGGCGAGGAGACGAGGCATGCGTGTGCCATTAGCTGCGGGGCAGCCAGGCTTCGGGGATGGTCGGGTGCTTGTAAGCTGAGCGACCGCCGCCACCGCAACCGCCACGGACCACTTGCACAGAACTGACTGAAAACAGTCTTGCGCGCAGCACTGAAAGCGGGCTTTCCTGTCGCCAGCTCAAACCCGCGGCATGAGCACATCAGACGCGCAACTCTGGCGCTAAACGATATACAGGAACTCAAGCTGTGACGTCCTGACAGCGCCGTTAGCGGCCGCCACATCGTCCCGTAAAGGGGGATTCACACGAATGACAAAATGCATCCACTCCCTTCCTGCGCTGTGTATCATTTTACCGCGCGTCACGCCTCCATGAGTGAACATGATCAGGGGCGGCTTCCGAGGGGACTTATTCGCCGTTGGCGAAATGCTTCAGTTTCATGCGTAGATATCGCTGCTTGCGGAAGCGGTTTGTCCGGTTGGGTAAAATCAGGACCGAGTGATCCGTTGGCAGTTGCTAAACGACACCAGCGAGGATTTCTGCACTGGATGGGAGCAGTCTCTCTTGATTTTTACCTCACCGGCCAAACCGCTTCCGCTCACTGACTAGCCATGTCATTATTAGTAATAACCAGTGACTCTGGCTAGTCAGTGAGCAAAAGCGGTTCGACCGGTTGGGTAAAATCACCTATGACTGCTCCCATCGCCCCTATTATGCGACACTAATTAGACCGTTGCCCGCGCAACCTCTTCCCCTAGGAGAGCTATATCGAGGAACTTTGGTTACGTTGTGCCTCCTAAACCTTTAGCATCTTACTGCCGGTGATGAGCGGTGTAATGACTCGGGGTTTCGGCCGCAGAACCACAGACCAGCGAAAAACTTCGACCCGGCGGGCTCACTGCATGCGTCATCAGCAGCAACTAAGATCAGAGCGAGGCACCAAAAGTAAAGGAAGCAGAGTTGCTAGAGGGGCGAGAAGCACTGCGCCAACAATGAAAGATTCCCCGAAGAGAGGAGGTGGTTTGTACAACTTGGACAAACCGTCTCCGATCCCAGCGGCGCTGCTCCAGACGGCGAGCCGCCAGCGCTTGTGCCGGCTGCGCACGTACACGCATGGAGGCGTGGCGTGCGACCACATGATACGCAGCGCGGGGAGGGTGTTGATGGATCTTATCTTGCGTGTGAATCCCCTTTAACGGAGGATGGTGACCATAATTCATTTTATAAGCTGCGTGCAGCACTGTGGAGGCCACGTTGCTGGCAGCAGACCCCTCTTTGAGGGCGGCTAACTAACCGTGAAGGAAACGACAAAAGGCGCCGGGGCCTTGCGGTTCCACCTGCCCAGAGGGGAGACGAAAATGCCCGTTCAAGGCTCCTTTCTCAACGAGTTAGGCGTGCTCAGTGGGTGGATTGTTGATAACCATGTATCCTCTAAAACGCTGCACGCCGCTTCTGAAAGGCATTATAGACGCGCCACTCCGCATTTATCGTTGACAGCGGTGCCAAAGCAGCCGATGTACAGTTGCTGTCTGAAGTCTTCATGTAGTTCCCGCCTAACAAAGCGACTAAGCACAGCAACTGATTGATTGATAGAACAAAGAAACCTGCGGTGCACTCCATGCGTTTCAGAATTTTGAAATACGTAACTGTTAAAAATACTTTCGTCTTCTTCATCAACATTCAGGACATTTTCTCTGCCTCAACTTGCAGGATGGTCTAACCTGCAAAGAATGAACTAATCGCTTAACAACCACTACAAATAGGAATGTTTACCTGCGATAATCTGCGTTCTTCGGCTTCAGGTACCGCTGGCGGCTTGCTATAAGTTTTAGTGAGGAAGTGGTTTGCTCAAATGACAAAGGCACAAGATATGTCCGTGAATGGGCACCGTCACAATGCATACTGGACCTTAACAATCTGACGGCTGCCTTTCAGTACCAGTTTAGGTCGGTGGAAATTGTGCATACATTTAGCCCCCCTGTACACCTACAAAGGCATACCCGTGGGGAGAATCTATATTCCACATAATTAAAGAGCTGGTTCCTCTTGATCGTCGGTCTTGGAAGCACAGCCGTGGGAAAGGTGGAACTTCCTTGTGCGGAGCACAGAAAGTACCAAGCGTTGCTCGAAAACGCGGCATTTTCATAGCTTTTGCATCCTGATCATTCCTAAATACTCACGTAGAAATCGCGAACTACAATGTCATAAAAAATGGCCGCGTATCTTCTCCTTTCGTTGCACATGTCGACGAAAGACGATAGCCTACTTGCGCACCTGCCAAGCAAATGCCTCTTTTCTGTTTCCCGCTCACCTCTCATTCTGTTCTTCTCCCTTCTTGTTCCTCCTAAGATAACACGCTAGAGGTTTGCTCAAGTCAATTTAAATTTACCGCGTTGCACTGCTCCAAGCCAGGTGCCTCGATGACAGCGCTGCCGTACGTCAGAGATGCGCGTGAATCGAGGCGTCCCACTTCAACGTTTATAGAACCACGTTGCCCTCTCCACGAGCGTTTCAAGCGCAACGTGGAACCTATCTAGTCAAACCTTTCGGTGATGTTGCCGTATGATTTCTTAAATGCCTCCGGGAGTGCGGGCAATAGCAGGCGACGGTTTTCTGCAGCTCATGTAGTATTTCATTTGCTGTCGCAAAAACCAAGCATCCATGAATTTTCAATAAAAGAACACTGCAAATATCACTTCTGTATTGATTTTCCACCTAATGTCTGCGTAATTTCTTGTTCTTGTGCAAGAATGTTGACAAGTATCAACATTGACACCGGACTTAGACGTTTAGATTTGACTGTGGGTATACAAGACTATAAAGGGATGGTGAATAACCATCCCTCTCAACCGGTTTTTAATGATACATCCACAACTAAACTCTTTTTAAACCATCCATCAATTTATGTTCCTTTCTCGCAGAGAGTGAGGGACGAGGTGAATATTCATGAGGTCTCCTTCTTAGATACATCCAAATCATCTAACGCTGATCTTGTAGCCCCATGGCATCTCCATCCTGTGTCGTGTGACTTGTCTTTCCTTCAGTACAATAGGAAGATGACACCAAGAACTGGGATTTTGCAGCATTTCTTGTATCTGCAGGACAAATACAGGGCTGCAGAGTTTTTCAGCGATGCCTCTAAAACGTTCACAGCAGTGTCTTGTGCTGCGCATGGACCCAATTTTGAAGCAACTGAAACCATGAATGTAAAGACAAGTATATTTACAGCAGAGGCATATGGCATTTTCCTGGTTATAAGTCACATAGTTGAACATCATATTACTAAATCCATTATCTATACAGATTCTCTGAGCGTCACCCGTGCATTATCATTGGGAAAGTCATCGAAAAACATGTCGTTAGTCTTGTCCTCAAATCATTTATGCAAGCTTATTCTTCAAACCTTGAGGTGACTTTGTGTTCGGTGCCGGGCCACTCTGGCATCGGCGGAAATGAACTGGCGGATGAAATGGCCGCCAATGCTGCACTCCAAAACACAGTAGACATTGCAACACTACCTTACACAGACCTCAAGTCACACATTAGACAACAACTCCGTAAGACTTGGCAAGCAGACTGGAGCGAACATACAGACAACAAACTTCATGTAATAAAACCACACTTGGGACAATACACTACTGACTCACACAACAGGCACTTTGAAGTTACCTTAGCTAGATTGCGGATAGGCTACACACATGTAACGCACTCGCACCTGCTCACGGGATCTCCAAGACCCTTGTGTAGCAGGTGTGGGGAGGGCCTATCCGTGGTCCACATACTCATACAATGCAAGGCACTTGACACAACGTGACACAAACACTTCAGAGAACTCTACAGACAACATATTCCCCTACACCCATCGTTGTTTCTGGGTGACGATGCTATGGTTCCTGTGAAACGCGTGTTTAAGTATTTGTCAAACGTAAAGTTTTTAAACCTCATTTCATATCATGCATAATCAAATCTGGCCCTATACACCAGCCATCACCATTATCTTTAATTGATTTTACTATGTCCGGTTTTTACGTTTTATACCTACCTTTTGTGATAATCAATAGTCTTCATTAAATAAATCCTTCTCTGGCGCTCTTTGCCCTCGTTGGCCTTGCGCCATGAAACACAAACCATCATCATCATACAAGACTATTGCGCATACAGTGTTTTACTTTGGCCGGGTGGCTGAATCGAGTCGCAGACAGACAGGCAGGCAGATAGCCCAAAATTTCTGCGTTTAAATGGCCCAAGAAAGACTATCGTCTTTAAAAGGAAATTGTAAGGCCACATTTCTACCCTATTGCTTTTTTGCATAACCGAAGTGAATCCTGCTGAGCTCAAGGACGTCGGTTAGATTCCCGGCCGCGGCGGCCGCGTTTCTGATAGAGGCGAAAAGCGAAAACGCATGTGTGCTTCTTGCGCCAAGAGTTCGTGCGCCAAGATTTCGGCGCACGAAATCTTGGGGCACGAAAAGATGTCCAGGTGCGCAAAATTTATCCGGAGCCTTCCACTACTTCACGCCTCATCGCCTGTGTAGCGTGGGCGCGTTAAACCTCACAATCAAACAATCAGTCAATCAATCATCACAGCGAAGCATTTCGATTTCAGGCGAAAGGAGAAACCGCATGTCTCCCCGCAGGCTAACTACTGTTAACTTCTAATTAGAAAAGAATGGTAATTAGCCTGCGGCGAGTAACATCAAATTTGTAATTGGGCGGTTGCTATTTGCTGCAAAATGAAGTCGTGGGCAGCGTGAATAAGGACACGACCAAAAATTTATAAAAGGAACGAGATTTTCATTTTCCTTGCTTCTTTCAATCCTCGTTTGTCGATATTTGTCAAAGGATTGTGCGAACCATGTTAGTCAACGAGGCATTGCTCGATTTCATTTTTCCTCGCAGTGTTTGAACGAAACTGGGCTGACATGCGCTGCTAACAGACCTATAGACGTGAGTAACTATTTTATTGACCAACTAGTTCACCCTATGTACTAGACTGTACTCTTAACACTATACTCCTCCTATTTCTTTCTATACTGTGCACATTGTAAACCACACACAAGAGGAATACGCACGCAGATATTGATTTGAAAATTTCTGAAATGGCGCTTTTATTTTTTTTAGAAGTGAATTATTTGAAGTGAATTAGAAGAAGTGAATTATTGCCTTTAAAGTGTACTAACTTTAAATTTTAATTCTAATTAATACCGCTGACACATCCCTACGCACGAGTCTGTTGAAGCTGGAAAAACGTTTGAAATTAACTACGCTTGTGCGAGGGTGCCCGATATTCTGCTCCTAACAGCACACCTTTGCACTCACTGTACTTATACGTAGAAGTAGCTTTCTTATCCCAATCACGTGTCGTCTCAGCAATTTAAAGTGCGTAAAATTAAGAAACCACAATTTCCCTCATCAGTGCATCATTGCTATAGGCCATTCGCACATAAACTTTTCTATAAACACCTACCTTGTGTCACTGCTGCAATTTCAAATATAGCCTGTAATTATTCAGCCTGCTGTAATGCATTTCAAACGTCAATCCCAAAGTAAAGTTGCATACAACCAAACAACCTTTTTTGGTCGTCATCAACACTTCAAATGTATTAAAACGTTCAAGGAACTCAGAGTGAAATATGCTTTGACGTGAGGTTGAGAGTAATGGATGAACGTAGGCGGACAGCTAAAGATTTTAGGTACCTATAAATGAAAAGCGTGGACATGCAGCGGCTAAGGAAGACTAGAAGGCTAACGATGAAATGCAGAAAGAACCGTGGGGCGTCAAAGACGGCCAAGGTAACCAAAAAAGAAGCAAGGCATATAAAATACTAGGACAGAAAAAAAATGGAAGCTAAAAGATCATGAGAGATGACGTGACAGAAAATTTTGACATCAAAAAGGAAAATTTCTGCGGTAATTTCAAAAGCAATGCTTCCCTCTTGAGACTGGGGCAGGTTGTTTGAGAACTGAGAGCTTTGTGGGGAAGTATACACAAAATGATGGGCTATGCGTGGTCTGCGGAAAGGAAAGAAAAACTATGCGGCACATAGTCTTGTAATGTGAGGGTATTCACCAAACTCTACATGAGCGAAATATTTGGCTTCCAGAAGCCCTAAGATTTAATAGCGGTACAATGGAAATCAACTTCAAACCCGTCGAGGCGACGAAAACAAGATCAAAATTCTGGTGGACGAAACGGAGAGAGGTGAATATTGCCTATAACAGCTGCCACCTGTACTAGAAAAAAGTATTTTGAGCCTGCCACAGGAGCAGCGCTATACTTAAACTATAAGAAATAGATATATTAGTTTTTTAAGTAACACGACGCGTCGTTACCCCTTTACAAAGGGTAATGACGTGTCATTACCAATTAATCAGGAAACGTGGCACTCAAAACAGCTGGCCGCAGGCATCAGAAAGCATACGTCGTGTAGTGCATCGATTTATCCTTACCGTAGATTTTTGGTAGAAGGTTTCACTGACGTTTTCATGTATGCAAAACTAAAGTGGATTCTGTATATTTACCTTACTTCTTGTATTTCAGGAGCCCGCGTTAATTGGAGCTGTGAGAGTTCTGGCGGTAAGGACAACTTCTGTTGAACATTAAAATTGACATTTTTTTTTATTATTGTCATTGCAATCGACCGAAGGATTCGAATTCGTGAGGAACTAGAAAATACGGTAAACCTCTCCAAACTAACTTCCTACTGATAACACGTAAAACAATGCTGGTGTTGTATTGCTCATAATACGTAGACCGTTTCCTTATACCATCCACATCCCCATTCCTCTCTTTTAGATTTCTGTACAAGGGATCTCACTCTAACATGAGCCCAATTATAGTCTAAGGCCTGCACTGACAGCAACAGTTCTGATGTTTTTAATCCAAGGTTACACCAGCTTTTTTTTGTGCGTTATTATATCTTCAACCAATTACTTTATTTCCTTCGAATTTTAGTCCCTAAAAAAAGATTAGTCACTGCAAAATTATTCATTTTACCTCCCCGTACCTTTCCGTCTCGCAAACTCCAATAAAGCCACGGGCAAGATTTGCTGTTCCCTCTTTATATTTGCAGTGGAAACATTTATTGATTATTACTTGAATGCGTCAGTAGTGACTCCAGAAACTTTCAATCCCTTTGTCGGCACCTGCTCAAGATTGCCGAGTTGTATAGGGGCGTCACCATGAGTGGCTGAGGAATCGGTTACTTTCTGCGGTAAATCCTAGTAATCGTTTATTCAACCGCATCGCCTATCACTACAAGGCTATAGGGACGCCCTGAGCCCAATGTAACTTGAAGCGTCCTGGGTCATGCGTAACCCCACATGAGCTTTAAAACGCTTCTCTTCACAGAGTAAATGCTGCAAAAGCTCCACTGCATCTCAGACAAAGGTGTTAATGATCGCGTTGGTACGAGCGCCTGTATTCTTAGCGCAGTGAAGTTGAATTTAGAGTGCAGAGAATATTAGGGGCTCGCCTTGTCGTAGCTCGCTTGCTGGACCCAAATAGAGCCAAACGGAGTTCCGTCATAGCGGCTGTCGACGCAGCGTAACCCAGAGGCTACGAAGGCCAAGGGGTTTATATAGTCATAAGCGTTGGAAACTCGTGAACCGCTGGCGCTCGTCATACATCTCCCCGTTGTTTAGCGCAAGGAAAACTGTAGGTACAGTCTTTGTCAAAAATTTGTGGGCCAAGCCGAAAACGCGCAGGCTGAAAACAATTTAATGTACAAGCTTACGTCCCGAGGGAGGCTGAAACCTTTTATGCAGGAAAGCTACAGAAAACAACTGTCTTTCTTACTGCCTTAAAACATTTTTGTCACATTTAAACGTAAAGCCGATTGTTCAAATTCTTGGTGGTCGGGAAGGCCTAGGACTGGCCCACAAAATTTTGACAAAGGGTGTACGTTTGAATCAAAGTATATGTAGTACCAGGCAGCGCCCGAGTTCATTTAGTTAGGAACGCTGGTTAGTTTTAGGAACGCTGGTTAGGTTGGTTTTTACGATAGTAAGCGAGAAAAAGGGGCAGTGCAACGCCGGCACGTGCGGGAGGAAAAGCAAGTACAAGAATCGAACTCCCGCTCGCTCAGTTTCAGCCAGGCACCGGGCGATCAATGTGAAGGCGGAAAATTTGAATTGCATTGGCGGTAGCATTGAGTGGGTAACGGCGTTACAGCATATTATGGCGAATCACTCCTCTGCACTTCCGACAGCTTCCACATTAAATGGAACGGCTTTAATTTTTTTGATAACTCTAAGCTCCCGAAAATGGAATCAAATGGGGTATTGACGTCTTCACACTTATTTTCACTATCTCGTATCTGAATAAAAATGTTGGGGAGCTGAGACTGACGGCACCGAATGAGATTTTAATCCGCTGCCTTATAAAAAAGTTTCATACTCCATACAATCTGTCACGTGAGTGCCGCTCCAACCAATAACGGAGCCTTGAAGGGAAGCTTCGGGCGTGGCGGGAACTTTACTATTCGCTCTTCCTCCTACATTTGCTACTCCTTGCAGCAGCCACGGCTTCAGCTGAAATACCGTTGCCATCGCGTCTGCTGCTTGGCTATGCGCACAATTGTAATGAGGGTCTTATTATAACTGGCGTACAAATAATGGCCATGCCTTCTCTTTGTTAGAGAAACCTTTTATATAGGCTCCTGGGTGGCTTCTTGAGAGTCACTACTTTTACGACTACGTCAAAGCATTGTGCCTGCGCCGGAAACCTGGGTGCATACCCTGATAAGGCTTTAAAAACCACATTGAAATTCACACAAAACACGTAAATCCAAGCATATATAGGAGATGACAAGTGTACCATGGTGGATGTAACTGTTGCGGCAAGAAACAGCAGAGCACGAGAAAATTAAAGACAAACATTGCTTACCCCCACGCCAAAAGCCCCCTCAGCACTCCGGCTAAATGCCGCACGTACCTTCAGGACTGTACCTCTACATTCTTCAAAGTCATTTTTATCCGGGCAGTCATGAACTCAGATATGAAAGAGGCAGGTTTTAAGACCTTGCTGGTTCATAAAGCGGCGTAAAATCACCGGCAGCGTGATGTGCACAAGATTTGTTTAGTTAAGTAATTGTACACAAACTTGGATTACTTCTCAGGTTTTATTTTAGTAGGTGTATTTCCTTTCCCTTTTTGACTATTTTTGTTCTCCTATTGTTTATTTTTTTGTTCCCGCCTCCTTTAATGTTCACACGTGTAGTTTGTACTACGTAACAATAAAGAACTAACCACTTCTACCTGTGTAGCCTACACCCCATATGTTCGTCAACGGAATCGAAGCTGCTTTGCACTGTCGAGCGTGCGTCTTGTGGGCGTCCCAAATCTTACGTGCTATATCTTTGTACCTAGAAGTATTTGCTTTAAACACATCGAAACTTTCTTAATGCTGTTTCCTCTACGTCCTTATGCTGGTTCGTGCACAGTACTATCTGGCATGAACTTACTACATTTTATCACTCTAAGAAAATGTACTGAAGTCATTCATTATGCTGATATTATTGGGCTATCAATATTTACAGTACATCAGCGAGAGTTCGATTCAGTTCGCCGAAGTTATAATCATAACGCTATTTAGCAAATATGAAAAGCTAGATTTTTTTTCCATTCGCCTCGCTAGTTCAATGAGGCACGCGCCAAAGCATACAGACCAGTTTATTACCACTGAATGCCATCTTGAAAGTGTCCCGCTGCAGCTCAGGTCAACAATGCATTTTTGCACTTTTTGACCTAGCAACACACTCCACACATGATCGCTAAGCCAAGACTTTTTATGGCATCTGCTTATATACCACTTTCAATTTCTTTTGCAGTGCCTGGTGGGGTACGTCTTCACCACAGCTCCCAGCGAGGTTATAAACCAAGTCGGATGCACCTTGATCTCTACCATTTACACTCTTTTTCGGACATCCAGCTCTGGCCCACTTAAGACTTTCATCTGTGGTCTACAACGCGCTCTCAATCTACGCTGCTCTGTTGTCGCATGTTGAAGCGGAATATGTATGTTCAGGTCTAAAGGATTCCACGGCGCGAAATTGAGGAAAGGATAGTGACAGAAACCATCCATTGTTAACGGCGCTAACATTGAAATCGCGTCAGTTCCACTTTCTCGCTATGTCTTCACCTTACATCTTCTGTATTCCACCCAATAAAGGTACTTTGGAGCTGATATGTATGTTTTGTTTCAATGTACCCCGGTCAAAAATTAAATTTGGTTCATGTTAGGCGTTGAACCTAAACACGGGGTATGGGGCACACTGTAGCCCAGGTAGAACAGAATGACTTTAAAACGTCTATTTTGAGAATACATTGGTCGAAACAGGTTTTCGACCAAGGTAGACGCACTTGAAACGATTTCGGGGCGACCGATTTATCTTGGCCTCGCAATTCTTCGCAAAGGCCCACTTTGGAATTCATATTTTATCTATGAGCTGTCGTCGCCGTTTTTTCGACGTGTCCTCGACGTAGAAAACGGTTCAGATTTTTCGGTCCCGATGATCCGCCGAAAAGATCTTTGTCGAGACGGCGCCAATGGCGCGTTAGATCTCCGGGGGAAATCAGTGGCTGCAGCCGCAAGTCTTGGGCGAAGGAAGGTGGGCTACTGGGCATGCACAGATCGCTTCGAGGGACAAAGGAAACGCAGTCCTGTAACGGACCAAGCATTACGCGTGAGCGCTTTGCAAGCGGCACATCAGGGCACTGACCGACAAGAAGACACCACGCCGGCCTCGACGCTTTTTGATGAAGGCGTGCTGACATTCGCTTTATTTCCTCAGGCAAGTACAACTCCCCTGTGGTGTGTTATCTTTTCGGGTTTTAAATTGGTGCGTGACGTTTATACAGGGCTTTCGCATTTAAATGAATGCTACAGTTGTGTTTTGTTGAAATAAACTGGTGTGCAGCATGCCACACCGCAACGCGCTCTTCAAGAATGGCGGGAAAAATATTCCGTGCTTTAGGTTCTTTCCGCTTTGCCTCTTATATTTTCATGCGCGGTCGTTGTCATGCTGATATTTGAAGCCGATAATTTAGTTCTTCCGCGGCAGGTCAGAACTGTAAGTGTCTATTCGTACACAAAAGGGCTGGAAAAGAGTATCTGTTGCTTCGCAGTAAGCAACATAAAACCGCTCGTCTGTTGCTGTGTTGACGTGCTTGCTTTCTGGCTTTGGGGAAGTATTTGCGTTATCAATGCTAATCGTGATGTGTTTCGCGGATGTCCCGGCCTGAGGTGCAGTTTCTTTGTTTTGTGCGGAAGTATCTTTGAAGCTTTTTTCTTCGCGCTATTTAATTCGCTGACTTTGTGCGGCTCTCCTTTTAGAAAAGGTGTTTGGATGACGCCTTGGGATTGCGCGTTGCATAACATTGGATACTAAATTTGAAGTTTCGTTCCAACCTGGTCGTGAGCGCGAGATTCTCGAGACTCGCTAAAAAGATGGCGGTTAGTGTTTTTGCAACAGTCGCGCCTGAGCATGAATTTGTAGCTTAACTGGCACCCTTGGTGTCAAGTTTTTGATCACTCAACTGTCTTTTGGAGGATTTTATGATCATCGTTTCTTCGTTAGACAATGTTATATAAACGCTGAGCGTTTTCACTGGTTCAAATGCTTGCAGAGGCGAAGAACGTAATTTACGTGCTTGTTTAATCAGCTGTGCCATGGATTCCGTTTGCTCTAGCAGTTAAAACAAGCACTGGACACTTAACATGCAACGGAAGCGTATCGCTTGTGCATGTCTCCACAAATACCGACAGGAGACAGCCAGCAGCCGCTTACCACAGACGCGGGTGCGCCAAACATTGAGGAAGGCAGTTAGGACACGGCGACACTAGAGAAGCATGAAGCGTAGTCATAAAAAGCAAGAAGTTGGTCGGGGGTCACTGGGCCACGTGACGTCAGCGTCTGAGATCGCGCCGGCTCTAACCGAATAAACGCCGGCATGAAACTACAAGAAAATTAAAATATTATGGGTCACGTGTTAGTGTAGGCTCCGGCGGTTCGGGAAGGTAAACGGCGAGGGGTGGTGTCAACGGACGTGAGCTTGCGAAGGCTGGCTGAATGACGTCCCTACTTCTTTTCGTCCATGGCGTCGACGGACATTCATGCATTGACGTTTGTGAAGGCGGAGCGGGAGGAACACATACTGCGCATGCGCCCCCGGCGCCGGCTTGAGGGAAATCCCATGTTCCTTGGAGTTAGTGGGGCTGTTTTGTATGTTTCTACTACTCCGATTTGAAAACTTCTCTGTCCTATGCAACGTTGGGCGATTGCATTTGCAGGGATCATTATTCTTCTCTTGGTGTGGTTACAGTGTGTTTCAAAAGTGTTTGCAGGCTTGAGTTCTCGTGTTGTCGCACCCCAGTGAGCTGATTCTCTTTTTTTTACGTTTCCCCTTGTCAAAGGAACGTCCCATGACATTGTCACCGCTCTCAGACCAGCAACAGGCCGATGCGAGAAAGGCCGGGATTTTCTGAAGAAATGTATCGTAATTTTACAGTAATAATTCTTAATCAGAATCAAACACTAAATAATACATTCCAGTGTTAAAGAATTCACTAGTGTGTTGCAGTGAATTAAAAAAAATGTTTAGAATGATTGTGTTTCGATTATTCCTAAGGGCGGGTAACATACGGATGGAGCGCGGTGCGCGGTATTTTGTCGCGCACTGCATTTTTTTCCGGTATTTCATCCGACATTGATGTGTAGAGCGAGAACAAAAGGCACATGATCGTCATTTTTCAGGCTACCTTTATGCCTGCAATAGGACAACACAGAGATATTGGTAGCATTCCAACGACCAGGTATAAACCATTTTGTAGGCGTTTACGAGGCGTCTTATACACCAATTCAGTACTACACCCGAAAGGAATTTCACAGGTCCTTTCTAATCCCTATTCTAAATCGTATTTTTTAGACGTTTACAAAAGCGGTTTTAGATCGTCTAGAAAAGGTTGAGCCAGCCGGAGATTAGCAGAAATATAAGACGCTCTCGCAGAAAAAATCAGATGTATGTACTTAAAGACAGGCAAGGCAATGCCATCACAAATAGGGATGAAATGGTTATAGTACCCGTAGATTTCTCCAGAGATCTCTACAGTAGCCGCGACATCCAGAATAACACCCAACGGGGAAGCAGTTCAGAAGAGATAGACATCCCACCAGTAACGATAAAAGAAGTAAAGAAGGCTTTGAAAGAAATAGAAGGGGGCAAAGCACCTGGTGAGGATCAGATAACAGCAGATCTCTTGAAGGATGGCGGACAAACTATACTTCAAAAATTGCGCCCACCTCCCCGCGAGGGAAACCCTGTGTAGATGCGACGCATCGTGGGGTTCACTTGGTGTTTCCGTTGGATTGATTCTGAAATCGCGTAAAACGGGTCGGGAACGCATATGATTATTATGTTTCATGATTATTATTATGTTTTATTGGCCAATCTTGGTCAATCTCTCTAAGTGGTATGCTTGGGGCTTCGCTGTCGCAACGACCTTTACTCCATCATTGTTGCTGTAAGTGGAAGCTTCTTTTCTTTTATTGCAAGTGTTAATCATTGCCCCATCATGCGTTGTATCAGTAGCTTCTTGACGTAGTTTGAATGAGTCAAGGATATAAGGCGCGTTCGTAGCTTTTGAGTCTGTCTCGATTTTCTGGCGCAGTAGGAAGAGCACCATGTACCTCGCGTTCCGCCCACAGGGTAGTGGGATCGAAACCGGGCGCCGCTAACTATTATTTTTTTTATAGTGTAGGGGGAGGGGTGTGGACGGACAACGCCATATGGAGGGACAGAGAGAGAGAAAACAACATTTATTGAAAGCCTGCAATTAGGAGCGAGCCCCGTAGGGGCGATCCTCTAAGACGCGGCCACGACGTCATGTCGGTGTCCTCTTTCTGCCGCTGCCAGGCCACACGCCCCGAGTTCCGGGAGGCTACTTCCAAAGTACATATGGAGGGACAAGGCGAGTGAATGAGATGCAGTCGCATCTAAAACTGGCAAACCTGTATATGCAGTGCCTAGTGACCGCGAGTGTACCGGAATCTTGGAAGAACGCGAACATCATTCTCATCCAGAAGAAAGGTAGTATGAAGGACTTGAAACATTTCAAGACGATCTGCTTACTGTACCTCGTGTACATGGCACTTGCCAAGGTAATCGCTAACAGAATTTCTGCCACCTTCGATTTTAGTCAACCTAATGAACAAGCAGGGTTCCGTAAAGGTTATTCAACAATGGACCATATTCACACGATCAATCAGATGATAGAGAAGTAAGCTGAGTATACTGAACACCTATATATAGCCTTCATAGATTATGAGAAAGCATTTGACTCGGTCGAAACCCTAGCAGTCATTCAGGCATTAAGGAACCAGGGGGTAGATGAGCATTATGTAAGAATACTAGAGGATATCTACAATGGGTCCACAGCTACCATCATCCTCCATAAGGAGAGCAATAAAATACCTATAAGAAAGGGTGTCAGACAAGGAGACACAATCTCTCCAATGTTATTCACAGCATGTTTACAAGAAGTATTCAGAACGTTGGATTGGGAACAGGTGGGAGTAAGTGTTAATGGAGAATACCTGTTTAACCTCAGATTTGCTGATGACATTGCCTTGCTAAGTAACTCGGGGGACGAATTGCAAAGCATGATTTCCGCACTGGACGAACAGAGTAGAACCGTGGGCCTGAAATATAATATGCAGAAAACTAAAGTAATGATCAATAACCTCGGGGCAGCACAGCGGTTTGAGATAGGTGGCGAGGCAGCGGAAGTGGTAAGCGAATATATCTACTTAGGCCAAGTTGTTACCCCAGATCCCAACCATGAGGCAGAGATAATTAGAAGGATCAGAATGGGGTGGGGTGCATATGGCAGGCATTCTCAGATAATGAATACCAGCCTACCATTGTCGTTGAAGAAGAAAGTGTATGACAGCTGACCTTACCGGTACTCACCTACGGGGCAGAAACTTGGAGGCTCCCTAAGAGGGTTCAACTGAAATTGAGAACGACTCAGCGGGCAATGAAGCGTAAAATGATAGGTGTAACATTAAGGGACAAGAAGAGAGCGGAGTGGGTCAGGGAACAAACACGTGTTAAGGACATATTAGTAGAGATTAAGAAGAAGAAATGGACGTGGGCAGGGCATGTAATGCGAAGGCATAACCGCTGGTCATTAAGAGCAACGGAGTGGATCCCTAGAGAAGGCAAGCGTTGCAGGGGGCGACAGAAAGTTAGATGGGCAGATGAGGTTAAGAAGTTTGCGGGGATAAATTCGTCACAGTTGGCACACGACCGAGGTAATTGGAGAATAATGGGAGAGGCCTTTGCCCTTCAGTGGGCGTAGATAGGCTGATGATGATGATGAAATACTGCTTTACCTTGTATCATTTTTTTTCAAGGCGGCCGTGAGAACGCCCGCGTATGCATGCCAGCCACTCCCTCGTCGTCGTCGTCGATAGTAGGCCGTGGCGCGTTGTTCACCTACATTCCGAAGCAATACTAAACGACATTTGGAGTGCTAGAAGATGAAGAATAACTTCTTCATTGCAGCAGCCGCTCTTTTTCTGAGGCTGGTCCAGCTTTGGATGGTATGCGTTCTCTCAGGTAGCAAAGTTTTATTTGATAATGCACTGGTTAGACCGCACCACTAGTGGCCCTACGTATAAGCCTTAATAATAAACCAACAATACGTGATTTCATTGCAAAAACAATACATGCCCAACCACACGTAGATACGGCGTCCAGCGTCAGCATGAGCCAGCGATGGTCCAAATTCTCCAAGGGCGCAAACGAAATAACAGCTAAAGAGAAGAAAGTAAGCGAATTTTCATTCCTAATCCTGGGCCTTGGGAATTCGGGTCCACCACGCATCCTCCACAACATGCGAAATCTATGGCTTTAGATAAATAAAGCTGGATTTAATGAATGCGCTTTGGCCTTCGATATAAAAACGTGTCTTGCAGACCTGTATATGTAAGGCGTATACGGGAGTAACGTGAGCAGGCTAATCGAACATGTACCGAATCCCATTTACGCTAATATCGTTTATGTGGGACTTACGAAGGCGAGAAAAGAAACAAAAGTGAACCTTTTTGTGAAAACAAAAAATGAAATAAAAAGGGTGCTTCTTCATTTTTCTTCATTCGTGTATTAAAACTTAAATGCGGCGTTAGCGACTGCATAAACAGCAAAAAATAAGTATCTTCCCCTCCCGTCTATGCAATGCAAGCACAAACAGAAGTTGAACAAATTGAGAAAATAGGTTGGTTACGACTTAGACACCCATTACCCAGGTTTTGTAGTATTCTTAAAACTGCAACTCTTCTTTTCTTGGCGTGTGAAATCTTTACGGGATTCTTCATGCGTTTCACTTTCGCCAAGCAGTTCAATTATTGGCCGAAAATGAAGAAAGTCATAGATTTGTGTGACCCTCGACGCAGAGCTCAGAATAGTGTAACAGTATTACTGCATTTACCAACATTTATATCAAAATATTTTTATGTAACAGCCTATATTTAAACTAATCTATGTTCTGAATATGTCAGCTAAGTGCATGAATAAGGTGCTGCGCTACTTAAACTCGAGGTTTCAGCTTGATTCCTAGCAACGACAGTCACTTTTTTCCATCAAGTAAGAACAAGGCAGCAAAACGTTAACGTAGCATAAACAAAACCGTTTATGTACCTCGAATGTAGCGCACGTTAAAATCAATTAGGCATCATAAATTAGTAACTGCCCTGCCCTACCACGGTTGTCCGCAAATCCTCACAGTATCCTTTACTCGGAAATTTCCAGTTTCAACTGATTTTAACACACTGAAAATGTTTGTCATTCTGGGATCACTTTTCACCTTCCACCCATGTTATACACTACACCTGTGCAAAAATGAACAACTTTACTTGAAACGACGGAACGAGAGAGTGACAAAGCTAGTAGCCCATGCTGCACCGATTCAATTATGTATTCCGCTTTTTCTCTAGATGCTTTTGTGTGCAAGTTTATTCCCGTCAAGCTAATTCCCATCCAGCTTAACTTCAATAAGATTTTAGTAGTGCGCCGGCCAACACAATAGGATAGATCATGCGTTGATTTCAAAGAAAATGACAAGCGCAAGAAGTTTGTTTTTCTAGCCCACGAGTAATTATTCAAATGTGAATTTTCTGACGCAAATATTCAAGTGTATTTAGTAATGCGACCACACTGTGTGTGAGAAACCCACCGGATTAGACCCTGACGAATTGCAGCACTCAAAACGAAACTTTATTTTTTTTTATTTTAGTGACAAAAGATATTCTTTAAATTGACCACAACATCGCGGTACAATACGCTCACGTGCAACAGGTTACATAGACGCAAAACTGAGTCCTGCATGCTTAAGACTAACAAAATTGTCAAAATGGTAAGTTTGATTGATAGGGTAAAATGTTACACAACTGAGCAAACCCATCGCTATCCGCTTTATCTGAATGAGCACACTAAAGCTGTCTTATTGGTGGGCCTTTCGTCTTTGTGGATCTTTCATCTCTAGGGACAATCAGGCTCTATTGGATCTTCTGACTCGGTGTATCTTCGTCTCGGCGGATATTCAGGCTCGATTGAATCTTTTATCCAAGTGGATTTTCTCTCTGGGTGGATATTCGGGCTCGATTGGATCTTCCGTCTAGGTGGATCTTTTATTTTACTGATCACGCGACCGATTGCACCTTCTGAATCGGTAGATCTTTCGTCTCGTTAAACATTTAGGCCACCAGCGCCTAATTTGGACATGACTGTTTTAGTGGGTTGAGATGAAGACAGTTGTAGCATTACGTAGAAGCTTAGGATTCTGATTGCAAGAGCGACGTTAATATTTCTCATAATAATTATTTTTGGCAGCACGACATACTGACATCCCTGCTTCAGTAAAGCTTTTGTCAAAAGGTTATATATTTTCGAAAAAACAGTGGGAATTCACCATGTCGACATTATCAAGACGCGTGTTAGTTGGATTGAAAAACGGCACATAAGTCTGAATACCTGTGCCTCTGAGAGAAAAGTTGCTTTTTTGTGGTGTGGGGTAAAATTAACAAGCGTATTCTGGTTACGGACGGTCAAAGAATCTTTTGCCAGAGTAAGAAAACGCTAGTAGTGGAATTTGTTCCAGAACGTAAGAGTGCTCCCAGAGACGTCCTATGAATAGAAATGTATCTCTAAAAGTCAGTAAAAAATTGCGTTTCTAACTCAGCCGTCGACAGGTGTTTCCTCTAGGGACCACTTGTTTCATGTCCGGTACTCGCCTTTCTGGATCATCTCAAGGTTTTTTAAGGATTATCAACTTCCTCCTTTCATCGGAGTCTGTCACGACAAGACCCATTTTGTTGCCGCATATTTCTCCTAAGGTTCGGATGAGAAACTACAGCATATTACCTGCATTGTTTCAAGTTCGGTATACCCGCCTGTGACGCTTCTACTGCTCCCTCGGAGAAAAATCATCTTTAAAACAAGAGTAACGAATTGTGTCACGGAATTTTTCGCTACCTTCCTCAACCGCAAGTTTCGTCGTATACGCGGGTGTAGTACAATGTTTTTTCACTACCGGATGCGCAGGCTCATTTCCGGCAAGCTGTTTTCAGCTCAAAGTTTCATTGAGAAGAGCATACTAGTGGCCCCGCGAGTGACCTTTTTATGATTTTTGAGAGACCTCAGCTTATTCTGAATAGTCACATGGTATTTTGTTTGTTGCTCGTTTTTTTTTTCATTCGGCGCGTGTGTGGGGTTCCCAAGTACACAGGGCACATTTATCTCATTATTTTTGTTCGCCACTCCGTTACAGTAGTTGCAGCCGTAGGCACAAGCTGGAAGTGCAAATGTTTCCTCCGAAGCCAGTTTTCTAAACACTGGTGATTCCACAACGAAGAACTCGAATTCCCCTTGCTGAATTTGGTAGACTGAATTTTCTAGACACGTTCGAAGTGCAGAGCCGTCAAAGCAGTACATTATCTTATCATGCGCGAGGTGCACGTCGTCGTACGCAAGTACATACGTCACCGTCAAAATCAATATGACACAGCCTATGCCATGAGTGAGTCAAGGCCTGAACTTTGGCCCCGGTGCACCCAGTTAGTCAAACAGAGCGCAAGGTCAACATCTGTTTTTGCCTTTCTGACATGAAAAATTCCACGTGCTGGGGCAGATGAATATAAAACATCATCTTTTAAAACAGGGTGGTTTATTTATGCGGGATTCTGGTGCAATAGACAGCCCGGATAAAGTTCATCACGATGTATAACATCGTTCTCTTATCCGTCATCACATTGCTTCCGACATTCGCTATTCCTGCCAATGGTAAGGATTGCCATATAATGAATCGTTCACGAACAACTTTATTTTACCTTGCACATACGTTTTCAAGCAGCATACGCAATATCCAAAAGCTCAAGTATTCGGCAAGTTTTTTGTACCATACTAATGTTTGTTAGTGGTGATTTGAGCCCCTGTCATTTAACTTGAATTGTTTCTTCGACTTTATATTCCATTGATCTTCATATTCCATAAAACCCTACGAGCTTCAGTACAGAAAAGCCGACTGAGCACAATGATATTCCGAACACTGTACTTACGTGCACGCTGTGTCCAGAACACAAGTTGCGCACCATTTCTACCTGTACCCGAGACAAATATTCACTTTCACTCAAAATTTCAGCTCACCGTATATATTCTCGATATGTTCGCGTGTAGTTACCATAAACTTTAGCTTTTGACATACGAGGCAAGCCTTCTACAAAAGTTCAATATTCTTTAGGGCTGCTTAATGCACTTCATTGGAGAATCAAAACTAAAAACACGACAATTAACATGGTCACCCAGACTAAACTTTATTATTTGTTGTCACATTTATGTACGCTTAAGAAGCGCAACAACTCATTCTAATATCCTGCTTTAGTCACACGACAACTTTATTTTTTAATGCGCAATTACCCTAAGAAGTGTGGCAGATTTCAAATTTTACTGTTCTGCTATTATTGGTCTGTAGGTCTACCTTTCACCTCCACTGCATAGGCATTACGAATATAATTTAAACCTTAAATCTCTAAACCCACTTGCCGCAGTTTATATAGGCCTGGAAAACCACAACTAATCAATATTGTTCATTTACGGAAGTTTAAATTAAACCGCGTCCTTCTAGGACAATGTCGGCCGCTGCCAGTGGGCCATCCTCCCCAAACTTACTCAAGTAACGCTGTGCCATCATCGATGCGCGGCGAAATGATCGTCTTGCAATTTTTTGGTGATAGCTTGGCGAGATCGCATAGGGCTGGGCGTCCAAGTGTGCACAACCTATGAGCAGGTTGACTCCTGCGTTAAGAATCGCTGACGCCAGGTCAATGTGAAAACCTCAGTTGATCTTTTTGAGAATGACACTGTAACGGTCAATAACGTCTCGTTTTAACGTCACTGATGTCCACGCAAAAGATTACTAAGATATGATTACTTGTTTCTTAACTGTCAAGTTTAAAGTTACCACTACTCAATTTTCATAATTTGGATGTAACTGACGCTAACAACAACTTGACAGTTATGGGAAGAAATAGGTAAAATAATGGCTGGCTATTTTGTTGTTTGTATGCACAATTGAAATATTACAGTATGAATGCGTCTGAATCCTAAACTGATTAACAAACTCAAGACCACACAATATTGGTAGAGTGGAGACAAGACCGCAAAAATAAAAAGGACAGAATTTTATCTCAATCCTAAACCAATTAACAAACGCAAGACGACACAATATTGGTAGTGTAGAGACAAGACCACAAAAATAAAAAGAACCGAATTTTATCCAATATCAATGCAGATAAAAATGGCTGACGATTACTATACCCCCATGCGAAATTTGCAAGCAGCGCGAACTGCAGTCTTCTTGATCCCGGCGCATACTTCCTGGGTCTCAGGCAGTGACTGCGTGATCAGCGAACGCGTCCACGGCGGCGCGCGCTACTTTGTCGTTATCTCGCAGTGTGCCGCTGACGTCGAGCATGTTGTTTTAAATTGTCTTTGAACCTCCCGCGCAAATTTCAACGATGGTAAGCTACTACGTCGGCGGTGCGAACTGCATCTCTGGAAGGGACCGCAAAATGGGTTTAAGGAAGTAAACGCGTCGTCGTCGAGTCCACGACGGCACGTGCTGATATGGCGTCAATCTCACAGCGCGTCGCCACCGCCCAGCAAGGCTCACTACCTAGCCCTTATGCTTTCGCCATGCGTCGCCACCGAGGAGCATCTCGCACCACTTTGGCATACAGCCCTCCCCCTCGTACTTTCGCATGCATTCCTCTTCCGTTTTCTTTCTGTCTTCGACTCTCCCTTTGTTCGCTCGGTAGCGAGGACAACGCCGCCATCAGACTACAGTACCGGTCGCCAAAGTACTGCGTACTAAAGGATTTTTGAGTATTTTGACAAGTCACGCTAGCTTCCAGAATCGTAACTACTCCTGTTTTAATCAGAAAATTTACCAACGCGTTCTAGTTTAGTTAAATGACGTTTCTTGGGTGACCGCTGTTTGCCAATGTCCAGGTAAGCCTATCACAATTCGAAAACACTTTAAGAAATCAGAAAGCTTTCGTAAATATGCCTTACTTCCTGTTAAAAGAATTGTAAAAACGAGTAAAGATCAGTAGTCTCTTGGCTAGAGAGAGAGCTAAAAAATTCCCGCGCCTTCCCGCGAGGGGAACACGAGTAAATGCAGAGCATTGGGGCCTCAGTACTGATTAAAGGAGTGTTGCTTCCATCGCTTCTTCCGTGATGCTGGAGTAGCAGACACGAGTAAACGTGGGCACGAGCGTCAACCAAGGAAGGAAGGAGCAACGCAGTGACTGAAACACGAGCGACCGCTAGCCGCTATATTTGCAGCGCGCGCAGTAGAGGGAGAGCAGTACGGGGGGGGGGGGGGGGGGGGGGGGGGGAGAGCGCGCATGCGCAAGCAGCGCGCTCTCCCCTCCCCCGTACGCACCTGTCACGCCGAGACCGCGACGGAGCGAACGGGCTGACTACGACGCATGCGCGTGCCAGCTGCTGTTGAGAGAGAGGAGGGAAGGAGAGGCGCACCTGCTGCGGACGCGGAACTGTTGACACCGTCCGACGCAGGCACAGGCGAGGCTAAGAAATGCTCTGCATTTAAAAATAGATCAATGTGTGCATTACCTCTAGACTCATTCTGTTCAGCAAGAATAATTTCAAAATCTTCGAAGAGAACAAGCTGACACATAAAACATTGGGATACTGACGTTGCAACTTTTCTCTCTGTCCTTTTCAGCATCAGGATGCGCAAATATCACCTTTCCAAATTTCCTGGATGTCGGCCAGGTAATTTCACGTAACCGTTTCACAACGTTCGACAACCCGATAGAAAGTCGAAGTGAATTCCTAGCTGATTTTTTTTTACTTTTACGACTCAGAACCCCTGCTGAATGTGCTAGCAATATTTTTTTTTACAAATCCCCCTGAGGTCTTGCTGGTCGTCGTACTCACAAAACAAACCCGAGGGTTGCGTTTTGTTTCTACCCAGCTTCCTTTTTTCTAATATAGCGATTATACAATTGCCTCTGGATATTATATACGTTGTAAGGCAAGATAATTTAGTGTTGTTTACCGTATTTACTCGCGTATTGACCGCACTTTGTTTTTTCAAAAATATGATGCAAAGTTAGGGGTGCGATCATTACGCGAGGTAAATTTTTCGGGATAACGTTTCAGAGCAGAAAATGCAAGTTGCAGTAAGGATGTTTACGGAACGTCTCATGAACATAAGAAACATAACAAATAAAAACATAATAAAAACTCCACTGACCACCGAATGACAACCGAGTGATGCAAAATGCAGTGTTTTCATCACGGAACGCGCCGTAATTACGAAATTACGGAACGCGCCGGAACGAAACACGGCTGCCGACGCAGCAAGCCGAGCGCGTTTTTTTTATATTTTGTGAGTACATTAAGTGCATTTAGTGAGAGTTTCTTCCGCACCATTAATGAACTCATACACGCTTGCCGATATCGCTAATATCATCACGTCCGCGGCAATAACGTAGCCATGTCCGCTTTGAAAGAGGAGGAAGCTAACGTAACCACGACCATCGTCGTCTAGACTTGGCACACAACGACATATGGCTGCGGCAAGTTCAGGGTGCTATCGTTGCGCGGGAAATAAAAAAAGTAATATTTCGACGACGAACTTCAGGGGCGCGATCATTACGCCAGAGCGATCATTATGCGAGCAAATACGGTAATTCCCAGCGGTCTTTTAGTTCCTTTGTAGATTATTCGAACATTTTTTAAGTTCTTTCAATGCCAACAAGGCAGGTTGTGAGTGTTTTATTACTAATTCCGGTATTACCCATTTTTATTACTCTTCAGTGTCTCGACTCGTCCGGCGATTTATGTACAACTGAGAGGGTAAGTTATTTTCTTTCCAAGAATTGTGATCTGCTCGTGTGTAACTTCTGATTTGTTGAATAAGTGCTGAGGGGTGTATGATCAAAAATATCTATATAAAGCTAGGAATGCCGTAAAGGTATACTGGGACCTAATTACGCAATTGAGGTGTCATCTGCGCCACGGTTTTTTTTTTTTCGCATACTTAAATTTTAATTTAGAAGAGAGCGGAGTGGGTCAGGGAACAAACGCGTGTTAAGGACATACTAGTAGAAATTAAGAAGAAGAAATGGACGTGGGCAGGGCATGTAATGCGAAGGCAAGATAACCGCTGGTCATTAAGGGTAACAGAGTGGATCCCTAGAGAAGGCAAGCGTTGCAGGGGGCGGCAGAAAGTTAGATGGGCGGATGAGATCAAGAAGTTTGCAGGGATAAATTGGTCACAGTTGGCACAGGACCGGAGTAATTGGAGAATAATGGGAGAGGCCTTTGCCGTGCAGTGGGCATAGATAGGCTGGTGATGATGATGAAATTTTAATTGCTTATATTAGGGTTTTTTCTTTGTTTTTGTTTTGTTGTTTTTTCAATCCACGCACGAACTTCGTCTATGTCTTAGAGTATTGCATAACTTTCCAGAGTCCATGTTGCAATATTTTGTTTGGAACAGGTATACCAAATTGGAGTTTAGACCCCCCAACATTTAGAATTTGCTGATTTCGGTGGCATACGTAAGAATCAAGAACCGGTAAACTTTTCCAATTATTTGCGTAGAGCTTATCCTGCATGCTTCGTATGCTACACTGTTTTGTTGCAATTTTTCCTCTTTTGAGTACAACCAGAGAACAAAAATCTCCATATTTTGTAAATTCATGTTTTAATGTATGCACAGGCTGGCATTCCAACGTTTATTGGCAACCTCCTCCAGGTAAGAACTGATATGTTTGTACGTGTGTTTCGTTTATTTATAACATATATGTAGGTACCGCATAAACACACTCAGATACCCCTAAAATATGCGAATCACTCGAGGAGCCCGTCCCAATAAATTAGAAAAATGTACACCTCATTTTTAACCATGGTCATAGTATACAGAACATCAAAAATTACAAAATTCACGTCAAAATTGGTTTCAAACCATCGACGCCAAAACCCTGCCGCGGTGCCCAAAGTAGTGCTTCGCATGATAAAACCATTGCGCAGCGTCTTCATTTGCTTAGAGACAATAGCATACTTCAAACTTTTCTGTCGGCACTCTGGATCTCTCACGAAAATTTAACGTGCATTTCAACAAAAAAGCTTTTACACAAGGACGCTCAAGTTTCCAACTTTCGTGCATCATTTTAAATCTACATAATGTTTCTACGCCTGATTTGTAGCTCCTGATCTATGTAGTCCTGAAAATTTATAGACGCGTTTTCTCTAGTGTACGTTTCAAGGTGTCGCCACCCTGAACATAGGATCACAAGTCTACTTGACCACGGAGTTTCTGAAGTATCTTGTCCAAAGAAACGACTTTGGTAAGTAATTTATGCCCATCTCGGCAAAATATTTATTTCGCAAGCCACCAAATATATAACAGTGCTACCGCAATTGTTCTGCTAGTTTTGTTTGATGGAACCACTTGAACGCTCAAAGAGAATTGACGCCCTGGCAACTGTTTTTTTCTCTATTATATCTTTGTTGACCTTGTCCAGCGCGAAAGTTCACTTTTTTTATCGCATTTGTTCAAAAACAACGTCTTTTAGTGCAGGAAACAAGTCTGGAGTGTTACCAAGCAATTGTCCTTCGAAATAAAGCAAAGTTCTATTTTGTCATCAGATGCTTTCAAACACGTGTGGCCATTAGCACGTGCGCAAGACAAAAAGCACCTGAAGAGGAGGCTAGTGCGCTGGGCCGGAAGTGTGTCCATGGCGAAACAGTGCCTTCGATTGTTCTTACCAGAACCTAGATTAAGAAAAATTGACTTGATCTATTACCGCCCTTGCGGTTTTTACATGTTCATTCTTGTTCCTTTGTTATCTCTGCCCGACCTCATAGGCCGGGTTTTCGTAGGTCCTCTGTACGGGTAAATAACGCACAGTCCTGCTTCTGTTGTTCTCACAGGCATACTTCTGCCCCTTCTGACCGGCATCTGCAACAGCATCAGAAGCGTCCTTCGCATGCTTTCTTTGGGCATTGTAAACATCGATTGCAGCGCGCTCTCATTCGACGACGAGGCGGTGTGCGGGCAACCTATCTTCATTAGCATCCCTACCAGCACCCCCTTCGCAAAGGTGAGGTGGTGTATTTGTTCGTAACGCTGAAGTCGAAACTTTACTACAGCTAGTCAAATTATAGCAACGTTGTTCCTTGTGCAGAACGCCTTTCAGTAAAATGAAGCGTAAAAGTTAGAAATGGGTACACGACGCGTCGCACGCATGAGGGATAACACGTGGACCAATCGTTTAACGGAGTGGCTGCCAACGAGCCGTAAACAAAATTTGAGTCTATCAAGGATTTGATGGAGGGACGAAGTGCGAAATTTAGGGGGAAAAGGATCGGTTCGCCTAGTTCACAATAGATGTGGCTGGAAATCTTTGGGATAGGCCTAAATCTTGCAAACAACACAACCAGGCTTATCATTACGAAGATCATGATCACAACGTCCCTAAAGCTGGTTATTACACATCACAGTAATATCGAAATTCCCCAGTGGCCGATCGTCGCTTTTCTGACTGTGGTAAAAGCGTGTTACGTGGAACGTGTTACGTGGAGCACTCGATCTTACGTCACTCATGCCCTCAACATTGCGGCATCCAGTTCTACGTTCGCTTGCTACAACTACTGGATGTCAGTGGATAGGGTACAGAAGTGTAGTTCTCTATATGTTATGGGAGAGTGCGATAGGTTTATGAGGCGCGCCCTAACGTCCTGATAGCGTTTTTAATGGCCGCACCATCGTCAACTGGCGGGAGGGGAATCTCGCCGCGCGATTCGCCACTGTGTTAAACATGCCTCCGCGAAGGCTATCGCTGTAATTAAACTGGCTGGTCTTCGCAAGATAGCTATTGCTAAACATGTTTACCGGTCGAAACAAAGACCAGAATTCTGATCAAAGCAAAGGCATCCGCATTTTGACGTATCGAGCAGTTATTAAAAAGCATTACGAATTCGTCAAGCAAACGCGATTCTGGAGTCGTACATCGTTAGGATTTACGTAGGCAGCCGTATCCTGTTTCGAGTACACGTAATCGTTAAGTGCTTGAGAAGTACTGGAATAATTCCACAATCCACTGAGAAATGTCGTAGCCTCCTTACAGATGAACGTTTTCATGTTTTTCAGAATTGTTTTAGAAAATGTGAAAATTGAAAGAAAACGATTCTGCACGCATCTATAAAAATCGGTATACTTGTTAAAAGGCGAATGCCTTAGATGTCTCGTAAAATGCGAAAAATGACCGTCGCCGCTGGCGACTACACGACTGAAACCAAATTACGGCCGCTGCAA